>NW_012150552.1:1178035-1178649 GCF_000956105.1 Propithecus coquereli | reverse complement strand
TTCCTAAATGTGATGGTTAATTTTATCCATTAACTTGACTGGGCCACAAAATGCCCAGATATCTGATTGATTATTATTTCTGGGTGTGTCTGTGTTTCCAGATGAGATTAATGTGGTGATTAACTTTAGCTAGCAACTGGACTGAATTAAGGAATACCTAGACAACTGGTAAAGCACTATTTTGGGGTATGTCTGTGAGGGTGTTTCTGGAAGAGATCAGCACATGACTCAGTGGACTGAGTGGGGGAAATCTACCTTCAACATAGACAGATGCCATCCAATCAGCTGGGGCCCTGGATAGAACAAAAAGGCAAAGGAAAGGTGAATTTGCCTTTCCTGGAGCTGGGGCACATTTCTTCTCCAACCTTGGATATATGAACTCCAAGCTCCTTAGCCTTTGGACTCCAGGACTTACACCAGTGCCCTGGTCCCCCACGTTTCTCAGGCCTCTGGCCTTGGACTGAGAGTTACACCATCAGTTTCCCTGGTTCTGAAGCTTTCAGACTTGAATTGAGCCACACCACTGGCACCATGGGACTCCAGCTTGTAGAGAGCCTGTCGTGGGACCTCTCTGCCTTCATAATTATGTGAGTCAATTCCCCTAATAAATTCCC
>NW_012150552.1:1175881-1177985 GCF_000956105.1 Propithecus coquereli | reverse complement strand
CTAAAAATAAAAGAATATATACGTGGCTGGGATAGGAAACAGAAGCAAGCAATCAGAAGGAAGGATTGAATCACATTCTTGATAAACCCTGAAGTGAAGCTCCCCAACTTCTTTTGACAATGATCCTGGAATTATGCTGGTTCATTCCCGTGATGGTTAACTTGATGTCTCATCTTGGCTGGGTCACCGAGCTCAGATATTTAGTCAAACATTATTTTGGATATTTCTGTGAGGATGTTTGTGAATGAAGATTTCATTTAAATCAGTGGACTTTGAGTTAAGCAGATTTCCCTCTATAACATATGTGGTCTTTGGCCAATCAGTCAGAGGCCTGAATAGAACAAAAGGTTGGCTGACCTCCTCCAAGCAAGAGGAAATTCTCTAGCAGATGATCTTTTGACTCCAGGTGAAACTCTTTCCTGATCCTCCAGCCTGCCTATCTACCCTATCAGGTTTTGGACTTGACAAGCCTCCACAACCACATGAGCCAATCCCTTAAAATAAATATCTTTATATATATTATACACACACACACACACACACACATACACATACATATACAGAAACACACATACCCTATTGGCTTCTTTTCTCTGGAGAATCCTGACTAATACAAATTTTGGTACCAAGGTTGTGGAGCTGAATCATATTCTTGGTAAACCCTAAAGTGAAGATTCATAATTTCTTTTTATGATGTTCCTAAACTTACATCAGCTCATTTCTTTCCCCACACTCCCCCATACATTCAATCCTCCACAATGATCAGCTGTATCATATTCTTGATTTCTAGTTATAGTTGTTTTCTTTATTTTTTCATACATGTATTCGATAATTTCTCTCTACTATACTTCCATCTTTTGCTTAAGTTAGATGTAACTTTGTTCCCCACTATGAAAATAACCTAACTAGAATAGCCATCTTCACTGATTTTCACAACAATCTTTGTTCCATGTCCTTTTGTGTGTGTATGCATGTGGGTGTATGTAAGGAAGAAGATCTATTCTTTCTCATCTGAGAAATCATGTGTTTTAATCAATTCACCTTCTATGAAGTTTTTATATTTTTATCACATAAAATTCCTTATATGCACATTTCTTATATTAACCAGCTGGTTCATCAACTAACTTGGGTGAAAATGAACTTTAGCTTAAAAGAGCTATGTATGACATTGAAAATAGGGTTAACTTTTGAGACCTGGTAAAGTTCAGAGAATAATATGTGATCATAAGGAATTAAGATTTCAGCCATTAAACTATTTTGCTGTTAACAACATATACCTTGGGAAAATTAGAAAAAATATACTCTTGAATCAAAAGCCATTGGATGATTTTGAAGCTCAGAAAAATAAATATTATCAGTTTCCTCTCTTGATAGAGTTGGACCAGACAGGCTCTAAAAATTCCTTCAAATCTAAAATAAGTTGATATTCTATACATTTTATAGAAAGCTAATAATCAATTAAGGTGAATACTGTCAATTAATTTCTATGAAATTATTCAGCTGGAAAAAAATCCTAGAAAATTAGGGTAATTATTGTGAAATAAAATATGCCCAGAAATATGTTTTACAATGCTCTAAATCTTGTGATAAGTTTTATTCTATTAGGGATTAAGAGGAAACTTTCTACTCATGTCTATGCACAGAATACCTGACCTAATGAGAACACATGCAGAGTGCCCTGCTTACAGTATTTTTCTAATATAAATAAATGTTCACTGTCTTTTTGGGAAAATAAACATTGGGAATTTTACAATACAGAAAGTGGGACCTGAAACAAAATGAATACAGTAGAACAATTTCAGGGAAGACTGGGGAGTAGAATCTGGGAGCAAATAGGGGCAAAATGAAACTATAAAATTGAATACTTATTGGCACCTACAATATGCTCAGCAATTATTCATGTCCACAGAGTTCCAAGACAAGTATAAAAGTTGACCTCTGCACTTGATGAGGTTATATTCTATTAGGGAGATGATGATGCTAATGATTGTGGTGATAGTGATGATGATGATGATAGATATCAAATACGTGTTCAGTTCTTACCACTCTGAAAAACACATTTCATATAGTGAGTTATTATTATTCACAATGAGCCCACAAGTTA
>NW_012150552.1:1173720-1175831 GCF_000956105.1 Propithecus coquereli | reverse complement strand
TGGCATTTAGTATTAGCTTAATCCTGATTTTTTCTAGTTAAAATGGGAAAGCTTAAATGATTTTAATGTGTCTATATGTTAAAATTTTGTCATTTAAGGAAATAACTTATGAGTATTTATATATACTTCACAGCAAAAAGGCAAATAAAAAAAACTTCTGACTTCTTTGTTTCCTTCTTGCCTGGTTTGCAGGTGTTCTATGGCATTCAAATTCTTGTGGTCTTGGCATATCTTCAGAGCAGAAAGAATTACTGTTCTGTAGAATTGAAAGTACAAAAATGCAATTAACATTCCTGTTTTATGGAGTTAGTGATAGTAGAGAATTTATGATTTTTATTTTAGGTGTAAAATTATACTTTAAATTGTTTTCAAAACTTAAATGTAAAAAGAAGCCTCTAATTCCTTATTGCTAGTAAATGATGTTCCTAATATTTTATATATTAACCTATTCTCCTAATGTTAGAGTGGCTTTTTTCTTTGTTTAAAACCCCAAACATAAAAAAATTCTTTTATTAATATGATCCTATGTCATTCTTTATCTGTTCCTTCTACTTACTGTTCACACCCATTCTTGGTTTTATACAACAATAAAGCATGAGAAAAACATCAATAAATATGAGGTAGGTGAGTGTATGTGTTTTGTAGTAGTTAGGTAGTTATAAATATTTCAAGAAGTGACTTGATTTTCTACTTTTTGTATTACAAAAGTAGAAAATTAAGCATTTAACAGCTTGTTAGACAAGAGTGAACATTTTTTGTGGGATTTTTTTTTCAGAAATAAGAAATTCTCCCAAAAGTGGGGCATCTTTATACAACATAAATCTCAACAGAATTTTACACATAATCTTTACAGAAAGACACACACACACACACACATACACAGAGGCAGTGAGAGACAGAAAAAATCATATCCATACATTATTCAGGAATTAATGCAATAACAAGTGAGTACCAAGGGAAAAAAGAAGAATTCAGCAAATATTGTAGCATAAACTGAAGTGCTGAAAGATCAAAATGCTGTCTAACCAGTAATTCCAAAAAAGTAATAGGAATTCCATTTTCTTACATATTTTACCATGTTTGAGCATGTTGGGAGAATATGAGTTTTTAGGTTAGGTAAGCAATTATAAGTAGGAAACTAAGCTGATTATTTATGCCAATTTTCATTCAGTTACAGCACAAATTTTGATCTTAATGTGAATAAGGATTCATTTCTTAGAGTGTGAATATATAAAAATTGCCATTGGTCCACTTCAGGGGCTTTTGAAGACTGTATGGAAAATTACGTATTACAAAAACAACTGAATCTCTGTTTTCAGCAAGCTTTCTAGAAATCTCAATATTCAGAAAATAAAAGAGACTATTGTTGAGAATTTCACTCAATGAATTTGACCAATTAGCCAAGAAGTTGACCTCATCAGACCAAAGGCATGGCATAACCACAAGGTGAAAGCCCATAAGTCACCAGCACTCAAGTTGTAGAAAGAACAGGAGAAGAGAAAAGGATTGCTGGACAGAGATCAGGGTGAAAATGAGCAATAGAACGCGAAGAACAGAACATTTCCACCAAGAAATTAGGAATACTTAAAGGGGCCTTTGGGAGAGAGAACAGAAATGGATCCATGTTGACAGAGATCTAAGATAACTGCACATGTGCTTCTGAGTGAAAAATGCAGAGTGTTGTAGGGGGAACAAAAAGGTTTTTCAATAAAAGGAATGGGACAATGCAAATTGCTAAAAAAAGGATTGAATGATTTTTGGTAAATTACAGTTTTTTTTTAAGCTAATCCAAAAGATGAGATAAAATAGGCATAATATTTTGCTTCTTCATATCTTCTTGTCCCTGAAAATCTGAGAATACTTGCAAGTTATAACTTATATGTTGCCATTTTTTAATATTAGTAGTCATCATCATCATTATTATAAATACATTGAGTCTCTAGTATGTTTTGAGTTATCTTCCTAATAATAACTTACTTATAATAAAATGAATTAAGTAATCTGGCATTAGTTGCATATTCAAGGTGAAGCTAATATTCTTGGTTTGTTGCAAAGTATCTCCATTATAACCTGTAAACATCTTCAGTCTAGCATATTTTATAGTAGGTATT
>NW_012150552.1:1170692-1172664 GCF_000956105.1 Propithecus coquereli | reverse complement strand
CAAAACCAGTTAGGCCGCATAAGTGACCTAAACATTGCTTGATTTGCCAACATAAGCAAAACAACTTAAGCTGTTTCTGGTAAATGCCTATACTAAAGACAAACAGAACTTAAGCTCAACCAATCAGAAGTAGCCAACAAACTTATAATTATGTAACTAGGGATTTTCCAATGGGACAGACCAACAAGGCAACTGTATAACTGTAACCAATCAAATATTTTCTTTGCTTTACTTCTGTGTCCGTCCTATAAAAGACTCTCCGTTGAGTTCCCTTCATAGAGCTCCTGAGCCACTTCTGGTTTGGAGCTGTCCCAATTCTTGAATTCCTTCATACTCAAATAAATTCCTTAAAATTTTATTTGTCTCAGTTTACATTTTAACACTGTTTATTATCCATCTGGCACATAGTGATGAATATTATCTGGAATAAAATTAAATATGTAAAAAGTAGAATTTCAGTAAAAGGAAGGTGTAATTGTATTTCCAAAAATCCACGTAAGTAGTGATTTATTTAACCCTAAAAAAGAGTGTTACCTGGCTTACTCATAGCTGATGCTGGGCTGTCCAGAATTTCATGTTAACTTCATTCAAGTTATCTTCTTATTGTTCCAGGAAATTAATTTTATTTATTTTACTAATGTGACATATATGAAATATGAATTTAATCTTCTTCCCCATTTCCTGACATATACCTCCTAAAATACTTGGAATCTTTAGAGTGGTAAGAGTTTATTTTGTATGCTAATAAGATGACTGGTGGCTGGGAGCCCCTAGATAGCCTCAGGATGGGGGCTGTTTGCCAGGGGAACCAACCATAGGATTAAAAGGTTGGAATTCTCAGTCCCACCTCCAAACTCCTGGGAGGGGAGAGGGACTCAAAGGTAAATCGATAAATCAATGGGCAATGATTTAATCAATCATGCCTATTTAATGGAGCTTTCATAAAACTCAAAGGGACTGAGTTCTGAGAGTTTCTGGACAGTTGAACACATGGAGGTCCCTAGAAGGTGTGCACCTACTGCACCTACCTGGGGAGGGCACAGGAGCTCTGAGCCCCTTCTTCCATACCTCACCCTAGACATCTCTTCATCTTTATCTTTTGTAATATCCTCTATAATAAACCAGTACATGTAAGTGTTTCTTTGAGTGCTTCAAGCCACTTTACCAAATTAATCAAACCCAAGGAGATGGGTCAAGGGAAACTGGTTGGTTATGGACATAGAACATAACCTGTGCTTGTGACTGGCATCTGAAGTTGGGGGCTGTCTTGTGAAACTGAGCCTTCAACGTGTGGAATGTCATGCTATCTGCATATAGTACCAGAATTGAATTGAATTAGAAGACACCTACCTGGTGACTAGAACCATCCTGCAGAGAATTGTTTGTGGTGTGCAAGGAAAAAAAACCATACATATGGGGAAATAACCCTGCACATCTTATGTCGGAATTGTTGTGCTGTGATTGAGAGATAGAGTTAGAAAAAATAATTTGGTCATTTTTCTATATATAGTCCTAGATATATCTATATCTATATCTATATCTATATTTATATCTATATCTATGTCTATGTCTATCTCTATATATAGGACTAGGTAAGTTATTCACAGTTCCTGGTAGTTGACAGCCCCTTTAGGGACTTTCCTAAGTCTAACCCCACTAAAAGAACCATCTTCTGTGGACCATGGTGGAATAAGAAATGACTGGGCTAAAAGCAATGGCTCTAGTTACTATATGCCAAAGCAGACTCTCCTTATGATAGAATGTTCTGAAGTTAATCTAGGAGTCACAGTTTTTATCTGTATAAATGAACATGTTTGATTTGATTTCTATGTTTTCTGTCATCTGGATTATTAAGGAAGTCTTGGTTAGGGTTAAGGACATTCCTTAGGCAAGTAATGAGGGTTTTTTCCTCTTGTTTACAAAAGAAGTCCCTAAAAAGTTTCTTGCATTTTATGAAGGGTAATATCGACCT
>NW_012150552.1:1163783-1166152 GCF_000956105.1 Propithecus coquereli | reverse complement strand
TAGTTAATGCAAAAATATTTTGGTCACATTGCTTACAAATTTAAAAGAAGAAAAACAAAACTTTTAGGAATACAGAAAAACAATTTCCCATTATACATCTGAAATAGTTGCAAACCAGACCATTGGTGCTGTTGGAAATCCTCCTGTATTTGTCTAGTTCACTGCCTAGACAAGTTTGCAAATTTAACATGAACACGAATCATATGGGACTGCACGTTTTGCATTTCTAACCCATTTCCAGGTGATGTTGTTGAGGCTGGCCCTTTGGACCTCACTTTCAGTGATGAGGCTCTAGAATAGGGTTTCTCAATCTAGGCACTATTGAAATTTTGGGTTAGATAACTCTTTGTTATGGAGGTTGTTTTGCACATTGTAGGATGTTTAGCAGCATCCCTGGCTTTCAGTGTCCATAGGCAAACCAAAGTGTCTATAGGCACTGCCAAATGTATCCTGGGGAGTGTGGGGATTGGGGTGATGTAAAATCTTGTGAGTTGAGAACCAGAGCTCTAAAAAATATTCATTCGCTCTGTCTTCCAGACTGATTCATATCCCAAGGAGTACACGAAGCTTTTCTATGGCATAGATAGTTCTAAAGAGATCAGTTCCAGATGCAGATGCTCCATATGTCGTCTTCTTTACTTGATCTAAGAACATTCTTTACAGTGGCAGTAGGCAGGTTTTTCTTTCCTATTTCATCTTCACAACTATCTCTATCACTTGATGAAAGGTCCATCTCACAACCATCCTGAATCTTACCATGGTGCTTTGTCCCATGCATAAAATGGTGGGATATCAAACTAAAGGACTGTTTCAGAATTTAAAACCTTGGTGACAAGAAGCACTTGATTAGAAAATGAGAACTTAGTTTTCCAGCTGGATTCAATGACAGCTATGCTTTGTAAACTGAAGGAGCTAAAGCTATAGCAGGAAAGTTTTGATGAAAATATATCTAAAACACATGTTAAAAATTAAAAACACTGTATCAAAAGTTATCATGTTTACAAAGAGGTAACAGTAAAAATATTTGGAATTTTCCAATTCTTTCTGATGACAGAGGTTCAACATGGCATCTCTAGATGAAAAAATAACAGGCATAATTAATTGTTATTTGATAAATCTTGGTAACACCTTTTTAGAATATTTCTTAGATATTAGGAAAGTGAATGACACTAACGATTTGGTGAAAAAGAAAAATGTTTGCAGCACATATATTTTCCAATCCTTTGATTACAACAAAATTAAAGGAGGGCCTAAATGAGTTGTCAGCTGATAGATGTTTAGAAATAATTCTCAATAATTTAAAATTATTTGATGTTTGGCATATATTTGGAAGGAAGTAAAATATGCTTATTTATGTGAACATATTTCCTTAAAGCTTACAAGCATAAAAAATGAAATAGATGCTGAGCCTTAAATCATTCTAATAATAAAGTAACATTTATCCACACAGATAGTATATAGACTTTAAAGCACAGAGCCCATCCATCTCTTGAAGAACATATTTTCAATAACATTTTAATTTTTTATGTCCGTGGCAGTGAAGGATCTTTTTTCCAGAAGGAACTTGCGGATGAGCTCAAGGCTTACAGCTATCTGACAGCCTCCAGCTGTTAGTGCCTTCAAACGCAGCCAAGGACATGCCCATCCTGCACAGACCTCAGCCTATGATTGAGAAAGGATGGTTACTAGGGCTTGGTTATTGCTGCTCAGCGCAGGACTTCTCTTATGGGAAATTTTTGCTCTGCAGTTCCCATTGGGTTAGCCAGACTGTCAGATATACATTGTGATCTGAGGCTCTCCCACCTAAGGGCTATTTCTTCACCATTTGTTTTTCATAGGTGTTATCCAAACCCTCGCCCCAATAAACCTATTGTTATCTTAACACAGTCATGGTGTCTGCTTTCAGAATATTCTAAGTGATAAAGTATTTGATAGTTATGGAATATAGTGTATATAACAATATATAAAAAATATATAATTTACTGTTACATTTATCAATTGAATACAAATACTTTTGAAGTTCTTTGACTCCAAAGAAATGTTTAGATTCTTGAGTTATAGCACAATAAGATTTTTTAAAAAGATTTCTACTGGTGTACTTACTTTTCTCACAGAGAAGTATGAGAGCATGAGTAATAAAAGATTTTCCAGCATAAATATATCTCCTTTGGTTCAATGTTTTAGTTCCCTTTCAAGGAGGAGAGGAGATAATACTAACATTTCTGACAGAGAAAAGATTATTCATACTCTATTTTTAAATGACAAATGGTGAGTTTGGAATAGCTACTTTATCCAGAGTCCATTGAATGCATTTTTCAAATGACGCAGAACTTTATAAATGTCAATAGTTATAATATGTCAAAAATTAT
>NW_012150552.1:1163152-1163733 GCF_000956105.1 Propithecus coquereli | reverse complement strand
TTGACTAACAAAAAGAAATAATAAAATACTTTTTTAAAATCATGCAATGCATTTGGTAATATATTTACTGCTAGAGATTTTAAAAAGATGGATACTACTATGAGCCATTGGTAGATCCCTCAGTGAAAGTTTCATGAATAACACGGGCTATAAGCCAGTCTTTCACTGATGACTATGATTTGGCCCAGCCAAGAGGAGAAGCCAGAGTGTTCCATACTAGGGCCTGGGGAGGAATCAAACTATGAACAAGGTTATATATGCAGGATTGATAATGGTGTGGAAGGGGCGGAAAGCAGACGGCATGTTCCAAACAAAGCTGGGGACTGTCACTGTGAATAAGGCTAGATGAATAGGTTTTAGTGACACAATGGAGAGCTTTGAAAGTCAGAGAGAAGCCTACATGGCCGGTACATTCTTGGATCAATTGAAGGATTGATATGGATTCTGAGAAAAGTTATGCCATGTTTCAAGTCATGCTAAGTTACACAAAAGGATTGGCAGGAGAAAGACCCAAAGTCAGAGAAATCAGTTAATGATTTACTATAGCAACTGAGACATCAGATGATGAGGGTCTTCGATAG
>NW_012150552.1:1157992-1159882 GCF_000956105.1 Propithecus coquereli | reverse complement strand
TCTTTCCATTGTCTAATAAAATTCTTCCAACTTCACTGAGAAAAGAGAAGCAACCAGAAAATTTTACCCCCCAATCCCTACTCCTTCCATGCATTGGCTTTCCCGTCTGTGATTATGGATATGCTGTACTTGCTCTTATCTAAGACCAGCCCCTACATGCATGCACTAGATCAGTGGTCTCCAACCTCTTTGGCAGCAGGGACCAGTTTCATGGAAGACAATTTTTCCATGGACAGGTTGGGGTGGGGTGGGGTGGGATGGTTTCAGGATGATTCGAACGCATTACATTTATTGTGTAGTCGAACCTCTCTGCTAATGATAATCTGTATTTGCAGAGGCTCGCCAGCGCTAGCATCACCCTCTCAGCTCCACCTCAGATTATCAAGCATTAGATTCTCATAAGGAGCATGCAACCTAGATCCCTCTCACGTGCCGTTTACAGTAGGGTTCACTCTGGTATGAGAATCTAATGCTGCTGCTGATTTGACAGGAGTCAGAGCTTAAGCAGTGATACAAGCGATGGGGAGGAGCTATAAACCCAGATGAAGCTTCTCTCCCTGGTCTGCTGCTCACTTCCTGCTGTGCAACTCAGTTCCTAACAGGCCACAGACTGGTACGTGTCCACAGCCCATGGATTGGAGACCTCACCACTAGATAAGACTTTTTCATATATCCCAACATTCTCTTCAGCAATTCTACTCTCTTTCTCTTTGTTAAAAACAAACCAAAAACCTCTCTTGATCCAAGAAGCTACTCCGGCTACCATCCCATTTCTCTGTTCTTCTCAACATTCTGATCACCTTTCACCACCAGACTTCAACAAGACTGCTGTTATTAATGCTCTAATGAGCTGCTAATTTTAAAGGTCAGTTTTGAATCCACAGTAGTTGATCTATCAGCAGCATTGGACACATTTGATCATTCCCTTCTATTGAAACATTCTCTTCACTTCCCTTCAGGTCAGCAGACCCTTCTCGGCTGGTCCTTCCTTCCCTGTTGCATTTATTTGTTTATGTCTTCTGATTTTCTAAACTTTTAAAAGTGTGAATGACGCTGGAATCACTCTTGGTCTTTTCCTCTCTGCTACCTACACCACTAGCTCACAGAGCTGTCATCCAAACTCATGTGTTGCAGTTAGCTGGTGACCCTCCGTTGTAAATCTCTAGTCTGGAATTCTCCTCTGACTATAAATTCATATCTCTGAATTCCTACATACTGTCTCCACTGGACTGTCTGAGAAGTACTGCATTGATAACAGGTCAAAGAAACCCTGGATCTGCTCCTTGGCTAATATCTCACTTTAAATGTATCTTCTGTTTAAGATTTCTCTATTTTCAAAATTCTGACAGTCTATATCCAGACTCTCACAACTTTTGTAAACTATGATGTGGGTTGAAACATTTATTATCTCTTGCTAGGATCTGACTGCAATAATCTCTGCCTTAGTTGACTGATGGTCTGTGACTATATTAATAACACAGGATCCAAAGTTAGCTTATTAGAACTTAGGTCCTGGCTCTACTCTGCCCCAAATCCTCAACATCTCCCTATCCTGCTCAAATTAAAGGCCAAAGTCTCTATAAGCATCAAGATTTCACATACTCCACACTCTACTCCCTCATCTCTACTGTAATGAGCTCTCTGACCTCATCACCTAATCCCATCTTCCTCGCTCAGTCAGCTCCAGCCACATTGGCCTCTTTGCTGTTCTGTCTCCATGCCAGATATGCTTATATTGAGGACCTTGGCAATTGCAGTTTCCTGCCTGGGACAGTCTCCCTCTAGATATCTGGAAGACTCACATCCACTCCTCATTCACATCAATAAATGCCACTTTCACAAACAGGAGTTTCCTGGTCGTGGTAGTTAAAATTGAAGCCACCTACCACC
>NW_012150552.1:1152804-1155517 GCF_000956105.1 Propithecus coquereli | reverse complement strand
TTTGTCAGTCTGGGTCTTATGAAGTAGAGGGCTGAAACACAAGCCATAGAACTGAATGTTAATCCAAGATATGCAAAATTGAAGGCTAAATAAATATGAACACATAATGAAGAAAATTAGTGAGAACCACAGAAGTTGGTGCTATTGTTTTGAAACTTGCTGGAGTATTTTTGTTTGTTTGTATTTCATTTTTGTTTTTGTCCTATTTCTTCAAGAAAAAAGACATTGAAAAAAATGAAGTGAGTTAAATTTGGGGAAACTGTTAGAAACAAGAGAGTAGCCAGACCACTTCATGTCAAGGAAAGAAGAAACATGCGGGTAATCAAAAAAATAAAAACAAACAAACAGTTTGTAAATAAGGAGTCTTTACATTAAGAAGTGGCCTTTCTCTTCATAAATTGCTTTGTTCCATAAGATATGTTATTGTCATCATTTTTGTAATCCCAATTCTCCCAGGTCTTATCAGCCTCTAGGTACAAATGGGCCACATTAATACTAGGGTCTAAGTTAGGATAGCTTTGAGCCCTGACATGGCTCATTTCCAACCTTTAAATCTCTGTTATTTCTGCAAGTCACCTAATAATCTCATGTCTAAATAACTCGATTTAGACAACTGTTCACTGCCTGCAATAATAGTGTCATCTATAAAAATAATATTACTGGCAGACCTAGAATGTTCAGGATGTCATTACCAAATTCTTTTCTGGTCTGTAGTAAGAGCAGGAATGAATATTTAAAAAGAAATATTTTCTTTTAAACTATCTCAAATACCCTGTCATCTATAGTGCTGTAAATTTATTCAGGAATACAATCCCAACACCCCCCTCTCCAAAGGACATAAAATCACCCCTTCAGACCGATGGAAAGGGATGTCATGCCATTATTTTATATCACCTCCTTTTTCCTCCAACGACACAAAGATACAAAATTCATCCTTCTTGTCAGATAAATAAATAAACCCCTCACGCATATCATATCATACTACCCAAAGGGATACCTGGGAGGGAGAAGATTAAAGCCTGGTCTGTTCCCAGCTAATAATCTCATTCTACATTATCACTGAATTTGGTTCCATTAGAGTAAGCAGGCAATGGTGCACTTGCAGTTAATGTATGCTAACATTTTTTTTCTGAGGAAGACCTGGAAAGATGAATGCCATAGAAGAGAGCAAGAGTCTGAAGAGACTAATTCATTAAAATGTGGTTTTTGCCTAGTTCTTGAGTGGAGAAATTAAACAATGATAAAAAATTTAAAGAAATAGCAACAACTAAAAAAAGTTGACCCTAAGAAGCAAATATCCAAGAATAGAGCATTAACTCTTTCTTTTCTCCACCTATCTTCTCTCTTCAAATTAACTTGGAGCAGGTAACTCATGACTCAAACTGGCTTCCTCTCTTTTTCAGTTATCAGTAACTCTAATGAGAGGTGACCTCTTGGACAATTTTGTTAGACAAGTGGCTCTACAACTGTTTTTGTTTCATTTATTAAGACTTATACTGCCAGCTGTGATTTTGAAATTCATTTAACATTCCATATATTTCATAGAAAGAATGGGCAAAGACCAATAACTAATTCAGTTTTCTGTGCATGTATATACATACATATATATATGTATGAAAAATTATAACCAAAGAACTCCCTATAGAGATGGGAAATAGATTAAAATAGAATGAACTAATTGATCCTATTGCAATAGGTCATAAAGGAATCCAAAACCAAGGACCATGGGTTTGGAAGTTTCTCACTTGCTTGACAGGGAGAGCGAGTGTGATGTGCTTAGAAGAGATTTGAGACCATGAACTTGGATAGGACACTGGAGGGGATAAGGAGGATGATTGCTTATGAATAAGAACTATGTAGTGATTTGTATATTTCAAATGTACTATGCTTCCCTGTGAATTAGTAGTCAATTGCCATGTTTGGTGCTAGACTGATACAGACCTGAAAACTGGGAGAAGAACTGAGATTGCTGCTTTGTGTGCATGAAGGTTTTCTCATTTGGACAATGGGTTAATACTGGTGCCTTAATTTTCAGTCTGAAATAGGGTTCAAATTACCTTGCATCAATGAGAACTATAAATGCTGAAATAAGAGATGAAAGTAATGATATTTTTTCCACAGTGATCACTAAATATCTTTAAATTATTTTATGTGGTAATCAGGAAAATTAATGTATATGATTTTTGTGACATTTTATATTTTTTAACCTGTTACATACTCTCTAAAAGTTTTCTCACTTTGTGCATCAAGACCTTGCTATGCAACATAAATTTACAAGTATAATGTTAATCCATAACTCCTAGAGAATGCCTAATTCTGGTCACTGAAAATCCTCTTCCCTCTCAATATATATGCTATTGAGTACTGCACTGCTCTACTTCAAGGAGACAATTTCATTGTTTTTTTCCAGAAACACAAACAATTTGGTGGCCGGGGACTGATGTCTGCACAGCACATTGTTATTACATGTCAGAATTTTACGGGACCTTCAGGCTCTGAAAGAATAGCTAGTAAAAATTTTCCTATTCTAGTATACACTATAAAAACCTGAAGTCATTATTCTGGAGTAAAGGTATTACATAAATATTAGAGTATGTTAATAACTTTCTAGTGCACATGCCTGCCACATGCTTGTGCAGAATTTTTTTAAACTAGAGAACTGATTCAGATATAAAAAATGTAATTTATTTATTCAAGTGCATTTTGTTTTATA
>NW_012150552.1:1151557-1152754 GCF_000956105.1 Propithecus coquereli | reverse complement strand
TAAGGTGAGTGAAAAGGGGAACGACTTCTCTAGTAGCTGGGGAAGTAGTATTATCTTTGAAGCTGAAAAGGGAAGAATCTCCCCATAAACCTCACCATTCCACATTCCAAACTTATGGGCAAAGAATTATGTAAGCTTTATTTTTTCTTCTTAAACAGCGCCTGTTCATCTTACTCCCTTCAATCACTTTCAGAACATATTATGAATTTGTCTCAATAAGGAGACTCAACATTTCCATAGACAATTAAGTTCTTCACTCTAATTCTAAAAAGAGAAAGGGAAACCGTCCGTATTCTTTACAGACAAAATGTGTCAATTAA
Organism: Propithecus coquereli; assembly: GCF_000956105.1. NCBI lineage: Eukaryota > Metazoa > Chordata > Mammalia > Primates > Indriidae > Propithecus > Propithecus coquereli. The sequence continues at coordinate 1,152,434 of NW_012150552.1, read as the reverse complement.
TCTATGTTAAAGGAGAGTGCAGACCCTGACACCAGAGGGTGACACCAACTCTTCTTGCCTTCTGTCCCATTGGTAAACCTGAGATGATCACTTCAGTAAAACCAGTTATGTCAGCTAAGCCCACAGGTAATTGAAATCTAAATTCATGCTGTGCAGTTGCATTTTCCAAAGTGGCAGCCATGTGTAGCTATTTAAATTGAATTTAATTAAAATTAAATAAAAATTAAAATTCAGTTCTTTTCTTAAATTAGCCACATTTCAATGCTCCATAGCCACATGTAGCTAGTAGCTACCACATTGGACAGCACATTTATAGAACATTTTCATTATCACAAGAATTTTTATTGAAAAGCATTGAGAATACTAGAAAGGAATGAGAAAGACCATTTGTTTTATTGAAAAAAAAGGTAATTTAAAGTATTCGTATATGTTTTTATTAAGATCTCCAGCTGAGGCAACTAAAAAATCCTCAGCCATTATCTAAGAATGCTCAACATAAAGAAGTTCATTGTGTTTATAATAGTTTTCTTGCGGTGTTAAGTTTATAAAGGGAAAAAAATCAGTTCTTTCTACTAGAAGAAACAAAATGAAAAATTATACTTAGAGACTATCATTAACCTACGTCTCAGCCTTTTTTGTTTCAGACTAAACAGACTTAATATAGTCAGCTAAATTCAGAATACATTTTTGTTATTATCTTAGTTATAAAATCCATAAATAGATGTGATATTTCAATCAATATTGTGATTATGAGAGGCTACAAGACCTACCATGGGCAGCTTTTCAGAAGCAACATGCCAAGTCTTCAGTTATTCATCCTAATTCAATGTTTGCATATCAGTCACCTACTTTCATACATAGAGGGTTTGTCTTTGTA
>NW_012150552.1:1119177-1148716 GCF_000956105.1 Propithecus coquereli | reverse complement strand
TAAAGAAAAATATTTTGTAGATATTTGGAAAAATAAAAAAGGAGAGAAAGAATCACGCTTTGACCTACTTCTCAGAGACCACCATTATCTACATGATCTATTTTCTAGAGTTGGCTTTCTGAAGCATGCTCTCACTGAGACTATGCTGGCTCCAATAACGGTCCCCTAAAGCTTGAGATACCAATAACAGCTGTCATTTTCTCTCCCTTCCTCTGGGGTCTTGCTATTCTAAACCAGCCTCCATATACATAGAAGAGTATTCCTAAAAGGCTGTTAGGGGCTGCCTCTCTCAGTCAGCCTTGGCCTTAATAGTGAAGAATGGCAGATTTAGGCAGGGAAGCCACAAAAAAGAAAGAGCGGGGGTGTGTTTGTTGGTATTTTGTTTTTCAAAATGATCACACGAGTCTGTTTATATTATGACAACCTCTGATTTGAACAGATGGTTCCCTGAGATTTGGTACAAAATGAATTTGGTTATTGGCCAAAGCATGGGACTAAATAGACCAAGGGGTGACTTACATCTAGACCAGTTGGCCTCATTTAGCAATAGCAAATGCCTATATGTCATGCTCATACACTTTACCCTGACATCTAGAGAAACACCTTTCAAACATCTGCTGCTATTCCAGTAGAGGCCTGAGGAAAAAAACACATCGATCAAAGATGCAAATCCTACTTCACTGTTGGAAGGACATTTTGAAAATAGGTACCACCACACATAGGCAGGCAACATCAAAGCTGGATCCAAGTTATCACACATTAACTCTAAAAGGACATTGAAACAAACAAGTTTTATTAAGTACTGTGGATAGTAAATTATTAAAAATCCCCATATGAATAGATGGACTTAGCAACAAAAGATCATGGCACCTGTATCTTCACTGCAGAGATCATCCCACTTCTCTACTTAAACTCCCCAGTGACTCTTCATTTCCTACAAGGTAAAGTACAATGTTCTTAGAATAATATATAATGCCCTCTATAACATATTTATCTACCTCTCCAGCTTCATTTTCCACCGTTCACATTTAGTTGCAAACTGATTGTAGTTCTTTGCATATATGGCACTGAAACCTGTCTTCTTGCCTTTGCTCATGTTGTTACTTATTCAATTCTCATCCATCAGTAGAATTGTCCCTAACTCCCAGAAGCTTGCCTGATTCTCCTCATACAGAATATGCTCATGATGTCCTACCCAGAGCCCCTTCATTGCCAGTGTGCTGTTATACATCATCTGCTGGAATGTTGGCCAATAGCAATTCAGTTGTGCTTTTCTCTGGAGATCTCCTTCAGCCAAAGGGGAGCCATTTTTACCTAGAGCAGGGTACAGAAAAACACAACTAGCCTGTAGCTCAAATCCACTCACCACCTGTTTTTGTGAATAAAGTTTAATTGAAACACAGCCATGCCCATTTGTTTATACATTGTCTTTCACACTGTAATAATAGAGCAGTTGCAATAGATACAAAATGGCCTTAAAAGCCTAAAATATTTACTGTTTAGACTTTTACTGAAAAAATTTGCTGTTCCCTAGAGGGAACAAAATGAGAGACTTATTCTGTGATGTAATTTGTGCTCCAGACTCTAGAATTCTTTCATAACATCATACTAAATATGATCTCCAGAACACATTATTGTTTTGCTTTTTTTTCTGTCCTGTTCTGCATTCCTCTGTCCCTTTTCTTGAGAGCACACCCCCAATAAATCTTTCCAATAAGATTCACTGATTTAGACTGTACTCCTAGGGAAGTTGACATAAGATATTTTATACCTGATATGGTCCTAGGTAGCATAAATTATGGACGGGATTGTGGAGATGATTTCTCACTCAATGGATGGGAATGATGGCCCCATCACTGGAGGTGGGTAGATTTCGATAGTCTGATGGTCCCTAACATGCTTAGGCTGTGTGATTGCTAGGGCTTAAACATGTGTGTGGGGTAGGAAGGGTACAGGTAGAAGGAAATACACTAGCACAGGTGGAGGAGACACACTACCAATATTTTTGGTATAATTGGAGGTATCGTAGAAATGGTAAGCATTAAAACTGTGGAATTGGGTAGATAAGCGCAGCATCATCAATTCTATGAAAAGAAGAAACAATAACAGGCTTAGATATATGTCTTAGTCCATTTTCTGTTTGCCACAAGGAATACTTGAGACTAGGTAATTTATAAAGAAAAAAAGGGTCATTTGGCTCACAGTTCTGTTGGATAGAAAATCAGGCATCTGTTGAGAGCCTCAGGCTGCTTCCACTCATGGTAAAAGGCAAAGGGCGATGGTTGTGTAGACATCACATGGTGAGAGAGGAAGCAAGAGCTGGAAGGGGAAGGTGCCAGGCTCTTTTTAATGTCTAGGTCTCATGGTAACTCATAGTGTGAGATGGCACCATGCCATTCATGAGCAATCCTCCACCATGACCCAAACACCTCCCATTAGGCCTCCACCTCCAACATTAGGCATCAGGTTTCACCATGAGATTTGGAGAGATCTAATATCCAAACCATGGCAATATATTAATCAACAAGGGAAATCACAGTGTGAGAGTCAGAGGGACTCTTTGGAAGCACTTAAGGAGGAAAGCTCTCCCCCAGAGGAAGGGAGATGTTATTTGCCAAGGGAGCTGTAGATTAGACCAGTGTATACTCAAAGCCACCCAGAGGGTAACCTTAGGAGTGGATCCTGAGGATGTTGGTTCAAAGGGAGTAGAGAAAGCAAGATATAAGGTAGGGGAAGGGAGAGTTCATTGGTATATGGACACTCAATTCCCTGACAAGGATATTATGTGATGTTTAGCATATTGCTGGGATAGTTTAAATAACTTACCTGGTTGGTCAGTAACCTGGCTGGAAAAGTAAAATTGGAGCGTCACTGGCAAGGAGATCTGGAAGAGAGGCATGTGGAAGAATCTATGGGAGTGAGCACAAAGGGTGAGTTTCATTGTACTAAACGTTAATGCCCACCAGAGAATATGTCCTGTGGAAGTGGCACTAAACCAAGTGGACAGAATGACTCAGTGAGCAAATGTGAGCCAGCTCCTTTCTTCAGCTAACTAACGGTTACAAAGTAAACTCCTGAAAAAGTAGCCATGGCAGTAGAGATTGAGACTTAATCATGAGTTCAACAAAATAGGAAATCTTTTATGAAGTCTGAGATTCTGTAGAGGAAGCTGAAAAATTCAGAATATTATTGTTGCCTCTCATATTCCATACCCTGATCTCTACTTTCCACACGTAATCATGTTTATAAAGATGTTTTGTGTTTCTTTTAAGATACAAGGAAAGCACAGTCTGAGCCTCTCCAGATATATCTCTTGTACTGTCCTTGACGCATTTGTGAAAGTTGATTCTCAGCTTAACCTTCAACATTTTGCTAATTCCTGCAACCTTAGCCCTAGGTTGCACCATAAAATTAAACCTCAGGTTACCTGTTCTTTAAGCTGTTTTCTTTGATGATGTGGCATTTCATAAGGCTAAGCATTTCCCTATAATTAGTTACATTTGTGTTGAAAGTGTCTGCTATATTTCTGTCAATAGGCAATAAATTTAAGAAGATCATGGATGCTGGCCTTGAATCAGAACACATAATAAAACATGGAAAGAAGGTAGAGAGATTCTGCTTTTATTAATCATCATCATTCAGTACAAATATCAACTTTCCTCCAATCTCTATTCCATGTGGACTTTATCACCATCCTCTGTCTTTCGTCAAATGAGATCCTTGCTCGGTTGTCCTTATTCCCTCAAATGAGTCAGCCAAGGCCAAGGCCAAATTGTAATGAAGGCAGAGAGACAGAAGATCCATGCTCAGGATCTACTCCCCTTCAACTGGAGGTTGAAAGGATATCTTATTAAAGCAATAATTAGAAAGACTGAAGATTGGGGTATAATGTTTTCTTCATTTTTAAGTTATAAGATAAAAATAAGAAATCCACAGTTTTCTAATATGATTTAAGGCAAATCTTTTTGAAGTGCAGAACAAAAATAAGGAGCTCACAGACTTCCTTTTAAAATGTGCGTGAAGCATTTTAAGAAATGTGTATTCTGAAGTAAGGTACAATGGATAAAGTCAGAAGAAAACTTCTATGCTTTGCTATGCTAAAACCTTGAGTTCTTAATCATTATGGGAAGTATATTTTATACTTTTCATTTTTTCTTTCTTTTTTCCTTTGTTTTTGAGAGTCACTTGGTTTGGGATCTTGTAAAAGTTGTGAATAAAAATGTTTGAATAATATTTCTCTGTAATTTCCAACTCTGAATATTTAGGATAATTCACCCATATTCCATGATACGGATGAAGCAAGGTTTTGAAATCAGAATTTATTTTAAATTCAGTATTTTCAAATGAATACTTTCTAACTGATCTTTCTGAGCCTCAGTTTCCTCATCTCTACAGTGGGGATACTCTACCTCAAAAGGGTGTGGTGACTATAAAATTGAATGACATATATCAACATGCCTGACACAGAAATGGTAGGATCTCAGTTGAACTTTATTTTTTCTCCCATTATTATTTTCCTTCCCTTAAGGAAAAAAAAAAAATGATTCTTGGATAAGCAGTGAATAAATACATGTAAGTTTTGTGCACTTTTATGATTTTTCCAAAATCCAATTTGGATTATGCTTCTTTCTATAACATAGTCACAGTGATGTAGATATATGAAATATATTTTATGTAATACTGAATTTCAATTCCTGAATTAGATGGCTGAAGATCAGAAATGCTATTTTATATATATATATGTGTGTGTGTATATATAGATATATAATATGTATTAATAAAAATAGCTTCAGGAGCTTCTTAGTGATTTTGCTTTTTGAGGCAAAATGCTATAATAGAAATATAGAAATTATCTTGGTCTTCTAACTAACAAGGTCTGGGTTTGATTCATAATTGTATTAATTGTTTAGCTTTAGATTCCTTATCTGGGAAATGAGTACAGTACAGTTAGCATTGGATCAAAACAACTATTAATCACAAGAATGACTAAGAAAAAAATACGGAGTATGAGGCATTTTTGAAACAAAATCTAGCTACTTAAGTAAAAAATTCATTTCCCCAGGTATTTTAATCCAAAGTAATGATTAAACTGTGTACTTTCAAACTGCTTAATATTTTGCTTTTTTTCCATCTTAGTTGCTTCTCTTTCAGTGTTCTGAGAATAGCTGAGCAGAAATGTGAAGGAAAAAAATAGTCATTCTTTTTCGCCTTTGAGCTCAAGAATCCATAAGATATATTTTAAAATATTCATTACAAAAAAGTACAGAACTCAGCTGTTCTAACTGATACTTGGGCTAGACATAGACATCTCAATAAACAATAAAACCAAAACACTAGAACAAACTACTGTCTTATTATCATTTCAGAAAACATAGATTTAAATTAAATCAAATTGAAACTTTCATTTGCATGTACCCATCTATTAGATAATTTTTAGAAAGTATCTAGATTGCAATTTTTTTCATTTTTACTTAAAAATTCTAACTCATGCAAAATTGACTATTTTAATATAATCAGTAACCTCAAATAGATGTCCATTTTCTAAATATAGTATGCAGCTGTTGTTAAGCTCAGTCAGCTTCTCTACGTTGGCATATGGACCCAAGAACCAAAAGGTGCCTTTTTGTAGGATTCTGGAAATCTCCTTTTCGTTTTCCCAGAATGAGTTTGTGAGGCCAAAAATACTGAGTAATTCACATGTGACTTTCACCTTAATTTTAAAGTTCACACCTGACTTGGGTCTGTTTATTGGGAATTTTAAAATTCTCTTAGGTTATGTTCAGTGCACACTGTAATTAAAACAGAAAAGAACTAAGGCATATATTTCCCTGTAAGACACTGGAGAATCAAACTAGTGGTTAACAGATCAGGTCTTTGGCTCGAAACTTTACTTATAATCTCTTCTTGTTACTTTTTATTTTTAAATTGAATATTGAGATATATTCAGTTGAGATCCAATTACATTGCTGAATGTAATAGAAAACATGGCTTCATTATCAGATATTGCAGTAAATTTCTCGAATAATTCCTAAAATAAGAAATGAGCTCCATATAACAAGTTTCTTTATGATCTTTCCTATATAAATAGTAAGGAGATAACAGCAGAGCTAGAAATGAGCTCTGCCTGAAAAATATGTGACCTTTTGCATAACAGAATTTTGGGGGTATTGGTAGCAGTGTGTGTTTTATAGCTTTAGAAATATTCCCAGACCATTCTTACACTTTTATGACTAACACAATTTTAGATAATTTCCCATGGACTCCATCCTGATTAGAGGTTTGTTAGAAATGATATGTGTACAGGCAGCAGATCTAGACATAGGAAAGGCATATGTAGAGGTAAAATCAGAGAAAGTAGACAAAATGGGAGAATGTCAGACTTTGAAATTCATTCCTAGATCTGCTCTATTCAAAAAGTAAGGAAAAGGCCGGGCGCGGTGGCTCACGCCTGTAATCCTAGCTCTCTGGGAGGCCGAGACGGGCGGATTGTTTGAGCTCAGGAGTTCGAGACCAGCCTGAGCAAGAGCGAGACCCCGTCTCTATTAAAAATAGACAACTAAAAATATATAGAAAAAAAAATTAGCCGGGCATGGTGGCACATGCCTGTAGTCCCAGCTACTCGGGAGGCTGAGGCAGGAGGATCGCTTGAGCCCAGGAGTTTGAGGTTGCTGTGAGCGAGGATGACGCCACGGCACTCTAGCCTGGGCAACACAGTGAGACTCTGTCTCAAAAAAAAAAAAAAAAAAAAGTAAGGAAAAGAACAGAGGTGCTGCTCTCAAGTGTGCCCTTGTTGTCACTCACTCACTCTGGAAGAAGAAAACCAAGCGTAGTCTATAGCTTGCCCAGCTTCTTGGGATCATTCTGTCTCTCAAATTCTTTTACTACTTTAGTAGTTCTCAGATCGGACTGAACACTAAAGTAGCCAGGGGATATTTTAAAGACACTGATATATGGTTTTACACCAGAGATTAAATTTTGTGGGGTGCTGACTTTTAAAAGGCAATTCTGCAAGTGATGTCAGCAAGACAAAGAAAGAAAGAAACTCAGATTTTTGAATTACTAGACAAATACTTTAAATCAGTTATTTTTAAACATATTAAAACATCTAAAGGAAACCATGTCTATAAAACTAAGGAAAGTATGAGAATTATGTCTCACCAAATAGTAAATACCAATAAAATAATAGAAATAATGAAAAGAACCAAATAGAAATTCTGGAGATAAAAAATACAATAACTAAAATTAAAAATTCACTAGATATGCTCAATAGCATATTTGCCTTGGAAGAAGGATCAGACCTAACTTAAGGATAGATCAATTGAGATTATCCAGTTTGGAAAACACAGAGAAAAAAGAATGAAGAAAATAAATAGAACCTAGAAGACCTGTGGAACACCATCAAGTATGCCACCATACGCCTAATGGGAGTCTCAAAAGGAGTGGAGAGAGAGAAATAGGCACAAAGAATGTCTGAAAGAATAATGAACAAAGTGTCCCAGATTTGATTCAAAAACATTAATGTACACATATAAGTGGCCCAGCGAACTCCAAGTAGGATAAACTCAGAGATCCACACTGAGCACATCATAATCAAACTGTTTAAAGCCAAAAAGAAAATCTCAAAAGCAGCAAGAGAAGTGATGAATGGTGTGCAATGGATTCTCATGAAGATTAACAACTAATTCACTGAGATATCCTGGACGTCAGAGTCAGTGACATGATACGTTCAAGGTACTGAAAGAAAAAACAAAATCCAAGAATTTCAATCTGAGAAATCTATATCTAAGCAAACTATTCTTCAAAAAAAAAAAAAGAAATGAAGATAATCTGAGACAAATAAAAACTTAGCTAATTCATCACTAGTACACCTGCCTCACAGGAATTACTTAAAGTAGTCCTTCAAGCTGAAGGGCACTAGATGGTAATTCAAATCCACATGAAGAATAAAGATCACTGATAAAGACCTGGCCTTCAAAATTTCCACTGATATCCTTTGCATGCTCTTTCTCCTTGCATACTGACTGGTTAGATAAAGAGAATCCAGTGGAAGATTTGATCCATAAAGTATGATAGAGCCACAAGATTGAAGTAACCTGGATCATGGAGTCATTATGTGAAATACTACTCACAGAACACCTGCATTGAACAATTAGATAAATATATGCTTTTCTTTGTTTAAAAAATAAAAAGATATAAAAATAGATCAAAGACCTAAATATAAGTACTAAAACAATAAAACTCATATAAGAAAACATAAGTGAAAATCTATATGACATTGGATTGGTAATGATTTATTGGATATGACACCAAAAGCATAGTCAACAAAAGTAAAAATAGATAAATTGGACTACATCAAAATTAAAAACCCTGAGCATCAAAAGACTCACTCAACACAGCAAAAAGACAACCTATGGAATGGGAGAAAATATTTACAAATCATCTATCTGATAACAATTTAATAACCAGAATATATAAAGAACTACTATAACTCAACAACCAAAGCAAAAACAAGACAAAATAACAACCAAAACCTAATTTAAAAATGGCCAAAAAGCTCAAATGGGTCATCGATTCAGTAAACATGCACAAATGTCCAAGGACTTGAAAATAAGCTCAATGTCACCAATCATTAGAACAATGTAAATCAAATCCACAATGAGATACCACTTTATACCATTAGGATGGCTACTATCAAATAAATAAAATAACAAATATTGCCAAAGAAGTAGGGAAAATGGAACCCTTAGGTACTGTTGGTGAGAATGTAAAATGGTGCAGCCATTATGGAAAATATTATGATATTTCCTCAAAAAATTAAAAATAGAATTACCATATGCTTTTACAGTTCCACTTCTGGGTATATACCCAAAAGAATCAACAGCATGGTCTTGAAAAGATCTTGAACAAAGGTTTGTGTATTTGTGTTCATAGCACCGTTATTCACAATAGTCAAAAAGTAGAGGCAATGCCAAGTGTCCCCCAATGGATGCATTAATAAATAAAATGTGGTATATATATGCAATGGAATATTGTTCAGCCCTAAAAAGGAAGGAAATTCTGACACATGCTATAGGGATGCACCTTGACAGTATTATGTTAAATAAAATGTTAGTCACAATAAGATAGCTACTGTATGATTCAACTTATAGGAGACACCTCAAAAAGTCAAACTCGTGGAAACAAAATATAGTCTGGTGGTTGCCAGGGGCTAGGAATAGGAGAAATGGGGAGTTGTTATTTAATTGGTATAGAGTTTCAGTTTTGGAAGATGAAATTTGTTTTAGCTACTTTCAATACGCGCTTATCACTTCCCTTTCACTCATTGATTCAGGCAATTTGATCAACAAGACTTTTGTATTTTTCTATTTCACTTCCTATGCCACCACCAATTCTCCTTTTTTATTTTGTGTCATCCTACCCTAGTGCCTAATGCTTCTGGAGTTCTCCCTAATAGGTTTGTCACCTCTTATACAGCATTTCTCCTCTGAGCCATACTTTTATTGTAGGCTGTACATTAGAAACATAATTAGAGCTTTAAAACACCTCAGTCCTACACTATACCATTTGAATCAGAAGAAGGGGTAGGGCTGGACCACTCATACATAAAGTCTTATCAGATGATTTACGTCCAGAGTGTGGTTTGAGAACAACTGTTCTAAGCCCTTCCTTATTTTCTTTCCATTGATTCGTACCTTTATTTGTCCCATTTCCTCCAGGTCTTAGTAAGAAAAAGGGAAATTAATATCTTATTAATCCATACTCAAGAATTAATAATTGATGTTGTTAACATAAAAGCATATAAAATAACGTATTAACATAAAAAACATTACCTTTTCCTAGGAAAAAAAGCTAGATATAAACATCTGTCTTAAGTAAAACAAAATGGCAATTGGTGGTAATTGCTTGCATCTGAAAAATGCTACATTTATCTTTTAACCAATTAGTTTTTTTTTTCCTCCACTCAAATATGGTAAAGATGGTTACTTATCCCAAGTATAATTGGGCCCACCCTAAGATATATATTTCAGGTATGTCATATTTTTATTATCTTTCAAAAAATGGCAAGAGTTAGAACACCTAAGCAGCAGCCTTTTCTAAACCACAAAAATCCAATTCCTTGGTTAAATAAATTTAGGAAAGTTTGTCTCCTGTAATATCCTGCAGGAAATTACCATTCCTTAGCTTGTTAAAAGATCTACAGCAATCCCAAACAAACACAAACTTCTTTGTACATTACTTAGCATTCTCCCAATATATTTCAGCATTGTGATCTTTTACTAAAGTACATCTGGATACAAGTGTTCAGCAGACCACAGTTTGGGAAATGTCAGTATGCAGTGTTGTGGGCTGAATTTTTTCTCCCCCAAATTTGTATGTTGAGGTCCTAACACCCTGCAACTCAGAATGTAACTGTATTTTGAGATAGGATCTTTAAAGAGGTAATTTAAGTTAAATGAGATCATTGGGGTGGGCCCTAACCCAATATGACTGGTGTCCTTAAAGGAGGTGAAGATTAGGACACAGACAAGGCCATGTGAAGAAAACAGGAGAAGACAGCCACCCACAAGACAAGAAAACAGGCCTTCAAATGAAATCAGCCCTGCGGAGACCTTGATTTTAGACTCCTAGCCTCCAGGACTGAAAAATAAATAAATAAATAAATTTCTGTTGTTTAGGCCACCCAGCCTAGTGGTGGCCCTATTGTGGTGGCCCTAGCAAACTAAAATACTCAGTAAAGTCATATGTTACACAATTGTAGGCATTTGCTACTTTTAATAAAAATCTCAGTTAAAGGAAGCTAATTATGATGCAGTTAGTGATACTTTAATATCAACAATTATGGCATAATTCCGCCATATATTCCCAGTATACTGCAGCCCATAAAGCTCACTAACAGGGTAGATTTTGGATTGCTATTCACTTTATAAATGAGAGAAAAGTCTCATAGAAGTTGAAAGATTTATACAAAGCTACATGTCCATAGAATGCCATTGATAGCACCAGAACTCAGGTCCTCTGATTCTATGTCCAAGGCTAAAACACAGAATAAAATGTTCAGATTATTATAGAATTGTCTCACAATAAACCATCAATAAACCCTTCCCAAATGGCAAATTAACATCCTACTTGATGTTCACCAAAGAAGCAGCCCAGTAAGAATAATTAACAAGCTTCCATCTGTGGGAATGTTTTCCTGGAAGCAGTGCATCTCTAAAAAATTTTAGCCTCTCATTTATAGTTTATGTAAGAAATGCTCTGCCTCCAGATTGCTTGCTCAATATACAACAGAATTTTTTATAATGGATTTGTAAGTATTTCTTAGGAAACTAGGAAGTACAGTGCCCAGTAAATGTGTGAAGCATAAAATGAGGGATATGAGAAAATTGAATCTATGTAACATGATGCCCTAAAAGAGAATGGAAAAGACATCCATTAAGTGTATAAAGAATAAAAGAGAGATTATAAGAGTCTGGATAAAATATATTATTTTATACTATTAAATATAAGCTATCTCTTTATTTTCCGTGATATATTGGGAATTTGAACATATTTAATTCAGCATATAATACTTGAAAATGTTTAACAAATTAGGATATATTTTAGTTAAATATAGTAAAATCCAGTATGTTTATTCGATTAAAAAGAAGGCATTTGCACAATATGATTTTCATTACAACAGCAATTCACCATTGTGATGGATCCAAATTGTCACTAATTTTTCCTATGAAAACAGCTCCAGAGAGAATCAGTAATGCTGATATTCACATCTGTATTGGTGGATCAATTAATACATCGTACAATGTATTAATACCTTGGTCTTGAAGTATTTACATTTCTAATACAGTTTTGAGTCATGATAAGTTACATATGCCAGCTAATTAACATATCATGTGTAAATAAAAAAAAAGTCCCCACCTTTTCCCCTTCCTATTAGTTGTTAGGATAATGAATTAATAGTATTGTCTCTATTCATTTTCCCATATTTGGAAGGATTAAAATTTCTATGGTTTTAAGAAAATGCAGAAGGAAAGAAAAACTGTGAAGCTTCTAAATGATCACAAATATACTGCCTGTTTAAGAGTAAAGATTTTCCTCTAGGTGAATTTAAGTTATCTGCTGACTTTTATCATAATAAATCACCATCATTATCTACTTATTCATTTGCATTCAAATTCTGACAGGATAAGGTGTCAGCGACTACATAAATATGAATATTCTACACATAATCAAAATCGCAACATAATGATTAACATCATGCCTGAAGGGAAAAGCAAGACTTTCGGAAAAAAGACCCATGAAAAGATTTGCTTCAGTCAAGTTTTAACTAGAAAGCAGAGGATATTTCTGAAGAGATCGGCTTTAATCATGCTAAAGTATTTGCAGCCAGCATCAGATGATTTTTCTGGGCCTGGGATTGAATAGTGCACAATATTGGACTCACAGCACACTTGCTGTTTTATCGTTATAGAACCCAGCAGCTTTTGTTTTAATTCAGTGAAATATTTCACAGCATTGGTGATTTCCCACCAACTAGTCTAAAAAATGGGCTTATAAAATTATGGTATTTCCTTTTCTCCTGATTCTGTCAACTTAAATGGCAAAGGTGAGAAAATAGTACATAATTTCAAAATATCTTTCATATTTAAGAATTCAGTATTTTAACTGTTAAGGTTTGATAATCAACATGCTAATCACAATTTCATCCACAACAAATGTGGAACAATCTAAAACTTGACGGAAGGGTATTAAATAAAGGTATAATATATATAATATTGCATAATTATAATGTGTAATGACTGACAAATTTTAATAAGTTATGAATATGCTCATAATAAAATGTGACAAGAAAAATATAGGAAACACTATATAAAATATGGGTTCGGTGGAATATGGAAAAATGCACTGAACATATCTAAGATATTTTCAATGATGTCTCTTTGTAAAAGTTACAGGTGATTATGTTTTCTTTAGAAATATTTCTATATTTTTCTAATTATGTCCAGGGATCACGAAATATTTAAATAATTAGAAAACTTGCACTTTCTATGTGCTCTTGGGCATGGTCTATGGGTTCGGTGGAATATGGAAAAATGCACTGAACATATCTAAGATATTTTCAATGATGTCTCTTTGTAAAAGTTACAGGTGATTATGTTTTCTTTAGAAATATTTCTATATTTTTCTAATTATGTCCAGGGATCACGAAATATTTAAATAATTAGAAAACTTGCACTTTCTATGTGCTCTTGGGCATGGTCTATTTAAATTCACTGAAGCACCACTAAAATTGAGTAACCATACAATCTTCCGTGCTCTGACAAAATTCTAATTCCTCAAAAAACACCTTGAGCTTGTTCCACTTTCAGACTGTACATTCTTTTTATTCCATATGCAATGAGTAAAGTTAGGGTGCAGGAAGACTTGTCAGAGCCTGACAGGCATCGGTGGCTTTATTCTTATAGTGTCTGTGTTCATGGACCTGCACTAACTAACTTTCCCTAATGAGCTGTAATAAGAGGAAGACCATGGCCACGCAGCAGGAGAAGCAGCCAGTCATAGCAAGAGCTTGATATACTGCAAGCTGGTGCCAAGAGCCTATGAGGTGAAGTTTAGAGATTAGGAGCTTAAGCCTTAAACTGGCACTCATCCAACCATTTGATCAAGAGCACATCATTAACCTCTCTAAACCTGATTTCTTTGTGTAATACGAGAAAAACATTGTCTATATGACATGCACTGTTTTGAACCTATCACGATATGCCCGATTCTAGGCAACTTTGTTTACCACACAGGAGCAAGCTGCTCCCACAAGTGTAAAGGTTGTCATTTTGCAGTGAAGAAATAAGAGGCTGATTTCTTGCCTTTTTCCTGCAACTTGTGAAGATGAGAATAGCTTTTTAATATTAATGAAATCTGACTTTCTGGCTTTCCACTGCTTAATTTCATCTTCAAAAATAAACAAAATTATTCAAATCTTTTAGCAAATTTCATCAGCCATCCCTTTATGTTTGATGACTAACTCTGTCCCAAATCTATGACTGAATGTAAATGATTCCAAAACTATTAATTTTATGAAGCCAAACAGCAATCGACAAAGAAAAAAAGAAACAAAGGCAGGATTGCAAAAGCATTCCAAGTGAGATTTGAAAAAATGAATATATCTACAAAATAATCTATCTTCTCTAGTTGATGAACAACAACAACAACAACAACAAAAATGCATTGGTGAAACAGTAATCTACTGAAAACAGTACTTGAGAAGAAACAGCAAATTAGTTGTCTGGCATCTCATAGATTTAACAATTTGATTGGCAGAAATTTTAAAGTCAAATAAATGCCTTTAGTGTTCAGATTCTATATCTCAACTCTCCAAATATTGTGTATTAAGACAACTTTTCAATTACTTGTTACACTAATTAATTTAATTATACTTAATAAAAGAGAGAGAGGGAGGAAGGGAGCCGGGGGAGAGACAGAGAAAGAGAGAGGGAGAGAAAGAGAGATGGAGAAAGATTGGGTAGCTGTTAGGGCTAGATTAGAAAGAGGTAAAAAAAAACAGACTTTGAAATGATTTGCTTTGAACCACCCATCACAAGACTACAAGTGACTACAGCAGAAGGTTGCCGTGTTGGTAATATTTTCCCCATTACCACTAACCTTGAGTCTTTTACTACTGTCATAAAGATGGTATCAAAACTACTTCTGGAAAAGTGTTGTTTTCCATTGCAACTATAACATCTTTAGTATATAGAGGAGAGGTGCAGCTGCAGAAGTTCTTTTCTGTACTCTCATCCTAGTTCATCTCATTCTGTTTACAACATACGTAATATCCTACATTCATCATTCTCAAGTTTGTCTGGCCATAACTTTTCTCTGAGCAGGACTCAGAGGTCCAATTGCCTTTTTAGACATCTCTATATGGGTATCTAATAGGGGTCTCGAATTTAACTTAGTCCTCACCCTACAAATCAATCCTGTTCCCGTACCCACCCTGCAAGTTATTCCCATCTCCGTTTTTGGTGATAAATTTTACCAGCTGCTCAGGCCAAAATCTATTTTTCATATTATCCCCACCCCTGCAACCAACTTTCTGATTCTATGAGTGCAACATTTTTAGATGCCACAGATAAGTGAAGTCATGCAGTATTTGGCTTTCTGTACCTGGATTATTTTCTTAGCACAATGTCTTCCCATTTCATCCACGTTGTTGTAAATAACATCCCTCTTCTTTAAGGATGAATAATATTCTATTAATATTATATAAATATTACATATGAAGTACATATGTATATGTCTATGTACATATGTGGATATACATGCATTCCACGTTTTCCTTATTCATGCATTTTTCTGTAGACACTTAGATTGATTTCATATTTTGACCATCATGAAGAATGATTTAATAAACATGAAATTTCAGATAGTTCTTTGACTGATTGATTTCATTTCCTTTGCATATACATCCAGTAGTGGAGTTGCTGGATAACACGGTAGTTCTATTTTTAAGTTTTTGAGGGACTTAATGTTTCCTATAATGGCTGTACTTATTTTTATTCCCTCCAACAGTATACAAGGGTTCACTTTTCTCCACATTGTGGCCAACTCTTATTATCTTTTGTCTTTTTAATGATAGTTGTTCCAGTAGGTATGAAGTGATAACTCGTTGTGTTTTTAATTTAAATTTCTCTGATGATTAATGAGTGATGTTGAGACTTTTTATTATAGACTTGGCCATTTGTACGTCTTATTTTGAAAAATGTCTATTCAGATCATTGGCCCATTTTTGAATGTGTTATTGCTTTCTCACTATTGTATTTTGGATATTAACATGCATGGTTTTGCAAATATTTTAGGTCATTCCATACATAGTCTCTTTACTCTGTTGATTGTTTCTTTTGCTGTGCAGAAGCTTTTTAGTTTGATGCAATTCCATTTGTTGTTTTTTTGCTTTGTTGACTGTGCTTTTGTGGTCATATCTAAAGATCATTGCCCAGACAGATGTCATGAAGCTCTTCCCCTGTGTTTTCTTCTACATTGTAATTTTAGAATTTCAGATCTTATATTTAAGTCTTTAATCCATTTTGAATATCATTTGAATATGGTGTAAGATAAGGGTCCATATGCATATGGATATCCAGTTTTCTCAATATAATTTATTAAAAAATGTATCTTTTTCCCATTGTGTTCTTGATGCTTTTATCAAAAATTAATTGACTCTAAATGTGTGAATTTATTTCTGGGTTCTCTATTTTCTTATTAGTCTACGTCTGTTTTTGTGACAGTATCATGCTGTTTTGGTTACTATAGTTTTGTAACATATTTTCAGATCAGATAGTGTAGTGCCTCCAGCTTTTATCTTTTTGCTCAATATAGCTTTGGCTATGCAAGCTCTTTTGAGGCTCCATATAAATTTTGGGAAATTTTTTCTCTTTTTCTGTCATTGGAATTTTGATAGGGATTACATTGAATCTGTAGATCACATTGGGTAGTAAGAAACATTTAACAATATTAATTCTTCAAATCTATTAACTTGGAATATCTTTCTATTTTTTTGTGTCTTCTTCAATTTTGTTTATTAGTGTTTTGTAGTTTTCAGTGTATATATCTTCCATCCCCTTGGTTAAATTTATGCATTACCATTATACCAATGCCAGATAAGGACAAGGGAAGGGAAGGGAAGGAAAGGGAGGGGAGGGGAGGGGAGGGGAGGAAAGAGAACTACAGAATATTAGGAAATCTAATTCAACACCATATTAAAATGATTATACACCATGATCAATTAGGTTTATCTTGGAGGATGCAAGGAAAGTTCAACACATGGAAATCAATAAATGTGATAGGCCACATTAACAGAATGAAGGATAAAATCTATATGATCATTTCAATAAATACATAAAAAGCATTTGACAAAATTTAACATTCTTTCATAATAAAACTCTCAACAAATTAGGTATAGAAGAAATCTGCCTCAACAGAATAAAAGACTATACATGACAAGCCCACATTTAACATCATAATCAAAGAGAAAAACTAAAATATTTTTCTCCAATATCAGGCACAAGAAAAAGATACCCACTCTAGCCACTTCTACTTAATATAGTACTATTAGTCCTAGCCAGAGCAATGAGGCAAAGGAAAGAAAGAAAAAAAATCCACATTGGAAAGGAAAAAATTAAATTGTCCTCGACATGTAGATGACATGATTGTGTGGTTATATGTGTGTGTGTGTGCGTGTGTGTGTGTATGTCTCCCTAAAGATCTCACCAAAGAACTGGAGAACTAATAAACAAATTTAGTGAAGTTACAGGATACAAAATCAACATACAAAAATCAGTGGTATTTCTATATATTAACAACAAATTATACAAAAAAAATTAAGAAAACAATCCTATTTATTATAGCATAAACAAAATAAAATGCTTAGGAATAAATTTAACCGAGGAGATGTCAGTTACATTCATTTTTAAACTGAAAAAGTATTCCAAGTCTAGACACTTTCTCCCCATATCCATTATTGTAAGTATTAAAATTTTGTAGACAACGTTATTACCTCTCAGTTTTAAAAGAATATGCAAATCAAATCAGCATAGTCATTCCAGGAGTATATGGCAAAGAAAACTAGTAAGAAAAATAATTTTAGGACCATGGAATTATTCAGCTCTCATTGAGAACAAAAGGATCCCATGATCAAAATAATTTTTAAATAATGAGTTTAACAGTTTAAATAGGTTTATTAGCTGTTAAGTTTCTCAGAGTCTTTAATATGGAGATATTTATTAGGAATTTTGCAGAACGTGATATACCATGAAGGGTATTCAAAATGTATTTGGACACAAAACCCTTTTATTTGAGGAGAATCCTACACCAGATAGGGAAATGACACCTCAAAGGAAACTTTAAGGCTTACACTTGTTTGCACTTCCCCATTCGATGTGTTCATTCAGTTCGTTCATTGTTGCTGCTGCTGCTGCTGCTGCTACTTTATTACTGTTTTTCATTGTTGGATCTTTGCATCTTCCCAAACTCTAAATATTCTTTATTCTAATCTCTCAAGTGATTATTTCACCTTCATACATTTAAATACTATCAATAAACTATCTCAAATAACTACCCCTGATTTCATACTGGACATCTTCACTTGGATATTCAAGAAGCACCTCTGGGCTAACTAACTCTTCGTTTGCCCCTATCTGAGCCAGCTCTTTGTCTTGGCTTTCTAGATTAGTAAATAGCAACTCCCTTTTTTCATTATTTGAGGCCAAAGAAATACCTGGGGTCATTCTTGACTTCTCTTTTCTTTTTCTCATACTGTATATCCTATTCATCAATTACCTTGATAGTCCAATATCCATTTATTTCTGCCTTTCATTTATAGTAAAAGCCAAAGTCCATCCTGTGACCTAAAAGTGTTTACATTGTTTGCTCCAGACTACTTCTCTTACCTCATGCCCATCACACTCCCCTACCTCTCTCATTAATCATTAACAGAGATGCTGTCTTCGCTGTTCGTAAGATACGCCAATCACTCACCTGCTCTATGGCCTTTGCACTTGGTTTCTTCTGTGTTAAATGTTCTGTCCAACAATTTCTCCATAGTTTGCTTGCTTCCCTTAGTTCAGGTTTCTGCTGGAACACTAAGTTATCCGAGAGGTTTTCCTTGACCAGCCAGTCTGAAAGAAATACTTCTTTTTCCCCATCATTTCACTTTTTTATCATTTTTTACTTAGCTTCATATTACTGTGATGGTAAATTTTATGTGTCAACTTGACTGGGCCATCATGTCCCATTGCTTGGTCAAACACTAGTCTAGATGTTGCTGTGAAGGTATTTCGATGTGATTAGTATTTATAATCAGTTGACTATAAGTAAAGGATATCACCCTTAATAATTTGGGTGAATCTTGTCCAATTACTTGAAAGCCTTAAGAGCCAAAACTGAAGTTTCCCAGAGAAGGAATTCTGTCTCAATACTGTAATATAGATACCTTACCTGAACTTTCAGCCTGACTGCCTGCCCTACAGACTTCAGACTTGAGCCTGCAATACTAATTCATTCAGCCTACTGGGTCTGCCCTACAAACTTTGGCTTTGCCAGCCCTCATAATCATGTGAGCCAATTCCTTAAAATAAACCTCTTTAGTCTGTCTCTCTATTTCTCTCTCTCTCTCTCTCACACACACACACACACACACACACACACACACACACACACACACAGTCGTGTCCTGTTTGTTTGGTTTCTCTAGAGAACCTTGACTGATACAATTACTTATTACTGCCACATACATTGTGTATTTGTTCATTGTGTATTTTTTCTCCCACTATATACATTTTCAAGACAGGAATTTCATTTCTTTGATTCACTATTACATGTCATCTTCCAGAAATGCTCCAACAACAGAAAAGCCCTTCCATAAATGTGTATTGAATGAATAAGTGAATGTTATTTTGTGAACAATTTAAATTAGGGTAATCAAAACAAAATAACAACAAAATAAGCAAATAAATTAATAGCACTACTTTTATCATGTACCAGTTATGTAATTTTCACAATTTTCACTAGTATTTCTAGGAAATGTCCATGTCCATATTCAAAGTGCAAAATTAATTAGCAATACCATCTGGTGTATCTTCTCAATAAACCCACAATCTAACTTTTAGTTTATATTTAAGAAGTGCTAGAAACTTTTACATTTGTGACATTTAATACTGATAACCATCTTGCAAGGTAAATAATTGTATTTAAAACTTTAAAAAAAACCACTAAAATTAAAAATGGTAATTGGGTTAAAACATAATTTTGTTGTAGTGCTGAGTGGAATACATCGGATTTAATAGAGAGTCAGATTAAAACACATCCTTTGTTATTAGAGTGAATGTAAATAATTAGAAGAAGCAAGTGTTCTTGCTTTTTTATTAAATTTTCTGTGCAACTGCATGGATTCTGGCCTGCTTCATCTGCTACAAATGCACAATAATATTATGGGTTAGGGAGGTTGTAGAGTTACATGAGATAATTTACATGACAGCGCCTATCATAATTTGTAACAGATGTAGGATTTGAAAATTATAAACTCTCAATTCTTCAGTTCGTTTTTCATTTTGAAAGCCAAAATCAAGGATGTAAGTTTTCAATCGACGTGTTGACACAAAACTATGAAAATAGTGTACACCTATTGACCTATGACTTGATATATAAACATATAGAGAGATAAGAGCAAAATCGGAAAAATATTTACTAGATGATACCTTGATGTCATTAAGAAAATATTTAGCCCTGGTGGCATGAAGGTCACTTCCTGTCCGCTTTATACTTCTTCAGTCCTAAAATTATAAAGTTTAGAAAAAGCTCTTGTGTGACTTTCTGCCTTCATTACAAAGATTTATTGTTATATGTCGTTTAAACCTAAGACAATAGTTACTATTTATTTTTGAAGAAAATTATATTTACCCATTTTTGTTTGCTGTAGAAAATTTAGTTTTATTATATTTAGCTCATTAAAACTTCACTGATTTTGTTATGACCAACTCAACAGCCATAAAATCTGGTGGAAACCACCTGTTTTTTTTCCATGTACCAATTATAGTACAAGAAAAAACAGCAGAAATGCTGATTATGGCAGAGACATTTTCATACATTAAAACTGATTCTTGATTTTTGCATTAATAATAACTACCAGATTATGTAGCAAGTACTCAGTAAATGGAAATTCAGTATGAATCACATCAAAATCTATGTTCACTATCTCAAAGAAACAGAAATAAATTTTTTACAATTTTCACAAAATTGAGGCATTGCACTCTGTTGGGTTAGTCATTGATAAAAACCGTGCGTACATGTGAGAGCTGTTCTCAATTATCCTGATAATTTTCTTCACATCAGCATTCAATTTGCCATTGTAGTTTGGGTGTGTTTTCAAATATCCAGCTATTCCACTGCAAGAATTGGTAGCCTGTTTGAAAATCTGAACTTGCTTAAAATTATACTAATAATTGTACTTGAAGCCAGGAATTTATCGAATGCTTACATTTTTCTCATAATGTTTGGCAATATTTGGAAAATATTTTACAATCTCCACCATTCAAAGGAAAACATTGTCTCTGCCTTTAATGACCAAAGCATTTACTTTTTCTTGGAAATGTTTTCAGCTGCAGAAAAAGGTTTTCATTTAGAAATATAAACATTTTGGCTGTTAGGGTGGTACCAAATAAAAGATTCCCTGATTGCTTTAAATGAGCCATTTAGAAAACCCTTGCCAATGTAGACATAGTCAGTTGGTATTCTACAACGTGTCAAAGTGTTCTACCTTCTTTGGTGCTTTGTAAATCACACCAGGGATTTGAGTAAATTAAGTCGGCTTTTTCACTAGAAACCAGATGTTGCACCTCCACAGAGTTTTACTTGGGAAAACAATTCATTATTAAAGTGACTATGAGCCATGCAATCAGGAAGAAATACTGCATCTGGCTGTCAAAATGTATGCCAAGTTTCAACCTGCTGCAATAGAAAGTCTTCAAGGTAACACTCAATCCCCAACTAACTGAAATCTGGAATGACACAGCATGATTATTAAATTTTCTAGATTCCAAGCTTTTGTGATAGACCATAGAATACGGTCAAAAGCACCCCTATTAGGGTTACGAAATAGATTGAGGTGTCTAACATGAAACCTGAACATGTATGTGTGTCAAGAAGCCCGTGTCAATAAATCCAATTGGAATTAGAGTCCTCACTCTTAGACATTGTATCCAGATTCTAGAGAAAAAGTGATCAAACAAGATAGAATATAAAAGAATGAGAGAAGGCAAAAAATGGGAGGGAGGGTTAGACTTAAGGAAGAATGAAGGAAAACAAAGAGAAGAAACAAGGAAGAATGGAAGGAGGGAGGGAGGAAGAAAGGAAGGAAATATTTAGAAGTTGGAAGCATATTTATCAACTCTAATGTATATCTAACACCTCCCAGACTGTGGCTATAAATAATTGCGCTTTTCTCACCTACAGGGTTCCTAATTACTAAGACATTAATCGTTAAGTATACACCAGTTTTTCTGGGCATCCTCAAAGGAGGGTCTCACAAAAGCAAATAACTTGTCCATTGCAGTCACCATGTAGGGTCTGCCCTATATTTCTCCTCTTGCTCCTATATCTACTAGTCCCCTGCTATGTCTTTGAAGTTAAATGCTGAATCTTTCCTGTCACTGTCCCCATTATGTGGCCCCTGATTTTTTTCCCTAAGGATGATAATTTATGTTATACTAGGTATTAATGATTTGTAAGAAAAAAATAGAACAACTTCTCTAATCCAATTTCATATTTTATGGAACTCTGGACACAAGCACAGATGATCTTCAGCCTGAGTGACATAATCTTTCTTGAATGGTTAAGTCAGCTTCTAGCCCTTTCTTCTCTACCATAGGAAATCAAACCTAACCTGAGATGCTGGCCATGGGACACACTGTTTCTGAATTTTAGTCGTCTTCTGCAATTAGTATCACTCCCTGTGATAGTTAATTTTATGTGTCAACTTGACTGGATCAGTGACTATCTGGATAAACATTATTTCTGGGTATGTTTGTCAGGTTGTTTCTAGATGAGGTCAGCATTTGAATCAGTGGACTCAGCAAAGTGGATTGTCCTCACCAATGTGGGGTGGGCATAATCCAACCCTTTGAGGGCTTAACTAGAACAAAAGGTGTGGGAACATGGAATTTTCCCCTTTTCCTGTCTCACTACTTGATCTGGGACATCTCATCTCATCTATTTCTGTACTTGCCCTGGGAATTGCACCATTGGCTTCTGTGGTTTTCAGGCCTTTGGACTCAGACATTGGATTTGGACTGACACTGGCTTTCCTGGATCTCCAGTTTGCAGAAGTCCAGTTGTGTGACTTCTCAGCCAATTTCTCATAATCTCTCTCTCTCTCTCTCTCTCTCTCTCTCTCTCTGTCTCTCACCCTGACTAATACTTCCCCCAATTCCAAACTCTTCTCTCTTCCAATTTTCAAAGAAAAGATACATTCACAAGCTAGTGCTTTTATAAATATACAAGGGAAATTCTGCTTATGTTTTAGTAAATTTGTACTAATAGTATTCCAGGTTAGGTAACTCCACACATTCATTCTTATATCTAATTATATAACTATTTCTAATTTCTCAATTCTGTCCTTTTTATATTATAATTTCAGTTATACATGACGCCCTTTTCCTAATTGCTCATAACATATCTTTATAATTTCCCTAAAATAATCTCACAAGATTTCATGGAAGATAAAAGATATTTCAGGCAAGCTACCCATTTTTTTAGGAAAGCAAAGATACTGACAGTCAACATTGAGAAATATTTTAAATGATTTAATGTCTTTATTTAATTCACTGATTGTTTTGGTGGGTATATTAGTTATCTCTTGCTGAGTAATAAATTACCCCAACACATAACAATTTAAAACAACAAATATTAATTATTACACAATTCCTGTGGGTTAAGAATTCAAGAGCAGTTTAGCTGAGTGATTGTAGCTAGGCTTCTTTCATGAAATTGTAGTCAACATGCTGGTCAGGGCTTGCAGGCATCTAAAGGCTTGCCTGGGGCTGGAAGATATGCTTTCAACATGGTCCACTCACATGGCTGTTGTGAGGAGGCTTTCT
This sequence comes from Propithecus coquereli, assembly GCF_000956105.1. Classification (NCBI taxonomy): domain Eukaryota; kingdom Metazoa; phylum Chordata; class Mammalia; order Primates; family Indriidae; genus Propithecus; species Propithecus coquereli. The sequence continues at coordinate 1,125,071 of NW_012150552.1, read as the reverse complement.
TTTCTTGCCATGTAGACCTCTTCATAGGACGGCTCCAGCATCCTCAAGATATGGCAGCTGGCTTCTCCAAGAGTACTTCAGTCAAGAGAAAGCAAGGAGGAAGGTGCAATGCCTTTTATGACCTTGTCTCAGAAGTCATACACCATCACTTCTGCCACATTCTCTTTATTAAAAGTTAATTACTAATCCTAGCCGACATTTAAGAAGAGTGGAATTAAATTGTATCTCTTGAGAAGAGACATATCAAAGACTTTTTGAATACATATTAAAAACCAACATAGTAGGAATATGTAAGGTATTTGACAAAGGTTCAGAAGAAGATATGGCCAAGATTTAATGAATCTAGATTTTCATCATTAGCGATTCAGTCTAAAATACTATTCTTTAAGAGAAGGCAGATATATCTTAATGTAAAACAATTTCATTTAGCTAAGATCTACATTTGACTACATATAGAAGGTTTTAGTCTGTTTTATTTTATTTATTGTTTAGAGACAGGGCCTTGCTGCGTTGTCCAAGCTAGAGTGCAGGGGCTATTCACAGGTGTAATCATAGCTCAGTACAGCTTTGAATGCCAGGGCTCAAGCGATCCTTCTGCATCAGCCTCCTGAGTAGCTGGGATTACAGGCACGCATCACCGCGCTTGACTCTTAGTTTATTTTAAAGTCCCTGAGTTGCTTGATTCAGGGAGAGACAGACCGACTGTATTATCAATCTCCTCATCTTTTCTTGTTGTTGTTAGTATGCCCACAATTTAATTTCTAGCAAATGGTGATAAACCCTTTCCTTTCAATGATAGTACCGATGCTGACAGATGGCACTTCGGAATGGCTCAGACAGAACACTTATATGAGACACAGGAATAATATGCATGAGTTTCTGATTGGGGAGACATAATGCTACAGACTAAACATATTGCTATTGGCAGAACAGTTCAAAGTACCCAATGGGCCAGAGAAATGCTAGAATTGAATGTATAACAATATAATAAATTATATTATGATAAAAGTCTGTCTCGATATTGCATCTTAGGGATCCTTCAATGTAACAACAACAACAACAAATAGCTATTTAATTTTTTCCTCCCTGAGATTAGCAGTTTAATGTGTATGTGGCAAGATGGATAATAGACATCTGCTTTAGCAGAAGTGAGCATCGACAGTAGCAGCACGGGCAGCAAATTTTTATAATATTAGCAATTCAAATTTAAGTGTCAGATTAGTGTGGTATTGGAGTCATTCATTGGAATATTCTTGGAAGCCAAAACTTTTCTCAGTGAAACTTGCAACGATTTTTAAGCAGAATGATATACAGTGTTTGCCAGTGTATATATCAAAATATACTGTCAATGATACTAAAATTATTTGATGTTCAGCCATAACTTCAGCATCATTTACAATATCAAGACACATTTGAACCATGGGTTAAACAGAACATTCTAAAATTGCAATCCTATTGTTTTATTCCAATTTTAATGTGTTCATGGCAAATCCTGTAATGCCAGCATTTAGGAGAAATCAAGGCTTTTATCCATTCTAATTTAATCTCTAACTATTCAACTTGGGATTTGTTTTCAGTTTCTCACTCATATACTACCTATGAGGCACATAAAAATGATTCATTATCAAATTCAACCATATTAAGGCAAATTCTAATTTTTCTTTTTCTGTTAGACAAATGAGGCATTTCATTAATGGGGTCTTTAAAAGCAGCCATTGCAAAATGACTTCTTTATATTTGAGTACAATATTGACACTTTAGACAGCTACCTGAATTTACAAGGACAGTTGTAGCAGCACCTGTTTTTATTTTTTCCATATACCCTCTATATCAGTTAGCTTTTGCTATGTAACAAAACTTAGTGACTTACAAAAAACCACAACCACGTATGTGGCTCACAATTCTTTGGGTTGGCTGGATGATTCTTCTTAGCTGAACCAGCTTAGCTGATTGCTGCTGACTTCAATCATGTAACCATGGTTGTTTGGCAGGTTGACTAAAGGCTGGATGATCTAGGATTGTGATTGTGTCATTCCTATATTGATGGCAGTTGATAGCCAGTCACCTTGGTCAAGGGGGAGACTGAGCCACATGTAGAATATCCAAGCTTTTCACATGGTGGTCTCAGGGTTTTCCAGAGCATCAAGGAAAGGAAAGCTCCTCTGCTGACATCATGTATGCCAGCGACTCACTGGTCAAAGCATGTGACAAGGTTAACGCTGACGCAAGGGAAGGAAAGGTAGTCTCCACTTATTGATGGGAGGATCTGCCATGTCACAATGTAAGGGCAGGAAGGAAAAGAATTTGCCACAATATTCACAGTGTACAATGTACAGCCATCTCCTGCCTCAAACTTTGTAAGAGTGTAGGCATCCAACAGGGTTCATGGCATGGGTACAGTAGTGTGTAATAGTGAAATGACCATAGGCACTTGCTTAATTGTTAATTCATTGATTTATTCCTTCAAACGTTATACACTTATTGAACATGTAGATTATTGCAGAAAATTCATTCAATAATCATTGATTCATCAAATATTTTTGGAATATGTCTCATGTTCTAAGAGTCATCCTGGGTGCTAAAAATTTAAAGAAGACAAAATAGTAACAATGAGGACAAAATGTTGTTTTCTTGAAATTTTCCATACACATAAACACACAGAAAAACACACACAAGATAAAAATTTTAAAAGAAAAAAGAAACAAAAGAACTACTTTGCCATAGATGGTCAGAGAAATCCTCTTTAAGGGGCAGATGTTTCAGTGGAAACTTGACCTCAGGGAGGAATCAGTCTTCAGAATGGAGATCCTGGCATAGGGGACAGAAGAAACATCTGGCGACAAATTCTAAGGCAAAGATGAAATTGGTATGTTCAAAGAATAAAATGACACGAGTGTCTGCCCACTTGTCTTGGAGAGCAAGGTAGAGGGTACCAGGAAAGGAGCCAGGGGTTAGATCATGACCAGACCTTGAATACTGGATTCAGGGGTTTATACTCATTTTCAGTCACCAGAGGCATAGTCAAGAAAGAAGAGTGGCGGGACATGGGTCTCAGCTGGGCGCATGCCTGTAGCTCCATGTACTTTCTGCTCCATGAGAAAGGGCAGAGCTGGAGCAGGGCCAAAGTGGAGTCTTCTATAGCACAGAAGCCTAGAAAGGAAATCCTATTAGTCAGCCAAGAGGTGTATTCCTTGCCAACAAGGATTTCATATTCTGGTTAAGGGAATGGGATTTTAAATACAGGGTGGAAAATAAAGAATAGTATTTCTGGATTCATAAAAGTATTGCATGGGCATTCGAAAGATTTTAAGAGTATATAATTGATAAGATTATGTTTAAGAAGACACTACCCCATAGCAAGATCTAGTATGTGTTATATTCCTTTCTTAAAAATAATAAATAAAAATACACATGTGTATTACACTGTCAAGCCCAATGGGGACCACAAAAGAAGACTTCATAAAATCTAGTCATTCTCTTAATTTCCCAACCTGCTCTTAACACTGTGCTTTGACTAACAGCATCATCATTTCCTAATTCTATGTGTCTTTGGTATCCACACCTCACTATCGGAAACATAGACGTCAGCTTAATCTTTTGATGCTACACATATGTCCAATATTTCAGATCACACTTGCCAACATTAGTGTGAAATATCTATTTATGATTACATTTGTAAGATATGGATTCAATGCCCCTCTGATTATCTATTGCAGCAGTAGTGTGATTGAAAAACTGCATGCCGAGAAAAATGATCTAATTTGCCTTGCATGTTAAGAGGGTAAAGGAAAGTTCTTTATTAATCCACAAGGAAGATGATCACAATTCTATAAAATAACAAAAGTCAAAATTTCAATTTATTTTGGGTAATCATTCTTTTCTCATTTTTTAAAAAGTTAAGCGTATCGCTCTCTTTAGTTTTACTTTGTTAAAAAAATTGAGAATAACAATTTGGGTTCATTTATCTTTCTTTTCCTTTAATTGAATGATTGATTCAATGAATTTTTGGGGCTTGAGCTTTTATCTATGCAGTTTGGAACACATCAAATGGCCTTTGAGCCAAAATTATTGGTGAAAAAATATTAAAAATATATTTCTCTTCTTTTTACAATGTCCTTCTCTCCCTTTCTTTCTATTGTCTTTTCCATAGCATTGCTTCTCCCTCTCTCTACCAAAAAAAATCCTCACAAACACACAGCACAGAAACTATAAATACACAAACAAATCATTTCTCTTTACTGTTGCACGGACTAAAATAATAACTCATCAAGAACAGCTTAGGCAAGCAGTTATCTGCAGGGCTCAAAGCATGATGTGTACTAAATGATAATGATTTCGTTATATCATGTAGAATTTCATTTTCAATTTTGTAGTGTTCATACATTAATTAATATTTATCAGATTTTTGGGGGGGAAAGGGAGCAAAAATTAAATAAATGTGTCCAGAAACTATTCATGTTAACTTTCTATGTATAATACCTCCAGGATTACTGATATTTATTCATTCAACAAATATATATTAATCTCTTACTATGTTCCATGTACTGTGTTGAACACTGGGAATAAGAAGTTATATAAGGTATAATGGGAGAGATAGCCTTGTCAAGGATCATGAAAACAGAAAACATGAACCATCTTACTGTTGCTTAGGGTGGCAGTATCAATGAAGGCGCCACAGAGATGGCTATGTGTGAATAGACACTTAAGAACAAATTGAGAGTTTACCAGTTTACAAAGAGAGGGATACACGGCAGGCAAGGACAACCACTGAGCCTCAGTACAGAGGTGCGAAATGCGTCCTGGGTCCAGTGAGCGTTTGGGTTCTGCTGAATCTTAGATCTTTTGATAGTAACGAGAAGGAATTGTGCTTAAGAACACTAGTAAGTACTAATTGCTAACGAAATTTTTTAAATGCCAAATTAAAGAGTTTAAACTTCATCTTGACCATATGGAAAATCATTACAGAGTTCTGATCAGGTAGGTGGTCTGGAAGAATTAATGTGGAAGCAGTGTAGATGATCAACTGGTTAACAAAGAGATAATTTAGGAAACTCCAGTGCCTGAAGGCTCAAATAAAGTCCACATGATAGGGGGGAAGGAAGTAAGGATGGACGCTATAGACACAGAAGGTGGAAGGAGCCATGCTCCTAAATTGGATTCCCAAAGGTCACACTGAGGAGATCCCAAAGTTATAGGAGGGCCATTCTGGGAGCTTTTTATCAGCTTTTCTGATGCTAATGGCCTAGGGCAATGCCATTCAATGTTTTAGTCTCTATTCACATTTAGAAATACGTTTTACTTTCCAAAATTGTATAGAAGTCTCTATAACTCCCCACTGCCCAACCCTCACCCCCTCCACACAAGCCTATGATGAAAACAAAAGTTTTCATGAAATTACATCAGTGCCCCCTTTATCCTCAGGGGATACATTCCAAGACCCCTAGTGGATGCCTGAAACCGTGGAAAGGACCAAATGCCATTATGCATGAATATTTTTTTCCTTCTTCAGAATTTCATGGATAGATTTTTTTCTTACCATAGACCTTAAGAATCTCAACATAAGATTTTTTTTCTTTCCTTAATTCAAGAACCGTTACCTTTTCATTTAAAAGAAGAACTTTACAGCTTGTTTTTGGCATATCCGAATTGCCAGTATCACTGCTCTTGCACTCATGACCACTATTAAGTAAAACAAGGATGGCTTGAACACAAGCACTGTGATACCATGACAGTTGATCTGATACCCAAGATGGCTACTAAGTGACTAATGGGTGGAATGTCTGCAAGATGGAGAGGCTGGACAAAGAGACAATTCATGACCCAGGCAGGAAGGAGCAAGCCAGGGTGAGATTTCATAGTGGCACTCAGAATGGCGTGCAATTAAAAACATGCCA
>NW_012150552.1:1116700-1118242 GCF_000956105.1 Propithecus coquereli | reverse complement strand
TATAATTATTTCAAGGCAAAGATTGATTATATCATGCAATCTTATTCCACAGAAATTTTAACATTTTTGTAGTCATAAAATGTTGCAAATAACTCTCTAGAATGAATAATTTTCTTCCTAGACTATTAGATACATGGGACCATCTGGAGGTATCTATTCTTTTTCCATAAAACTTTCTCCATAAGGCTCTATCTCTTCATGTTTACTCTTCCAGCCTGCCTGGATAGTGGAAACCCACCCTTCACTGTCTCTCAGCTACTTATGAAAAATGTATTACCTTTTACACAGAGTAAAATACCTCAATATATATGAGCCACCTTTCTCATTCCTGCCTCTCCCACCTTGCACATGTATTTAGTTGATTAGTCCATTTGCTGACTTAGATTGACATGATTTAGACATGATTTAATGACATGATTTAGATTATGTTTATTTCATAAATTGAATTTCTTCTTTTAATTAATTTATGATATCCCTGTATTATAGCCTAGTGATTCAGAGCATGATTATATAATCAAACACTTGAAAAACTTGTGGTTCCCTCATGGCCTAACCTGGTTAAGTTGACTTATGTTAATTGTTAATTTTCTAATTAATAATGTGATAAATTTGCTTGTCTGCTAAAATGGGTATTATTATAGTATCACCTTATTTAATCATTATTAAGATTGAATAATATAGTGCTATGGTTTGAATGTGTTCTTCGAAGAGCACATATTGGAAATGTAATCCCCAACACAACAGTGTTAGGAGGTCGAGGGCCTAATGAAAGGTGTTTAGGTCATGGGGGTTTTATCCTCATGCATGGATTAATAATGACTATAATAGGTCTTGAGGCTGCAAGTTCTATCTCTGGCTGTCTCTTGGCCTCTCTTTTCCTTTCACTTTCCGCCATGGGATGATACCACAGCAGGAAGGCCCTCGCCAAATGTAGCCCCTGGATTGTGGACTTCTCAACCTCCAGCAGCACCATGAGCCAAATAAGTTTCTGTTCAGTATAAATTACCCAGTGTGTGGTGTGCTGTTATAACAGCACACAATGGAGTAAGACATATAGTGTGTATAAAGCACTTAACACAGTGCTTTTCTCATAGCAAGGATTTATTAAATGTGAGCTGTAATGATGGCCGCAGAAATGTGTAGCCTGAATGCCTTGATCTAATATGCATCTAAATGCATCTATGTCCAGCTTTCAATCTGCTCTGACACTGAAAATCTTGACTGAGCTGCTGGAGTTCACAGGGAGATCAAAGGCTGTGGATGTTCTTTATCATTCTGTTAAACATTTAAAATAGTTTTAAGTATATCATTACTCATTGTCATAATGTATTATTTATTTCATACATACTGTTTTATAAATACATATGTTAGAAATATACACTCTCTATATGTGCAATGTGTTCTCTCAGTGCGTTCATTCTTTGCTGCTCATAGAAAGTAAAAATTTTGTAAGCCAGCTAAAACCTCACCAAAAAAATAAATGTAAGTTTTTCTGAATCAATTATTTTTCATAGCTTTGCATATTGAAAATCCTTTGGATTT
>NW_012150552.1:1114115-1115601 GCF_000956105.1 Propithecus coquereli | reverse complement strand
AGCACATTCATGTAATCTATTCTTACAAAGTCAATCCTGCACTTCTGAAAGGTGTTTAAGGTCAAGGTTAAACTCAAAGATTCCACTAGTTTTCCAGCCTAAACACATAGCAATTTAAAAGATATTTATTAGTACTTATCTCAGTGTTTATAATTCCCCCTGCAGATAAATATAATATTATTACTACTCTTTATCTAAATCAGTTTTGTCTCCATAAAAACAAAACCTGTCCCCATTTCAAGAATATCACTTTTGATGGCTACTTCTCTTAAGTTTCTAACTTATTTCTTAGCTAGTTTATTTGCCACTGGTAGTGCCAACTTTACAAACACATTAAAATTTTTAAGAAACCTGAGAGGAGAGTCTAGGTGACCCTTGAACTTCATAGCAGAGAGCTGTTCTGAAGTTCTTTTATACTCTATCCTTAAAATAGTTCATTTTGAAAAAAAATTCTCTGCCATTAAACCAAATCAAACTTGACCATGCCTCCTCAAATTCAATCACATTTTAGGTAGGTTGTGATCTTCCCATACATGTTCCCATTTAAATACATAGTAGTCTAATCTCATTACTTCACTTTTTCACAGCCTCCCATGGCTACTGCCCCTCTGAATATATAAATGTAGGTTTTCCCTTGAACAACTCAAGGGTCAAGGGGACACTGTTGTCATAGAATAAAATCTGTACAATTGTGGATTGGGCATAGCCAGGAAAGCCTTTTCTTGCAGGAGCAATCTCTCCAGCTTCACCTCCCTCTATCTGTCTTTTTACTATACATTATATTCACACACCATTGACCTAATTTTTCCCTAAACTTACCATGCTCTGACGATCTATGACTTTGTAGACGTGGCTGGAACTGTGCAGAATGTTGCTATCATCTTATCTGCCATTCCCACCTAATTTTTAAATTTGAGTCACCTGCTATGTGGAGATCACTCTATAGAGACTAATAGCTCCTCTCTCCTCCCCAATCATCTTATGCCTTACATCAAATTTGCATTTGTCTCGGTGCTTGCCTGCCTTTCCTCTGGACTCTAATGTTTGTTTGGAAGTGAGTTGTATCATGTTCACCTCTGACCCACAGTGTTTGGCATGGATGAGGCACAAGGGAATTCTGAAAGGGTTAATATGGCAAACTTGGAAATCAGAATCCCTTGGTTCTACTGTTAGCTTCATGCTCTGCCACTTACACGCTGCATTACTTAATCGAATTACTTGACCTCTCAGTGCCACATCTTCTTTAACAGGAAAATGGAATTTGAAGTAGTATCTACCATATCGGGTAATTGTGATCAGTAAAGAGGTTAATACCAGTAATGTGATTAGAATGGTGGTAAAGAATAAGCACATTTGAAATGTTAGCTATTAGTACTAATATTATCATTATTATAGTTATTGTATTACTACCTCTTATACAACATTGCCAATGGGTAGTTCTCAAAATGTTGGATGTATAAGAATTATTAGAGAACTCCTTTAAAAA
>NW_012150552.1:1101786-1113200 GCF_000956105.1 Propithecus coquereli | reverse complement strand
GGATGTCGAGTAAAAACTTATTTAAATAGAAAATAAGGGGAAAAGGAAAATTTAAGTACAACATTATAACTGAGAAATATTTTTAATGTATTGCATTTCTACCATAGATTGCTTTTGAGCCTTGACAACATTATCAAATCATTATTTCTCCCTTCATACTTTCTATGACAGCCTTATGCAGAGATGATGAGAAATTAGGGCCACAGTCCAAGTCAAGAGAACCCTTCCCAGGAAGAGATACTTCAGACTTAAACGATAATTCCACTTACATTGATTTCTAATTTAAAATTCCCCTTTTTATATCAAGAGGAGAATACTAATATCTCAGAGATATAAAATGGAAAATACAATGTAATGATTACTTATAAGTAGATCAGGTTAACTTTTAAGAGCTGTTGAAATTATGTTTAGAAATCTGCGTTAGACTTCATCATATTAGACTGTTGCTCCTAACAGCATCCGTAAGACAGTATCTATAATATTCCTTCTCTTATTTAATACATATCTTTTGAGCAAGTACTCTGTGCCCAGTACCATCATAGGTGCTGGAAAAGACAAAAAGCCAAAGCCGCTGTCCTCACAGAGCTCACATTCCAGTGCTGGAGACACATAAATCAATGTCAGAATGTGGTAAGTACCATGAAGGAGGCTAATTCGGGGTAATGGGGTGGGGGAAAGGTGGCAGGCAATATTTTACAAAGTGAGGTAAGACTGTCTAACTAGGTGACATTTTATAGGGATAAAAACGAAGTGAAGAAAATCTGTGGGAAGAGCCTCAAGCCATGTGACGATGTGGGAGAATGCAAACAAATAAGTAGGCACAAAGGCCATGAAGGAGGCTTGTGCTTGTCAAGTTCAAAGCTTCGACTTTTCTATTAATATTTGCTGCCTCCGGATGCCCTACCTGCTTTGAAGCTTGGAAATCTTAATCGCCTTCTAGCTTTGAATTTTTGCTGTCAAAGGCCTAAACTTTATTTTCCCTTTTATCTTTGTATCATTTGCTAAAAATAATTGCAAAATCAGTACACAACTTCTGATAATAATAATGAATTAAAATTATATCACAAACATTCCCCTCTCCAAGTCCATCCTGCCTCCCATCTTGTTGGTAACTACTTTGTTTATTTTCCGTACTTGTTACTTTTCATTATGCATAGCTGTACATACAAGCAATATATCTGGAATTTCTGTGTGTGTTTTGATTTTTTTTTAATTCTGCTTATTCTTTAATCTAAGACTGTATCTATGTCAGACCCCCGGAACTATGCATAACCTAGAATTAGCAGTTCTTTCTGTTCATAATCACAGAATAATAAGTCACACTCCTCAACCTGTAATATTTCTATCTTCTTGGTTTAAATACCGAATTCAGGTCTGAATAGGTACTAAAACTGAATTCTCTAATGATACCTACCAAGGAATAAAATTTATTTTGGGCATTTCACCATTGCCATTCCCTTCTGTTCATCTTTGCCGTCTGACTCTAGTTACTAACCTCTATTAAATTGTTTCCTTTCAGAAAATATTTTCATGTTCATGATGCTTCAAATAGCATGACCCCATGAATGCACTTGTCATGACTTTGTTTCTCTTTTCTAATGACTAGTAAATTCTGCCTTGTATTGCTGTTTCCTGCTGCATCATTTCCGCAATCAACCCAAAGCAGCCAGTTTTATTTTATCCTGATGGCTATAGGCTTGAGAACAACCAAAGTAATTTTACATCGTTTCTTTGTTTGGCTCTTAGAACCGCCCAGGGCTTTGGAAAACAATTTTAAAATATAGTTATGGTGGTTTGCTCAAAGTACATTTTAAAATTTCTCATAAATGGCTTTTCAAATTGTTCCACCTGACTAAGACGGAGAACCAAAAATACAGGGATCATTTTTTAACTTCTGTGACATAGAAGTTTTATGTTTTAGTAGGCCGAAGGGTTCTAAAAAGTTATTTTCTTTTTTTCTCTTTCCCAGTTTCATGAGCAGCTTACAAAGGGCTCCACAATATTCACAATTATGCTTACAATTTTCTTCCCACAACTAATTGAAGATACAAAACTTGCACCCACCAGCAGCCGCAATGACCACAGAATGATGGTGAGGTGGCCTACAGTCAGCAATGATTCATTACATCTGAAATGTTTGCAATTAAATTTAATGGAGGGGAAATACGCCTCTCTTTATAAGCGGTGGCCTCCTTTTTTCCATTGATTCAACCACATTATTAAACACAAATAAGAATATATTTTCCCTGAAATTCGCAATTTGATTCAAGTGTCTGTGAACTCAAGTTAATACAAATTAACTCTACCACCATCCTTCTCAGCAGTATTTCAAGGAATAAAAGATAAACATTGTTGATTTAGGTTTTTGAAACCAAAAAGACATTAATTTAGAGTAGGGTGGAGAAAGTCAGAAAGACATAGCCCTGTAGAAAAGAAGTTATGATTAAACACACTGGCAAAAGCATGTTGACAAGTCATTATCGACACCACAAAGCATAATTTTTTAGTGTCTGTAAATTCAGCTCCTGTCATCAGATAGTTCCCCTTGTGTGCATACTTAAAAGAATAGAAAATGGAAAGAAAACCAAAATCCAATGAACAGAATATTTATGAACAATATCAAGAAATTATCAATTAAGCAGACCCTTATAATTTCTTAGTAAGCCTTCTAGGCTAACAAAGATCCCAGTAAACCAGAAAATAAACATAAGCCACACCACTGTTGCTCATGTCTCCTTGTGCCTCACTTTGTTTTCAGTCGGACGTAACATTAAAGAACCATAGATTATACTAGACTCACCCTTACTAGACATGTGAAGTGAGTAAGCAGATTTTCCTTTATGCCCAAATTACTCCACAGATAAAAATTCCCATTGTATGGACTCAAGAGGAAAAACATGGAAAAACTGTCACTCTTTTTTAGCCTGTTGTTGGATTCTTGTTATTGCCACTTTAAATTCTTCTAAGGTTATTAGAATAAGAGTCTGCTCTTATTTTTCACAGTGGGATCAAATGTGTCCTAAAAGCATAGAGTAATATCTAATTAGAAAATTATTGAGTTATTTGAGAAGGCAAAAACATCTCCATAGTTTGAAAAGTTTTCAGTTCATCTAAAACATACAAAAGTAATTTTCTCCAGTTGAAATCAGTCAAGAATTTAATCATTTATTGAACACCTTAGCTGATATAGAAAATATTTTACTTATAAAATTCTAGGTTTTTTTTTAAATTTTAAGTTATATTTTGTTACTTGGTGTTAGCATCATGGTATAAACATCTTAAAATTATTGGAGACAATTAATTGGACAACTAAAAATATATATAAAAAAAAAAAAAACTAGCCGGGCATGGTGGCGCATGCCTGTAGTCCCAGCTACTCGGGATGCTGAGGCAGGAGGATCCCTTGAGTCCAGGAGTTTGAGGTTGCTGTGAGCTAAGATGACGCCACGGCACTCTAGCCCAGGCAACACAGTGAGACTCTGTCTCAAAAAAAAAAAAAAAAAAAATTATTGGAGACACAATAGCATATAAAGTCAAGCTTTCATGGTAAAAGCAAAACAAAGATTCTTCCAGCCAGTAGGAGTCAGAATGGACCCTCAGATCTTCTTAGATTACATTCTTTTTTCTCCCTTCTTATTTTGCTGCACCATATTTTGTTATTCTTTTCTAAATAGTTTTCTTTCATTTATTTACTTGTTCAATGAATGTTTACCCAAAACGGATATTTTATGCTAGGCATTGCTCTAGGCACCTTGGATACAGTAAGGAATTTAGACAAAAGTTTTGGCATTACATTTTATTATGTAAATAAAGGAAATATATACTATAGTATGTCAGAAGGTGTAAGAGTCAAAGAGAAAACTAAAGAGGAGTGGGTTGGAAGGTAGTGTAGGAAAGAGGGTATTGGTTATAATTGTAATTCTGGTGGTCTGAAAACACTCTTTGCCCCATGGGACCAAAGGATTGGTTAGCTCAACAAGGAGAAACTGAAAATTGTCTTGTGGTCATAGACCCTCTTGTGAGCAGATATATTTCACCTTTACAAGCACACAGACATGGATATTTATCCCACACAGCTGTTAATTACATGTGGCTTTCCCATGATTAATTAAATGTGGCCTTGACCTTTGTCTTTGCTTCATGTTACAATCTTTGCACCAAGCCGTACCATTTTTTTTTAAGTGGATTCTTAGTCTCCCTTTGGTACTCTTGGTGGTATTCAATTACATTTTTCAATTTTCTTGTTTTTCTCCTTTCTGTGAGAGACACTTAGCACTCACATAAATTCACTATCTGAAAAATTATCCATTTTCTTATTCAATCTTGTAGAGATGACAGGTTGTCCCATTTTTCAGTAAAATGCAGGGTTTTATAAAATATATCTTGTCTGCTAAAGTCATCATAGAGCTTGAACAGAAATCAGGTATCATTTTATATAGCTGTTACCAATCCTGGCTTCAGACTTTAAAAACATTGATGCCTAGACCCCACATCAAGAGTTTCATTCAAGTTTTTTGGGTGGGACCCAGGTTTTAGTATTTTTTTAAAAATTTCCTGACCTGCTTCTATAGTGCAGCCAGGGAGTATGAAAAACTGAGATTAGCTTTTTTTGCTCAGAATGGGCCAGCAACACCAGCCTAACCTGGAAGCTTTTTAGAGATGCAGAATCCGAGACCTATTGTCACAATCTGCATTTTTAATATGATCCCAGGTGGTTTATATGCATATTAATGTTTGAGAAGCACTGCTCTAGGTATACATTTTTATTTTTTAGATAGCTAATTAGGAGTAGAAAAGTTAAATCAATTGGTGTAACTAGCTAGAAGAGGGCTGGGTTGAGAAGGCAGATGTTAGGCTTCTCAATCTTGAGTTATTTTCCTTTGCCACCATATACACAAAGACTGTCGATTTTGTTAGATGCTGGAACCTTGATGCAAATTGGAAAAAAATCTCTGCATAGACTAATTAAGGATAGAAGAAGGTGCATTACTGTTAACATATAAATTATAAAATACTTAAAAATATTATTTGAAATAGCAAAAGACTGTGTAATGAATACTGATAATTATGAATATATAGAAATTCGCTTGTCATAAAGATCTTATACAAACCCTTAGAGATACTTAAGCCAACCAAGTAACACATTTTCTCAAGTAGACTCCTATATTATACTTCCTTTGCTTTGTTTTACTTGGTTAATCCTTTATATCAGAAATTGAGCTAAAGTAAACTTTCCTTATGCATTAACATAAATTCCAAGTAGTAGAGTTACCTTTAATGTTGTTTCACACTTCCAGGAAGCTATTTGCCTATTGTTAAATAAGAGTTAAGGCATATATTGTAATCTAAAAACCCCTCTCAACAACAATAAAATAATGGCTGGAAGAATTTTTAGCCTAATCTGCTGCTATGTAGCTCCCTTTATTACCACAAGCAAAGGCCTCTGAGCTGAGAGCAGGTGGCCTTATTAACAACAACTGTCTCTAACAGCTTTGTGTGTGCATTTCAGTTTCTGAATCTTTAAGGAGGAATAAGGCTACCTGCCACTCACTATCACAAGCAAGAAAAATATGAAAAATGTATTTTTAAAGAAAAGAAGCATGTCTATTTAAGTTAGATAAATCCATTTAAAATGAGAAATTGGAAGCTTTGTGCATTGTTGGTGGGAATAAAAATGATGCAACGAAGTGAAAAACAGTGTGGAGATTCCCCAGAAATTTAACTATAGACTTACCATATAATCAGACAGTTCCATATCTGGCTATATACCTAAAAGAAGTGACAGTAGGAAGTTAAATAAAATTTTTGTGCACTCCTGTTCATAGCAGCATTATTCATAGTAGCCGAAAGTTGGAAACAACTATCTGTCCATCAGCAGATAAGTGGTTAAACAAAATGTGGTGTATTTATACAATGGAATATCATTCAGTCGTAAAAAGGAAGGAAATTCTGACACATGCTACAACATGGTGAACCTTGGAGTCATCATGCTAAGTGAAATAAGCCAGTCACAGAGGACAAATATTGTATGATTCTACTTATATGAGGTTCCCAGTGTAGTCAAATTTATAGAGAAAAAAAGTAGAATGCTGTGGTCAGGGGGTAGGGGTAGGCATGAATTAGAAGTTAGTGTTTAATGGGTACTGAGTTTCAGTTGAGGATTATAAAGAAACTCTGTAGATGAATAGTGATGATGGCTGTACAACATTGTGACTATCTTCAATGCCACAGAAGTATACAGTGAAAATGGTTAAATTGGTAAATTTTATTTTATGTATAAAATAATAAGGCAGTTATTAATACATTTTTAAACATAATTCAAAAGTATAATAAAATGTCCTCACGTGATTGCACACTGTTTGTGGTCTATTATATATTAGTAATTTCTTTTTTAATTTTAAGCCATTATTAATTTTAGTCCTTATTTAGTGCTGTAAATTTTTATTTTTTTCCAACAGCCTTGAGAAATAAATGCTCTCTAAGATAGTGTCATTTCTGTCTTATTTGAGCTATTAATAATATTCATAGATTTTAGGTCAACTGTCTCTTTAGCAGTAACACCTATGCCAGATTAATTTCACATCAAATATGTCTCCTTGAAAGTATATCTTTCATACATACTCTTGCCTATAGATTTATATGATTTTTTTATCGTAATTTACTTTCCACTCAACCCTCATCCATCTTTTTTTCTCACTCTCACAATCGGAATATGTTTTGTTTGACTCTAAGGACCCTATTAAACTGCTTCTAAGTCACAGGTTGAAAATCAGAATGGGTTGTGCTGAATTCAGAACAAGTATAAAATATTCCTAAGAAAAAAAATGACTCTTCAGGACGTCATGAACACAGCTGATTACTTTTACTAATATGTTGGAAATCCCAAACTCGAGACTGGGATCCTAAGTTTATTCAATATTTAAAAAATAAAATTGTATATAACCAGTTCTGATACATAAGCTGTCACTTTAAAAACAACTTGAATAATGTTTCACTTCTTTCCCTCAGTAGTTCTCTTTGCCAACTACGGAAAATAAGAAAAAAGGAAGAGGGACTAGGAAGGACCAAGAAATGGAGAGAAATTTTGAGGGGAAAGGTGAGAGGAAAGAGAAGGAGTTGGGCAGGTAACATTTCAAAATGTAACAATTCAATAGTCAGAAGCACGCATTAACAACATATAAACGTCCTTTGATTACTGTTGAGTGGGAGAAAAGGGGATGCTTTAAACATCTCTGCTTATATATAATGGTCCACACAAACTACACCAGAAGAACATTACAGCTGTTTCAGGAAATTCGCAGTTCAGGGTGAAGTACACCATATGTCCTGCAATAACCTACACGCAGTAGGGTGTATAAAGATAGCTGTTAGGCTGACTCCCTGGTGTGCCTAGGTACTGGAGGACATATGGTGCCTTTCACCCTTGACTAACGTTTCCTTCCTTTCATTGTTTCCTGCAGCAACATGAACGTCTTTTGAATGTTGTCCTTCAGTCTAAGGACATTGGGTCTTCACCAACAGCTATCCCCCCTACAACACACACGTATACATATGCTTCTTCTTGCCTAAAGTGATTTTTCTCTATATAACACACTGTTCTTGGCAATACATTCCCATGACTAATCAATCTGGAACAAGTTAAACATATGATGATGATAAAATTGCTATGTGTGGGCTGCAAAATGGAACAAGGTGCTATCTCTAATTTAAAAGTTGAAAATATTTTAGATAATGAGAGATAAAAAAGCAAACAAACAAGAAATATGATTAACCAAGAATGATTAGTAGGAATAAAATATAAGGAATTCGCTGTTTTCTTCATACTCCGAAGCAAAATGCATTTGTTCAAATTCATATCTAATATTCAAAAAGCCACTTTCTATGAGCCTACTGAATCTAACAATGTAAGAATCATCTTTTTTTTCTTTTATGCAAACAAATACTACATCTATATACAATAAGTTCTTAACATCGTCAATAGGTTCTTGGAAACTGTGACTTTAAGTAAATCGACGTACAATTAAACCAATTATATCATATGCTAATTGATACAAACAAGAGTTAATTTCCTATGGCATATTTGTGATCACAAACCAAACTTCTAAATAAAGACTCCAAACACTTCTAATATTAAACATTGAAATAAATGTGAGCTGCACATGTATTTAAGAAATATTAATAAAAACAAATAAGATACTCAATTTTTGGTGAAGCAATAAGTGATGGTGGTCATAGTGGTGGTGGGTTAAATCAAGGAATAAACGTTAGCAAAGAGAACATTGTAAAGAGCACCTGCTACCACCAGCAGTTCAAGAATAATCACAAATAAGACAGGCTCACCAAGGATTTTCCTACTGAATCATTTATTGTCATGCATTTGTACGATTATTGTATACTTGATACATTTTCATTTTACAATACTGTGTATTCATTCATTTGTTCATTTTTCAATCCGCTTATTCCAGTTTAGGGTCTTAGGTGGCGGAAGCCTATTCCAGCAGCTCAGGGCACTAAGGGTGAATGACACTGGCCAGGATGTCATTCCCTTGCAGGGCACACTCACACACTCCCCCACACTCACTCTGACTGGGACAATTTAGGCACACCAGTGAGCCTAACACACACATTTTTGGGATGTGGGAGGAAACCAGTGTACTTAGAGAAAACCCCCCAGGCAAATGTGGGGAGAATGTGCAAACTCCACACAGATAGTGACCCCAGCCGGGAAACAACATTTTTTT
Source organism: Propithecus coquereli (assembly GCF_000956105.1). Classification (NCBI taxonomy): domain Eukaryota; kingdom Metazoa; phylum Chordata; class Mammalia; order Primates; family Indriidae; genus Propithecus; species Propithecus coquereli. Next base: position 1,104,459 of record NW_012150552.1, on the reverse strand, counting down.
TCTCAACATTGTAGCAAAACATTGAACAAAAGGAGGCCTGGCTGTCCTCTCCAAGTTTTTGCAGGAATGGCAAGGGAAAATTAACCAGTAATATGCAAACATTCAAACTCGGCAGCAGTCATTTTTGCTTGCTTACCCCATGAATATTTGTCCTTGTTTCTTGTTTACAGAGCTTGACTTAGTTTGCACATATATCTCTGAGGGAGGGTGGCCCTATTCCAACCTGAAGAACAAATCAGGTTCAATCTATTTTGTTTAAGCATGAGCATGAGATGTGACACAGGCCAATAAGCTCTTAGGGTTTTTGCAGAGAGGCTTCCTGAGAGCTTGCCTTGCTCTTAAAAAGTAAGTCAAATGCAAGGATGGTCTCTTTTGCTGCAGTACATTTCAATGCCTGGGTACGATAACCTGGAACCCTGACAACTATCTTAAATTCTGGAGTACAGACATTAAAGCAGAAAGAAGGAAAAACAAAACAAAACAAAGCACTTTGATCCTTGTTGACATTGTTTAGGCCCCAATGAAACCAAATCTGGAACTTCTACTGTCATTTCTTGACATATTTTTACATCAGTGAACTGAATTGTGATTTTTTTCCCTGAAAAAAGTATGATAAGGAAAATGAACATATCTTCTGACCATATTTTTAGGGGACTGAAATTTAATGTAATTCTCATGTAAATATCATGGTAAACTTCACTCAAATAGCCAAGGCTTAAAATGTCTATGCTTCACAAATATTCATGGTGAGAAATATTGTATAATTCTATTCCTTTTCTCTAGTGTGCGAGACTAGGGTAACACCCTCTTTGCTCATTTCTTTCAAAATTGGGAGATTTTTATGAAGAGATAAGAGATAAGCTCTATTCTATTTAAATTCTATCGTAAGATACTACTTTTATCAGATTTCTAACCACTTGGCCTTCAGAAATCATAGAAAGCTACCATCAATCACACTTAGTTCATTTTGGTTGGTCAGAAGAAGAAAAGAAAGAAAGAAAAAAAAAAAATGCTCCAGCTTACTTCCGTCACTTACTCACCCAATGATCTAATTCTAACTCATTTTCCTCTCTTCAAATCCCTAAAGAAATAGTGCTAAGTGGAGAAAGTACAGAGAAAAGGGAAAGGGATAGAAAGGGAAAGAGTGGTAAGAAATGAAGTTGAGGAAAGAGAAAGAAAAGTAAACAAACAGGAGAGACCAGAAAAGGCACTATGTATCTTCAGGATATAATTGTAGGTACAACACATACTGTACATAACTTGCACGCCTGTCCTTGGTCAGCCAGGAAACATGCCCAAGGAATAGCTCACAAGAAATTAAGCAAACTTGAATATTTAAAAATTAAAATGCTTTCTTTCCATGTGGAAAAAAATGCCCCTCGATACACAAAGTGGACTAAGAGGATGTCATTTCATGCGCTTTAAGGGAAAATCTAGCAGGGATGAACACAAAGCAGCTTGCAACAGAAAAAAGACATGACACCTGTTGGATAAAGAACAAGAGGAAGTTGAAGTTCTACTCATTTTTTCTTCTTGTGTGATCTTGGTCAAGGTACCTAACCTAACCTTCAATTGTTTATGAAGAATCCTTCATAGGAAAACTCATACTTAAGGCATAGTATTGTGGGAAGACTAAATGAGATCAGGCACATGAAAAGCATATTGAAATGCATTATGCATATGTTCCATAAATCCTCCAATCTCCTGTCTCAACAGCCCTGAGGTGAAAAGCTTCTGAGATCCACCATTTCCTGTGAGCTGGTGAAGTTTTCCAGCTGGGGTGCAAAGACTCTCACCAGGATTGGCCCAGTGTATTTGCTGAGAAAAAATTAAAGTGAAAATATCTTAAGTTTATTTAACTTTCTTAACTTTCCCAAAACTATTTTTCCCATGTCATTATTCCTGAACACGATGAGGATTCTTGACCAGATACGCTCTCCACTTTCAGAGCAGAATTCAGTTATGAGAAATCAGGCAACTGATTTAAGACGGTCTGCTTATTGACTGAGAAATAATTAGTATCCCATCAGCTGATTTTCAGTCCAGAAAAGATTCAGTAGATATTTTTTAACTGGAAAGAGGGAGCTGTATTTGAGTCATTGGTATAGAAATATGTCAACCTCACTTTTGCCAGACTGTCCATTCAGTAACTGCCAAGTTCCATTGTTACCATTCTCCGGAGGTGGTAAGAGCAAGGTGAATGCTATATCACTACATCTCCTCTTCTCCATAGCCTCCTTACAAATAGTACGTGATGCTAGCCTATGCTGCAGTAAGAAACAATCCTCAAATTTCAGAAGCTAAAATAATAAGGCTGTGGAGATCCACTGGAGGTCAACTGAGGGCTCTGGCCTTGTCCTTGTTGTCTTCACGCTGTGATCCAGAGTAACGGACAGCAATTAAATAGAACATTGCCAGTGGCCATGGCAGAGGACAAAGGAAAAGAGAGTCCTGGGAGGTCTTGTAAAAGCAATTAAATGCCAGGTTAAGAAATGGCTATCACAAATAAGACAGGCTCACCAAGGATTTTCCTACTGAATCATTTATTGTCATGCATTTGTACGATTATTATATACTTGATACATTTTTATTTTACAATAATGTGTATTCATTCATTTGTTCATTTTTCAATCCACTTATTCCAGTTTAGGGTCTTAGGTGGCGGAAGCCTAT
>NW_012150552.1:1098400-1101719 GCF_000956105.1 Propithecus coquereli | reverse complement strand
TTATTTATTGTAATCCAGTCTGTCCTAGTGTCAGGGCAGGAGACATCGTCCTACATGAAGTAGGGAGAACATAGAACCAAAGAATCCCTATCCATAATTTAAAGTTGTTAAAATGCTGAGCTGGGCAGATTATCTGGGTGGTACGACCAGAATAATTTCAGTGGTAGGGTCAATGACATATTTTGAACACCTCTTATTTTATGCATAAAAAGTTACTTCTAACCAACCATTTGCTAACTATTACTAACAAAACCTTTGGTGTAGATTTCAATAAGGATCTTTGAAAAACTTGGATAGCCACTTATGGCAGTCGATTTCCAAATGCAGACTAATTGCTCTTGGCTACTAAAGAAGTCACCTTAAAACTCAGTGGCATATAATAATAAACTTATATTTCTCATGCATCTGTAAAGTTCAGCTCATCTCAAGTGAGTTGCTTATCTGTCCGTGGGTTGGCTCTGCTGCACAGGTCTCTCCTCTTTTTCCAAGGAATAACAGGCTGCCAGGAATGTCTTTTTCTGCCTACAGAGGAAGTGCAAGAATTCAATTAGAGACATGCAAGTTTCTCTTGAGGCCTAGGCTCAAAAGTGGCACACTGTCACTTCTACCTCCTTTATTGGGCCAAAGCAAGTTACACGGCCAAGCCCAGAGTCAAAAAGTGGGGAAGTTCTCCCTAATCATAGTGGGAAGTTATTACAATGCTGCATAGCAAAGGCATGGATATGAGAAGAAGTGCAGAATAATTATGGTATTTGCTGAGATTTAGCACATGCCTCTATGGAATAGATAAAAGTTAACTCACATACTCATACATTACATTGCTTTTCATACTAAATAGTTTTAAGTTTCAAAATTCCCACTGCCTGCAGTGAATTTTGATGTGCGCAGAAGCTCACCACCTGACTCCCAGCCAAGGTCTCTGGCAATCACTGCTTTAGTAAAAATCAGTGTTTTCTGACGGGTCTGAAGTGTGGTGAAGCAGAACAAAGGAAAGGAATTAGACCATGCTTCCAGCAACTTAAAACAGAAAAAGGATTCAAGATAAAGGGCTTAATTCTATAGCTATTTTGAGTCCATATCAAAGAAAGTCCATTCTCAGAACATGGAATAAAAAAGTAGTATACATTTTGTCTTCTTCATGTATAGAATTATACTAGATGATTTATATGTCTTTGACTGTACATCTGCAGTTCTTACTTTGTAGAGAGTAGGTTAATAGAAAAAAAAATGATTCCCAGTGAGATAGTAAAGTTCAGTGAGCTGGAATGTTGTTATAGGGTAAATAAATTACAGAAAGAGTAAAAGGATTCTAAAAAGAATTTTAGCTTTGCTTCAGATCTGGTCAAATTGTCACCATAAAAGCCTGTTGGTGAAAAATAGGTATGATGAGTGACAAGGTGCTAAATTCCTCTGCACAGAGAGTCTCAGAATAAACTAGAATAACACATGTGATTATCTTGATAACTGTAAGATGTATCATCATTTTCTTTGAATTTTATTAAGCAATTTTAAAACTATTGGCAGCTGTTAAAAGCTGATACCAGGACTGAGTCCATGTTGGTTTCTGCCATGCAAAGGAGATCTAACAGTGATTTTGTACAGGAAGCATATGCCCTCTTAATTACACAGAGCATTAAGTTACTTACAGAAGAATCGTGAAACATATGGCCCATTACAATCAGAAGTCAGAAGGTAATGGAAACTAGGATTTCTGTGCTTTCCAACTACATGGAGATGCCATGCAATGAGAGATTCTTTATTACAAGCCAGGAACCAGTGTAGAATTTCATCTTTTCATTTGGCTCATTGAAAAGCATTATTCTAAGAAAGACCAGGGGAGTGCAGCACCCACTTTGATCGTTTTGACCTAAATTTTCATATCTCTGGAACAGTACTTACTAGATTGCAGCATGATGTCACTATTTATTCACTGAAATCTAGACTCTTCTAGGCAGCTGGGTTTATCTATCCTTAGTCCAAGACAACTCTCCAATGTCTCTAAGACTAGATAAAGTTCATCCCAAAACAAACATTACATTCTTATTGGGAAAGCTGACATTTTGTATAAAGAAAGATTTTTATGAATATCATTTACCTCCTATATATAGTGGATCCTAAAAATGAAGGAAAATTGAATGGCCAGAAAGTTTGTGCTGCTTTAGAGGATTAAAATGAACCAAGTAGCTTTATGTTGAACTTGATATCTATACCAGGATTAATTTTTAAGATCTAGTTTTCAAAAATGACTGTGATATGTCATTATATTTTCTAAATCGCAAGAAACCTTACTGTACATCCTCAAGTACATAATGTTGGAAGAGGTTTTGTTTGGGATTTTACAATATATAATTGGTTATTATCCTCATGAAGATGCAGCCAACAAGAAAGAAGGTGATCCTTGGCTTGACTCTGTGTGTGGTGTTGAAAAGTTGAAAAAGTCAAAGTGGTGACCTTCTATTTTGCTTTGGAAAGAGTGCCAAAATGTTGGGGGTGGGGAAGATTTAAAAGCACAATAATCCTCATCACATAAAATAATTCCATTTAATTCTGTTATTAAATTCAAGAAGATATTAAAGATACCTTCCTGTGCGTTTATCCTATATGAAAGCCTTCTTGGAAAAATTGACTTTGTTCTAGCCTGAAACATCAGAATGCCATTTTCAAACAAAGGAGAGTGTTTAAATGGATGTCACTAATTCTTTCAACAAATAAAGATGGAAATTATTTAAAATGATCATTTTGCAAAGCTGTGACATTAAGTAGCCTTTTTAATGTCAAAAATATGCCATGGGCCATCTCATGTGATAATAATAATTTTAATATATGTTAAGTCAGAAAACGGATGATAAAAATAAATTACGAAATCAATAGCTCTTAGAAGTGTATTTAATTTATTAACTACCACACCATAAAATTACAAGTTTATATATTTGTAAAAATAGTGTGTGTGTGTACTACATACTGTATATATTATACAAGTAGACATTTTTTTAGTATGCATATACTTTTAAAGAATGCTTGTAAAAATTTTGATGTCTGTCCCCTCTCCAAGCTCCACATGTTAACATTCATTGCAAGGGAAATGTATAAGAAAGTAACACAAAGGCATCGGTTTGTTCAAATGTGGGACTTTATTGATTACCTTTCATTTTCCTTTGCCAAATGTGATCATGACATTTAGCGATTCCATTTCACTGGGTTGGGGGTTATGAAGAGACTGTCTTCTTGAAATGAATTCTCAGATTCATTGCTACAAGTAACCACTGCCATGGAAGCCCAGATCTCAGGGCACACCCGCTCGTGTTGCATTTATATATAT
>NW_012150552.1:1095656-1097495 GCF_000956105.1 Propithecus coquereli | reverse complement strand
CTATCATATGGTGTCTCTATAATTTTAATAGATTATATGGTGATATTTATCTTTCTAAGCATACTCTCTCTTCCAGCACCCAGACCAGTATTCAGATCTATTCTCTATAGGAAGGATTTGACTTCTATACCTCTCTTACCCATGCTGATTTGAAGAACTGAATGTTGACCTGTTCTGTGGCAATATAAATCCTTAGCCTCTTATAGCCTATAAGCCCCCTGAGAGCATAGTCCATGCTACACAACTTTGTATCTCAAAAAACCAACTCAATAACCCAAAAAAAATATAGAGAAAGCCCTTCAAGATGCCAAACTAGACAAGTCACAAATCCATGATATTGTCCTGGTTGGTGATTCTACCCATATCCCCAAGATACAGCAACTTCTACAAAACTCCATCAGTGGAAAAGAACTGAGTAATAACATTAACTCTGACAAGGTTGTTGCTTATTATGCAGCTGCCTTGGTGGTCATCCTATCTGGAGACAAATCTAAAAATGTTATAGATTTGCTACTCTTGGATATCACTCCTCTTTCCCTTGGTTTTGAAACTGCTGATGGAGTTACGGTTGTCTTCATTAAGCACAGTGCTATCATTCTTATCAAGCAGTCACAAACCTTCGCTGCCTACTCTGACAACAAGCCTGGTGTGGTCATTCAGGTTTATGAAGGCGAGTGTTCCATGATCAAAACTAGCAACCTGCTTGGCAAGTTCGAGCTCAGAGACATACCTCCTGCACATTGTGGTGTTTCTCAGATTGAAGTCACTTTCATATTGATGCCAATGGAATCCTCAACATCTCTGCTGTAGCTAAGAGTACTGGAAAAGAGTACAAGATTAACATCACTAATGACAAGGGCCATTTGAGCAAGGAAGACATTGAGCATATGGTCCAGGAAGCTGAGAAGTACAAAGTTGAAGTTGAGAAGTAGAGGAACCAGGTGAAATCCAAGATTTCACTTGGATCCTATGCATTCGACATGAAAACAACTGTTGAAGATACGAAACTTCAAAGGCAAGTTCAACGATGAGGACAAAGAAAAGATTCTTGATAAGTGTATTGAAATCATCAACTTGCTCCATAAGAACCAGACAGCAAAGAAGGAAAAATTTGAACATCAGCAGAAAGGGCTGGAGAAAGTCTGTAACCCCATCATTACCAAGCTGTACTAGAATGCAAGAGGTGTGCCAGGAGGAATGCCTAGGGGCTTCCCTGGTGGCCAAGCTCTTCCCTCTGGTTGTGCTTCCTCAGGGCCCACCACTGAAGAGCTTGATAAAGCCAGTCCTCAACTATAGATGTTGCATTGTTTCACATAGATAAGACATGGAAGTACCCAAATTTGTAGCAAATTCTGTGACAGATTTAACACATTGACTGCCATGTGAGTTGTATTTAACTCAGGCTAGTTTTGAGCTCGGCACCTCGTGAAGCAAAACCCTGCAGATGGTTCATGACAATCTTACTTGTTGATGTTCTTATTGTTACAATTAATAGAGACAATTTAATTCTAAAAATGTGGATTGCATTGCATGTAACTCACACACAGAAAACAATAAAAAATAAAAAATTGCAAAGAGTCATTTTGTTTTAATAAAACACCGTGGCCCTAGGGAAAATTTTTTTTTCTCTAGTGTGGCAGTCAACATGTTAAAGTTGATCTGCTATAGTAAGTTACTGGGAATTCCTCATACTTGAATGTGGAACATGTGCACAGGGGAACTAAATAACATTGTACCTTATAATCACTGTATTGTAAGAGGAAAATGCAATGTCTTAAATATAACTGTATTTAAAATTGAAAAAAAAATAAAATTCAAGAAATAACATAAGTTTTAAGT
>NW_012150552.1:1091296-1094556 GCF_000956105.1 Propithecus coquereli | reverse complement strand
AGTTGGCTCATTGATGATCCTATATACATCGAGACCAGCAAATGGTTCTAGCATCTTTGGTAGCCTGATGCTGAGAATCATTAAAGTAAGCTGGCACTATGTCCATAGCATTGGTGACATTCTTCCAAATGTAAGTTTCTGTGATTTCCTTCCTCTTTGTCAGAACCATAGATGACACCTCCTCTTGATAGAAAATTTTTGTCTCTCCCTTGTATTCTACTTCGACCTTGGGCCTGCTGGCATCACTCACCAGCATGAGGGGCCAATGCTTCATGTCAGAAAGGACAACATTATCAAATCTGCATCCAGTCAGATGTTTGGCATCAAACACCATGTTGATAGGTTCATTGCAACTTGATTCTTTGCAGCATCACCAATAAATCATTTGGTATCAGTAAAGGCAACATTTACTAGCTCGAGGGATTCAGTTTCCCTAATCATTGGTAATTATCTCTACTTTTGCATGCTAGAAGACGTTCACACAAGACTAAGTAGTGCCAAGAATTAACATCAACTGCATGTCCCTTAGACATGGTTGTTTGCATGTAGGCCCACATGGGCTTGCACATGAATTCTAGAAGCTACTGTTGTGTTTGAGACCCAAATTTTCCATTTAACATGTTTGGACCCTGGTTGATAGTGGGTTTCTGAAACCTTGGAAAGCAAAACTGCAATGGGGGGACTACTGTGTAATGTAAATAATTGTATGACGTTTTACTCTTATTCTGATACCTTAGTGTTCTCTAGTTCAGTTAATCATCACAGAGTATTTGCTGCTTTGTCCAAATGCCCTTTCCAGCCCATTTTGCTGAGAATATTTTACTTATATTTAAAGGTTTGGTTTATGCCTTTCCAAGAAAATTGGGCCATTTCCAGCCTCTACCCCAAGCTAACTTGGGCACTCTTAACTCTGTCCTCCCACTTTATTCAATACGCAATATAGACATCGCAATGAATTGTAATTGTTATCACAAAATATGACTCCCTTACTTCAAAAGGGCCATGTGTTCTTCATTTGAATGTCCCCACAGCATAACACAGTATTCTGCACATTGTAGATTCTCAATAAATGTGGGTTTGATAAATGGATGATGTTAAAGAAAAACACACACATTACATCAGTGCGGTGGTTGGTTCAGTAGCATCATATGACCACATAAGTAAAACACCATGCACAAAACCAAATGTGTAAACACTGCTCCCAAATTACTGTTTGATCATTGCATAACACCTGAGTCTTAAGCATGAACTTAAATATCCTGAATACTGTAGGAACTCAATAAATAATTGGAAAAAATGATAAAAAGGTGATGTTATCAAATCACTTATTCTAAACCTGATCTTTTTGAGAAAAATATATTGACATCAAAGTAAATATCATTGACGTATTTAAAATTCAAAGATAAGAAATGCATTCAGGGTTACTATACCATATATTAGGATATAAATACCTCTGCTTGCATGGCGTACTATAGAAATTGGGAAGAAAGTTCACATTTACACATCAATGTGAAAGTCACCAAAAGGAGTAGTCATAGGAGAACAGCTTTACTAATCTTAAGAGGAAAAGGAGAAATTCTTTGAAGCCATATTGTTTGGTAAAAGTCTATACTTGGATGAATAAAAATGGAATGCATTTTATTCCTAAATATACTTATTGTTAAAAAGAAATCTTTAAGTTTGGCCCAACTGCCACGTTATCTTTAAGCAGCTTGGTACATAGCTCATAACAAAAATTAAAAGACAATTTATCTGTTTTACAAAAAGCCGAAAATCTTTGACATTGGCTTGTCAGAGGTCCCAAATTCATGGCCAGCAAACCATAAGACATATGGACATATATATATTTGCTCTTTGTTATGTCAAACAGTTCAAAAGAGTCTTGAATGTAGGCAGATGGTACCAAACCAGCCAAGCACCTCTTGTCTTGTAACATATTACTTCATCTGCGGGCCCCTGACCTGAATTTGAGTTTGTGACCACTGCCTTAAAGTCTACTTCTGCTTCATATTTTTTTTAAGTTATCAAATAATAGATCTGTTCCATCTTTTCTGTTTTGCCTTTCTCCTGTACCAGACTTCCAAATACTGTATACCAGACGGTTGTGTGCAACAGAATCATGGATATTCTTTTCTTCTCTTCATATTTCACTTTAGCTTTTATAGATTTATATACCCTCTCTATGCAGATGGCTCCAAATGCATTTCTCAATACAAGTCCACTCTTGATCTCTGGACCCACACACTCTGCTTCATACCTATGTCTCTTTTCAAAACCTTTTAGGCATCTGGAATACATTAATAGTATGTCTAAAACTGAACTTTGAGTTTCCTTTTCCTTGATTCTCTGTTACCTCCAGTGTTCTTCCTGTCCATAAAGATTAATTCCATCTACCAATGTGCTCATGCCAAAATCCTGGGAGTTATCTCACACAGCTCATTCTCCTTAACCCTTTATATCCAATTCACTTAATCTCATTGATTCCACTCCCAGTTAAGAGACAAGTTCATCCATTTTTTTAAAATCTCCGTCACTAGATTTTTATCCTTGCTACCATGTCTCTTCTAAGCAATTTGTAGCTACAAAGCTAGTTACCTTGCTCTTACTCCAGGCCAATTTCCACATGGCAGTGAGAAGGACCCTTTTTAAAATGCAGATTGAATCAAGTTACTCTTTCCTGCTTGAAATATTAAAATGGCCTCCCAGGGGAGTTAGAAAAAATTCAAAGCCATTCTAGGCACTTCTGGTCTGGGTTTGCCAACCTCATCATTATTAATCTCCTTTTGTTTTCTCCCTTAGAATCTAAACTCTAACTCTAATTATACGTCTTAGATCTTAGAAGGCTTTATACTCTCTCCTGCCACAAGACCTTCATGGACACCCTTTTGCTTAGAATGTTCCTTCTCAATACTTCACCTAGTGAACTCTTGCTCATCCACAGACTGTCCTTCATACCTGTTATTATACTATGTATGTCTCTGTCTAGCAGTATATGTATATGTATCTACATATATATATAGAAGTATATCCTTCATTTATGGGATTGTTGAGGCCTGTCGTCACCCATATACCCCTTTATGTTCAAACCTCCTTCCTGCCCAGTACAACAGGGTCACTTCCACAGGAAAAAAATTAGACTGGCTCTATTTCTTTCAGCATGGTATACTTGGTGTTTGGCATCATACCTGACATGTAGTAAACATTTAAATATGGTTATTGAATAAATGGCTAAAATCAATTTGGGAAAAAGAAATATTTAG
>NW_012150552.1:1088712-1091246 GCF_000956105.1 Propithecus coquereli | reverse complement strand
CTTGAATGTGGAACATGTGCACAGGGGAACGAAATAACATTGTACCTTATAATCACTGTATTGTAAGAGGAAAATGCAGTGTCTTAAATATAACTGTATTTAAAATTGAAAAAAAAATAAAATTCAAGAAATAACATAAGTTTTAAGTGGCACGCCATTCTGAGTAACATGATGAATCTCCCCATCCCGTCCTGTCCCACCCAGGACATGCATCATCCCTAAGTCTAGTGTATACACATTGTCCACACTCCCCACCCATTAGTTACTTAGTAGCTGTCGTGGTAATTACATCATCTTTTTTGGTGTCGCAGTGCTTGTGTTCAAGTAACTCTTATTTTACTTAATAATTGCTCCAAAGCATAAGAGTAGTGATGCTGGCATAGTGTTATATTGTTCTATTTTATTATTAGTTATTGTTATTTCTTACTGTCCCTAATTTATAAGTTAAACTTCATCATTTAATATAGGTGTCTGTATTTAGGAGAAACATGATATATATAGGGCTTGGCTCTATCCCTGGTTTCAGGTATCCACTAAGGTTCTTGCAACATATTATCCCATGAATGGTGAGAGACTACTGTATTAAAATTAGAGGATAAAGTCAATATACACCAAAAACAATATCATTAAGTATTTTTGGTCTATATTTTTGTGGGTTATTGAGTTGTTTTTTTGAGATACAAAGTTGTGTAGCATGGACTATGCTCTCAGGGGGCTTATAGGCCGTATGAGGCTAAGGATTTATATTGCCACAGAACAGGTCAACATTCAATTCTTCAGAACAGAATGGGTAAGAGAGGTATAGAAGTCAATTCCTTCCTGTAGAGAATAGATCTGAATACTGGTCTGGGTGCTGGAAGAGAGAGTATGCTTAGCACATTCACAAGCAGTATGGACGCAAGGTGTTAGACAGCTCTGTTGTTCTGGCTGATGTCCTTATGCTGGCGCTTGAACTCAGCAATAAAATGATTGACCATTTGACTGGCGAAGTCTTCTCCACCTAAGTGGGTATCTCCAGCTGTAGATGTGACGAGATTTCATCCTCAATAGTGAGGACTGACACATCAAAAGTGCCACCTCCTAGATCAAAGATCGGCACATTCTTTCAGCTCCAACCTTTTTGTATAACTTGTAAGTAATAGCAGAAGTAGTTGGCTCATTGATGATCCTATATACATCGAGACCAGCAAATGGTTCTAGCATCTTTGGTAGCCTGATGCTGAGAATCATTAAAGTAAGCTGGCACTATGTCCATAGCATTGGTGACATTCTTCCAAATGTAAGTTTCTGTGATTTCCTTCCTCTTTGTCAGAACCATAGATGACACCTCCTCTTGATAGAAAATTTTTGTCTCTCCCTTGTATTCTACTTCGACCTTGGGCCTGCTGGCATCACTCACCAGCATGAGGGGCCAATGCTTCATGTCAGAAAGGACAACATTATCAAATCTGCATCCAGTCAGATGTTTGGCATCAAACACCATGTTGATAGGTTCATTGCAACTTGATTCTTTGCAGCATCACCAATAAATCATTTGGTATCAGTAAAGGAAACATTTACTAGCTCGAGGGATTCAGTTTCCCTAATCATTGGTAATTATCTCTACTTTTGCATGCTAGAAGACGTTCACACAAGACTAAGTGGTGCCAAGAATTAACATCAACTGCATGTCCCTTAGACATGGTTGTTTGCATGTAGGCCCACATGGGCTTGCACATGAATTCTAGAAGCTACTGTTGTGTTTGAGACCCAAATTTTCCATTTAACATGTTTGGACCCTGGTTGATAGTGGGTTTCTGAAACCTTGGAAAGCAAAACTGCAATGGGGGGACTACTGTATAATGTAAATAATTGTATGGCGTTTTACTCTTATTCTGATACCCTACTGTTATCTAGTTCAGTTAATCATCACAGAGTATTTGCTGCTTTGTCCAAATGCCCTTTCCAGCCCATTTTGCTGAGAATATTTTACTTATATTTAAAGGTTTGGTTTATGCCTTTCCAAGAAAATTGGGCCATTTCCAGCCTCTACCCCAAGCTAACTTGGGCACTCTTAACTCTGTCCTCCCACTTTATTCAATACGCAATATAGACATCGCAATGAATTGTAATTGTTATCACAAAATATGACTCCCTTACTTCAAAAGGGCCATGTGTTCTTCATTTGAATGTCCCCACAGCATAACACAGTATTCTGCACATTGTAGATTCTCAATAAATGTGGGTTTGATAAATGGATGATGTTAAAGAAAAACACACACATTACATCAGTGCGGTGGTTGGTTCAGTAGCATCATATGACCACATAAGTAAAACACCATGCACAAAACCAAATGTGTAAACACTGCTCCCAAATTACTGTTTGATCATTGCATAACACCTGAGTCTTAAGCATGAACTTAAATATCCTGAATACTGTAGGAACTCAATAAATAATTGGAAAAAATGATAAAAAGGTGATGTTATCAAATCACTTATTCTAAACCTGATCTTTTTGAGAAAAATATATTGACATCAAAGTAAATATCATTGAC
>NW_012150552.1:1085902-1086627 GCF_000956105.1 Propithecus coquereli | reverse complement strand
CATTGTACCCAATGGATAATTTTGTATTCCTCACCACTCTTCCACTCTCCCACTTTCAGAGACTCCAATGTCTATTATTCCACTCTGTATGACCACGGATACCCAGAATTCAGCTCCCACTTGTAAGTAAGAACATGCTGTGTTTGGTTTTCCATTCCTAACTTACTTCACTCAGGATAATGGCCTCCAGATGTATCCAAGTTGCTGCAGAAGACATTATTTCATTCTTTTTTATAACTCAGGACTATTCTATGGTACTCATGGAATTTTCTTTACCCACTCATCAATTGGAGGACACTTAGGTTGATTCCACATCTTCGCAGTTGTGAATTGTGCTGTGATAAACATTCAGGTCTAGGTATCTTTTTAGTAAAATGACTTCTTTTCCTTTGGGTAGAACCCAGAATTGGGATTGCTTGATTGAATGGCAGGACTAGTCTTAGTTCTTTAAGGAATCTCCATAGTATTTTTCACAGTGGTTGTATTAATTTACATTTCCACCAACAGTGTATAAGTGTTCCCTTTTCACTGCATCTGCAAAAACATGTATTGTTTTTTGACTTTTTAGTAATGGTCATTTTTACTTAAGATGGTATTTCATTGTGGTTTTAATGTCCATTCCCTGATGATTAGTAATATTGAGCATTGTTTCATATCTTTCTTGGCCATTTGTATATATTCTTTTGAGACATGTTTGTTCATATTGTTTGCTCATTTTTTAATGG
>NW_012150552.1:1081967-1085321 GCF_000956105.1 Propithecus coquereli | reverse complement strand
TGCAGTTAATTATTGTATATGGTGAGAGATAGGGATATAGCTTCCTTCTTGTGCATATGGCTATCCAATTTTCTCAGCATCATTTGTTAAGTAGGGTGTCCTTTGCCCAGTGCACATTTTTGTCGGCTTTGTCAAAGGTCAATTGGTTGTGGGTATATAGCTTTATTTCTGGGTTCTTTATTCTGCTCCATTGATCTATGTGTCTGTTTTTATACCACCGCTGTGCTGTTTTGTTTACTATAGCTCTGTAGTATAATTTGAAGTCAGGTAATGTGATGCCTCTAATCTCCCCTCCCCCTTGGGATTGCTTTGCTTTGGCTATTTGGGCTCTTTTTTGCTTCCATATGAATTTTAGGATTGTTTTTTCTAATACTGTAAAAAATGATGTTGGTATTTTGATAGGAATTGTGTTGAATCCGTAGATTGTTTGGGCAGTATAGCTATTTTAAAAATATTGATTCCTCCAGTCCACAAGGATGAGATATTTGTCCATTTGTGTGTGTCATCTATGATTTCATTCATCAGTGTTTTTTAGTTTTCCTTGTACAGATCATTCACCTTCCTGGTTAACTAAATTCCTAGATATTTGAATTTTTTCGAAGCTCTTGTAAATGGTATTGAGTTCTTGATTTTGTTGTCAACTTAGTTGTTATTGGTATATAGAAACCATATGATCATCAGAATAGATACATTAAAAGCATTCGATAAAATCCAGCATCTTCATGATAAGAACCCTCCATAAACTTGGCATATGTAAGGAACATACCTCAAATAATAAAAGCCATATATTACAAACCCTAAGCCAACATTGTACTGAATGGGCAAATGTTGAAAGCATTTCGCCTAAGAACTGGAACACGAAAAGGATGTCCACTTTCACTGCTTCTATTTACCGTAGTACTGGAAGTCCTAGCCAGAGCAATCAGGCCAAGAGAAAGAATAAAGGATATCCAAACTGGAAGAGAAGTCAAATTATATGTTTGCTGATGATATGATCTTATCCCTAGAAAATCTTAAAGACTCCTCCAAAATACTCTTAGATTTGATAAATGAATTCAGTAAAATCTCAGATTACAAAATCAATGTAAAAAAAATCAGTAGCATTTCTGAGCCCTGGTCTCTTTCTACTCTTTGCCCATTGCTTTATCAGGTGCTCCTTTTATGTTCTTCCTGAGCACATTTTTCTTTGCCAGTGTTGTAGAACTCACAACACTTTAAGAAAACTATCTTGCTCTTTCTGTTGGATGTGAATTTCCCCCAAAGCCCACCAGAATAACTTGGTGGTCGAGCAAAGCCATAATTATTGGCATACTACAATAAAGGAGAGTTTCATCTTAAAGAGTCTTACTTGTATCTCAGGAGAAGATAGTTATAGGGTTTTAGAATCTGAGCCTAAGCAGTTTCAGATGAGTCTTTCAAGATAGGGAACAAATCTGGCTTGGACAAAATTTGTTTTCTAATCATAAGCTGCTAATATTGATAAGCATAGAGAGATGAGTGTCTTGATTTTTGCCCAGATGGGCATCCTATGATCTCAAAAATGCAGGCTATAAACCCAGAAGAATAATCTCTTGATCAAATAAATTGAGTTTCAGGAATTTCTTGAAGCAAACAACAAAGTTATGTATTGCCTTGCAGTTAGTGCTGTCTTTCCAGGAAACAATTTTCTGGAGAAATACTAGTCATGTTGACACAGGTGTTGGTTTTCAGTGCTGACACTCCAATTTTACAGAGGCTGATAATTGCAGTTCTCACTTCTCCACTTTCCAACCTCATGGTTAGCTCCTTGAGGGCAAGCATTGTATGATGTTCACTATGGCACATGGTTTAAACTCACTATTTACATGAATAAGTTAATAAATATTACAAATAGTAACACTCTAAGGGAGTACGGTTTGAAGTAAGCAGAGGCTCCTGTGAGCTACAAATTAACCTGAGAATATTTACTGAGGACCGCTGCCAATAATTGATTCCTCCCTGTTGAATGATGTGACTATTCAGAGAGACAAGGGAGAGACTAACAGTCAATGCTTATGGAAAGGGTTGGCTGAAGGAAGGTGCTTCAGAAGCCAGAGATTATGACTAAGCATGAGAGGCTGACAAAAAGCCAACCAAATCTAGGAAGTACATAGCAGTTGAGGATAATCAATCACCTCCCGGCAGATACAGAAACTAGGCAAGAAAGCAGCCATCATTCTGTGGCAATGAGCAGACCTCGAAATCCAGGGCAAGTTGGCTTTAATGAAAAGCTTCTTTTACTTTTTCTGCTCTAGGTATTGTTCGTGTTCTAACAAAGCTATGACATATTCTTGGGGCTTTGCCCTAGGAGGCCACATGGCTACAGTACCACATCTGATAGCTGCTAAAGACTTTCAAGCTTCCCCATGAGGAAAATGTCTCCAGTTTGTTCTAAATCCTTTTTGGTTAAAAGTTTTAACTCTGCTGGCTATGTTTCAAACAAGGAAGATTTTTGAGACCCTAATAAGAAACTGGTATATATAATCTGCAGAAGTAATTAATAAATTCAGAATTGGATTCATGAAGAGAAGGAGAAAATGTTTCTAAAGTGAACATTCTTCAAGGGACTGCACATTTTATAACATAGTTATTTCCCACAATGAATATGACCACCAAAACTTGAACAGTGAATGACACTATAGAGTTGGACATGTATAAAGAAGAACAGCATCTGCAGTTTTATTAAAAATGCATATTAACCCAGATTAAAGTTACATGGGCTATCAATCTTCTTGTTTCAAAGAGTGTGTTGAATGCCAGCTGGGTTCAAAGAAAAAGAAAAAAAAACTTACCTTTTTCCCCTCCCTAGCAAGCTCTAATGTTGCATGATTCACCAGGTGCACAAGGGACTTGATCTGTCCTTGGGGTATTGAGAACAGGCCACAGACGGAAGTTAGACACCTGACCTGTGTTCCAGGTTGGCTCAAAATTAATTTAACTCGCACCCGAAACTGGAAGCATATGTTTTTCAAAGTGTGGTTGTCTATGCTCACAACTATGTACTTCTCTCACCATCCGTTTGATTATCATAGAAAAACAAACAATATACAAAGAAGTCAGGAATATGCCACAAGGAAGTCAATTGGGTTCATGCAACAGGAAAGATCAAGCCAGATAATTGATGCAATTAGATAGCTGTCTCAGGTAAAGAGATTTGTTTAAGCTTTTAAGTCAATTACCTGAGTGTGCAGAAATAATTCTATGCCAGACAACCCAGTCAAAGTTAACAAGGCATTTTTATCTATCAATTCAAACTAAAAGTTGAGAAGACAAAGTGTAACTATAAGACCTAATACTTTGATTTGTACAATGAGGCAGCAGATCTGTTTTAATTTC
>NW_012150552.1:1068689-1080212 GCF_000956105.1 Propithecus coquereli | reverse complement strand
CATAGACTATCGTAAAATACATGTTTTGTCATAAACAAAATATCTGATTCACACCCACACACACCTCCACCATTTGGTGCAAACTCAGGAGCCAATTCTCATCTAATGGAAAGGTGAAATATTTGACAAACTACATCGCATTGTCAGCCCCATTCTCATTTTTGCTATGCCACAAAAATACTAATATATCAATCCTACTTCCTTCAGTTTGGAAAGGAAATATTCTCCTCCCAGCTAAATGCAAAAGTTTCTGAGACCAATCTTTTAGTATGTGTTTTATCGTGAGTACAAACCTCTATGTTTGATTAAAATAAAAGTCAAACACAGTGACATAAATTATTGCAGGACACAAGAAGGGTTCATAAAAGCTAGAGAATCATTAAATTGTAAAAGTGATTTTATAAGAGAAAAGATCCTCTCTTATGCTTTAAATATGTCTTCTATGTACATACATGTGAGCATGAATATGACTTTTAACATTCATTGCAAGAAATGTCTATTCTTCCCAGTTATGACTTTTTTTTTTTTAATTCCTGATATTTTCATGTTTCTTTTTGCCTTTATTCTGGCCTTTAGCTCTCTGGAGCCATTATTCAAACTGATACTTAATGGCTCCAATGAGAAAGCAACATCTTTCAGTAATGCACATGACTGTTTAATGATGCAAGATCATCTTAATTCCCTCTCCTTGTGTTTTATTTTCCTTTAGGGGACAACAATTCTAAAGGCTTAACTCTGTCTCAGCTGGTGAAAGTTGAATTGCCCTGCTGAGTGCTGTGGCATTCTCTCTCTCCCCAGTTGGTGGAAGGAATGAAATTCCTATGCTCTTTTGAAAGTGAGCCATTTGAAGAGTGTTAGTGGTTTGTGTCCAAAACCTTGTTGCTTGGAGAATTGAGTTAAACACGAGGGGACAGATAGGCTGCTGTTTCCAAAACCTTCTAAAAGACGTAAAATCACACCAAATGATATGTCATTTTACAGATTTCTCTCTTTAACACCATTTTCCCAAAGGCTGACCTGCAAGTTAAATCAGGAAAGCATGGCCAATCACTTTGAATGTAAGAGGAAGAAGCCCAGAGAGCACTAGAGTGCCGAATTCTGGGTTTATTGCCAAAGAATGAGTAATGGGTATGTTGCAGGCTTGGGCAGCCCCTGAGTCACCTTTATACGAATGTCCAACTGCTCTGGCTCCAAGCCCCGAGTGTTTTACTATCTGCTTTCGTCCTCCCTGCCAGGACTTTGGCTTTCCAGTAATTCCCAAGTTCCCCAGGAGTGCCTGATTTAGTCCTTGTAATCACTCCACGGCTGCCGAAGCAGCAATTGACATGCTCACTGAGCCCAGACTTGGAAAACTCAATCCTACTCCTTCCCCTCAGTGAAGTCAAGTGGCTCCAAGTGCTTGAAGTCCTCCCAGAATAACAGAGAAGATGAGAAAATGGTGCTGATGCCTGAAGCTCCAGCCCTCTGCTTGTTATGAGTCTCTGAACAGGCCATGGACTCCCTCCCAATCTTTGAAGATTCCTGTTGGTTGTTTAGCTAATCGTCCACCATGCTGGTGTTTGTGACCTCTTGGCCACGTGCTGCTTTTGACAGACCAAATGGACAAAAAGAAATTCCTCCTTCACTGTTGCCTTTTTTGCCCCAAGTGTGAACAGAATCACCCATTGAGACTAGGTTCAACTTTACAAAAGATTTTACGGAAGTGCTCTGGATAGGATCTTTTCAGCTCCCAAAGACTTAGGCACATCCTCGTGGAACAGCACCAAGTACAGCGGCCCCACCACCCAGCCTTCAATGCCAGTACCCCAGAGCCTGCCTATGCACAAGTGCAATTATGGGTGTGTGCAGTTTAAATGTCTCAGAGGGGAGAAAGGTGTTTTTAAATCTTCCCTCACTCTTCCTGCCCCTGCTAAAACAAATGAAGTGCCACAGCTCTCCCTCGGTCGTGTATAAATTCTCATCACTAAATAGCTCCTATTTTCTCAGTCTGCAATAGCTGCATGCAGGCTAATCATGACTTATGAGCAGGGACACTGTTTCCCTCTGCCACTCCAACTGCAGGTGAAGTAATCTCCCTTTGGCCCTCAATCTACTCCCCCCATACTCACTCATTCACTGAGCAAATTGGTGAGTTATGTAAAAGGAAGAGAGGGTGTGTGGCTCAGCCCGTCTTGGATACCTCAGGTGCTGACCAGAAAATCTGCAGGGCCCAAGTCAAAATGAACAGGTGGGGCCCCTTGTTCAAAGAAAAAGGAAATGATGCCAGTAAAGCCACTAAAGTATATATTTTTTCCCTTTCCTCTGAGGTCTTTCTCTCAGTCTTTCATGGTGTATTTAATCTGCTATTTAATGTCGTGCTCCTTCAGATTACGGTGTACTCATGGGCCGGCACAAAGGTTCACAGGCTCCCAGGGGCCCAGTCCGCCTTGCAGACCCCATGAGTCTACACAGCAGCACACTGTTTGTGGGGTTCCCTCTCCCCTGCCGTGGGACTAAGGCATCCTTCCCTGGGGAGGTGGGGAGGGGATTCAATCATCCTTCCCAAGGCCTGCCATCTGCTTATGTCTCTGCTTATGTCAAGCGCTGACTACCAAGTAGCTGCATCCTCTGTTCAATTAAATAAACTGGAGGCCATCGGCCTGAGGCTACCTCTGTACTTTGAGGTCCTATGTAACAAACTGAAACCTAACTCAATAAGTAAACAAACCTACCTTAGGAAGGTATAGCAAACAGCCAGTCTTCAGCCAATCACAGGCAACCAATGGATCAGACCATGACCCAATTAGACAAATTCCTCATCACACTATGCCCAGATAAGGCAAATACCTAGCTTCAGCCAAGCAGATAATTTCTCTGCTGCTTCCATGTTCAACCTATAAAAGCCTATACAAAGCTTGCACTACTGGATGGAGCTCTTATGGTTCTGAGTGCTACTGAATGCATGAATCGTCCTTTGTTTAAATAAACCTGTCAAATTTATTTTGTCTAAAGTTTTTCTTTTAATATGTCTAACCTGCACATTAGGATGTAGCTACTCCATGCCTGGATCAGATGTGGGTGAGAGGACTGCCCCTCACCACTTGTCATCCAATAATACTCTGAACAAGGATGGCTACTGCCATGTACCACCCCAACATGTGTCAAGGTGTCCTTGTATGACCCAGTGTCTATGTCCTGGCATCCACAGAGTGGGGAGGTGGGGCAGAGGAAAACAGCAGTTCCTGGGCAATGGTAAGGAGGGCAAAGCTAGATGGCTGGAAGCCAGGGACCCAGGAGTTACAAATCAGTCCTGGGGAAGGTGGGAAGAGAGCCAAAGATGAGTTGTGGGTGAGCTCAGCACAAATTCAAGATATAACTCTTAATAATTTCATGTTAGTGGCCAGAAACCATTAAACTTCCACCTGGGGCCCTTCTAAGTATGGGGGCCTATGCCACTGCACTGGTGGCTTGTCCGTATAGTGAGCTCTCTCCAGATATCTCTACTTATATGGCAAGGCCAATTTTGCCCCTCTGGGAGGTTAAGATTGGGATTATTCAGATTCCCTTTGACTTTTTTGGAAATGTTAGTCATGCATGATGGTGTTTGCAAGTCCATGCTTCCACATACCTAGCAGCTGTGTAAGGAATATAGGTGACATTTTGATTTGATCTTGTCTACCTGAACTCTCTCTGTCTCTCTTGCTCTCATTTCTGTTCTTGCCCACACTTTCCATCTCACTGTCTGCCTCAGTGCTATCCTCATGAGAGCAGGGCATCCACAGGGAGCAGTTGTTTTCCTCTGCTACTCCGTGGCATAAATTATGCCTAGAAAGTTCCCTAACAGAGGGAGAACTGACCAGTCTAGTGTTGCCTGTGGCTGGGAAGGCCAGTGTGTCTATTCCAGCCTTCTGTTAGCTTTCACACAAAGCCATATTCTTCCTCATAGCTTTTCTTGGTAACAGCATCAGTAGTTTGTTGTTATTCCTTTTTCTTATTTCTGCCTTGGTCGGATTCATTCAAAGTTGGTCAAGGAAAAGTGGACCTATTTATTGTTTCTGCTTAGATACCACAAAACTCACATGAAATTTCCCTCAGTTTCTCCTTTTCCTGACTTTCCTGTGACATTTGACACTGCTGAGTGTTGGAAGTTCCCTGAGGATGGAACCTCCTCCAGCATCTGGATTTTAAAACCCTGCTCTGTCTCTGTTTTCCTTTTCCTTTTCTGAATGTTCCTTCTCATTCTCAGCAAGAACTTTTCCTTTGCTTGCTTCATAAACATTGTTCCCCAGGATCCTAACTTCAGCATTTTATTACTCTGCTTCCTCTCATTAAGAGCCTTTCCCCCACCTCATGCTTCCAAATAGAACCCATACACTGATCATTTCCAAATTTCCATCCCTAGCTTAGATGTCTCTTACAAATTCTAGAGCGAGGTATTCCAATCCTTATGTGTTTATGTTCGAAGAGGCCGTACCCTTTTATTAATAGAAATATATGGCCTAAACTGAACTCATCCTATTTCCCTCTCTAAATTTGCTCCTACCTTTATACCCCATAACTTGGTAAAGAACCAGTTCATCCATATAGTGTTCTTAAGCCAGGAGTCCTAACATTATCTAAGACTCCCATGTGATATTCTTTCTTCTTTTAGCATACTCAACAGATAAGAAAGCCCTATAATCCATATATTTGGGGGTGTTTTTTCCAGTATGACCCTTTATCTCATCTTCATGAGTGTACACTATCCAACTCCTTGTATTTAAGACATTGTGTAGAGGACCCAAAGTTGTGATCAGAAGATATTAATTGATCAACCAATCATTTACAAAAATCATTTTTTCTCAATGTTGTTATCTGCTTAAAACTAGTGTATTGTTCTATACTTTATGTTATCTCCTTTGAAGGAGATTTGTAAATATCTGGAGATACAATGGAAATGTCATGCAAATTGATTCCAAATTGATGCTGCTTACCTTCCAAAAGTAAAAGGATTCCATAGAATAGATGAAAATATTTTTGAAGATTTCAAATACCTAGAGAATCACAAAGACTTTGGCAGGTTGTACACTGCATGTGTACAATTGTAGGAGTGGTACTCTCCATATGATTATCATAGAGTTGTACACTTATTATGAATGTTTTGTATTCAGGAAGGAGTGTTTTTATTTTTTTCTAATTCAGTGAGAGGTCCCATGTGGATAAACAGTGGGACTACAAATCATACACAAAGCCATTTTAAATGAAAATTGGTTAGGCTTAAGCCACTTAGCAATCTTAGAAGATATAATTAATGAATATGATAAAAATGATGTGAATATCAATGAGTTAATATAAATCTCTTGGACACAAATAGTATAACTTTCAAATATACTTACAGATTTGACCCTCCTGAAGTTAGTGATGTTATAGTCAAAGGTAAATTTTAGGACCCGAAATATGTTATCACATAATTTTATAGGAAAAATGAATACCAAAAGTACTAAGGTTTATAGTTTTGTTAATTATAAGAATTACTACGTAGCTAAAAATAAAGCCTGAATGTGGTTAAATATATGATAAAATTAACCTATTTTCATGATGTTACTTTTATTTTTTAAGATAAAGCCATCATAAAATTGTGTGTTTCATCATTTATATGACAGTTAATTTACATTTTAATGGATTAAATTGAATTAGAAACGTGCTTGAACTAGTTGTCATCAGTTTAGGAAGACCTGCAAACTTAACGAACTCTCAACAGTAATTTCTGCACTATGCCTTCAACAGGCTGAATGTTTGTTCCCCCACCCCCAATTCCATATGTTGAAGCCCTAAATCCAATGTGAAATTATTTGGAAATGAGGCCTTTGGGAGCTAATTAGGTCATGATAGTGGAGCTTTCATGAAAGGGATTACTGCTCTTAGAAAAACAGTCCAGAGAGTCAGCTAGCTCTATTTATGCCACATAGGAACACAGCAAAAAGGTGGTCATCTGAAAACCAGGAAGAGGGCTCTCGCCAAAATCTGACTCTACTGGCACTGTGATCTTGGACTTTCAGCCTGCATAACAATAAGGAATAAATTGTCTTTTATGCCACCCAATTTATGGTATTTTGTTATAGTATCCCAAACTGACAAAGATAATTCATCATACTTTAGTCCTTAGTGATAGCAACCTACTTATGGTTTCTTGTGGAAACCATGTTGAATCAGGAATTATTATTTGCCTAGGCAGTTTATTTTACCTGGAATACTTCCTTTTACCCAAAGTCCATGCTCATAATCCTTCAGAATCATGCTGTTAGGCTACACTTACTCTGAGAAGCCTTCTTTGACAATCTGTATCTATAACCCCTTTCCTGCAACCATCCAAGCTGGAGTTATTCTCTCAGTCTTCAGAATAATATCTGCATTCGGCATATATGCCTTTTCCTGCATTTACCACCTTGTATTGTAAATATCTGTTTAGATATTTTCCCTAAAAATCTGTGAGCATTTTGTGTAAAATGACTATGTGTTTATACACTCGGATGTCTATAATTATTTTAATGGACCCACAAGACAAATAGGAGTATGTGGTTAAAGGTCTAATGTTTCCTCTAAATGTGTCAGACCTGACATAGGTTATAGGAAATGCACTCCTGTGTACACTTACTTTTGTTTCTCCAGAAGATCTGCAGATCCTAGATGCCAGATTCTGTAAAGAGAGAACTGAGAGATTCCAGGGAAACAGGGATTTCTATAAACATAGAGCTAGAAGAGCACGCTCTTGAAGTAGGATGAAAGCTTTATTTCAAATTACCCACAGACCACATCCTTAACAGATCACAAAACATAATTGTTATTTTTTTATTCTTGTTCCCCTAAAAAATAATTGTTAACATATTTCCAAGTCCAAATTTGCATTGTCAAGGCAACATAAGATCTTGTAAGTTTGATATTTGCAACAATAAGTTACAAGAACAGCATAGTATAAATTATTTATATTTTTAGAATCTTCATAGAAAACTTTATGAAGGTATTTTTTTGTTTGGCTTGGAGTTGAATTCAAAGATAGACCACTTTTGTCTATTTTCTCCATCTGTAAAAATCTGCTTCTTGTCTTTTATAACTTCAGCACATTCACATCTTGAATTTTAAACATGAGCAGTCAATTCTTGAAAGTAAAATAGGTAAAACAGTGTGCCTCAAGTTGTACATGCTCATCAACTTGGGGCAAGTACCTGGGAAATAATCCATCTGTGTGGCCTGAAGGTGGAGGAAAAGTCTTAGGAAAAGGTTAAGGCCCATCTTAAATCTAAGTCCAAGAAAACTTTTGGCAACATAAGGGAAAAGGAGACATTTCCATAGTTTAATGAGGGATGCTGGCTGAAGCTTCTAAAAATGGAACAGAGAAGCCAAGATAGTTGATTCCAACAAGTCAAGGAAGTAGATAGTCAGCTATATTGTCAGTTGATATGTGGGGGTCACAACTCTGACCATAGGTTAGTAGAAATTTCCCTGTCACTGTGTAGGGCAAATACCAGAAAAAAGATAGGCCATTGCTAGCAATGAAAATGGGTATCAGGCAATTTCATAGAACAATGACTAAGAACCAGAAATCAAAGCAGAATCCAAGATACCTGAATGGTTTGGTTTCTAAATATAGGGTGATTAAACAGAAGAAAACCTAGTTAGGGCTAGCAAAATAGCAAGTGTAATTTTCGTATTTACATACGATAATGTGGGAAGTGAGGGAAGCTGATTAAACATCTTCCACCACAGGTCAGAATTTGCTCTAAAGCTTAATGGCCAGGCTAAAACTTTCCAATCCATAAGACCTGAGCTGTGAGAAAGAAGTAGAAACTGAATAGAAGAGAGTAATCACAATTTAGAAGTAGATTGGATATGGCCCCTGACATTTTCTTCAGTTACAGAGACCAGGGTAGGTCAAAGAAGTGATACTAAAGTATTGAAGGACATCTGACCCATCAGTATGTAAATAACTACAATTTAAATTAAAATAATTTATGCAGATTGGAATTTATTGGGTCAATATGTCCAGACAAAGGATAAACAACAGATCTATGGAAAACAATGGATCAAGTTGGTACCCATGGTAAAGATGATTAATGACTTTACCACCTCTGTAACTCTCTTCCTCCCTGCATCTCTATCTGTGGTTTCCTCTGGCTGTCAGTTTACATATTTCTCAATGTAGTTAGGCTTCCACTCCACAGGGGAGAGAGAGAGAGCGAGCCATGGCACCTACTGCTCTTCACAGCCTCATCCAGCTTGTGCTATCAGTGGAGAACAGACGCTGTCATGTCCTGATTTGAAATGTTCTGGCATAAAACCTTGAATTGGCCAAACTCAAATTAGTTGATGATTCTTGGACTAATTTAGAAAGGCAGACAGAGTATGCTTTGGTTTGGATGACTCTACCTGGATAAGTCAACCGTGGCCAAAGAGTTGAAGTCAAAGAAGTCAGCTCCTGTTGGAACAATAGGATTGTGTTAGTGCAATAGTTCCACAAAAGGTATTGCTGTTCTAAAAAGAGTAAGGGATGGCTGAGAGTGGTAAGTGTAGAAAACAGGCTACTCTGGGAAAGTAAAAAAAAAAAAAAAAAAAAAAAAATTCCACTTCAAAAGTTTTGCCAAAATTCTAAGACCCACCACTGGAGGTCTGGTTCTTTATGTGAATGCATGTATATGTTTAAAATTTTTATAGGTGATTCTGTTAATAAACTAGGTTAGGAATTGATGGTTTACAGTTAATATAGAGGGTCTTCTCCATAAAGAATATACTAATTCTAGGTTAACAATTCTAGGTTCATTCGCAAATTAAGAAGGTAAAAATGATTACATTTTATAATGAAACATGTAAAATACCTCTGAGAAGTGCTTTACAAGCTTGGTGTTGAGATCAGCAGAGGAAGCACCTTGATGTTTCATTAAAATTTGGCTCTCCCTTGCCAAGAACCTAGTTGAATAGATATTCAAAGGGTAGCATTAAGAATAGAAAATAATCAAACAAAGGCAATAAGAAAATAAGTCTTTTTATTTTTAGCATCATAGAATATAAAATATAGCCATAGATTTGGATAAAGCATCAACAGATGAATAAAAATCCTGGAATTATTACTCAAATTTAAGTCAAAATTGCTGAGATAAATGTCCTTGTCATTTTATAGCTTAATAATAAATGAATTGAATTTCTAGATAGCTTCATGCAGAGCAATATAATAATTTGATTTTAGTAAAAAGCAGTCAAATTTTGCATTAAACTACTTTTACATATTTTTGTCAGGGATCTTTTTTCTCTTCCTTTCATGCAGAGTTTAATCATTCATTATATTTCTACCTTTTAACTTATGAATATTTTATATGTTTATAATGGGAAAACATTAGGGAGTTAAAACATTGAGAGCAAAGTAAATGAAGAGAAATTCTTGTTCATCACCATTAACATTAAAACAAGTTAAATAAATAGCCAGTTCTGCAAAATGCTAAATGGTTCATAATTCCTGCATCTGGGTAACACACACGAAAGCAGAGTTGGAAATCCAAATTACCTGAATCACAGCTTAGCAAATGGACAGGTGTCCGTGGCCCTGTTTTAATGCATGTGGCAGAACTAAAGGCAGCAGATTTTGTGCTATAGGACACTTTGTCCAAATGCATTCACCCTGGAGCTTGCTGGTGTAGACAGACTGGTTAGGGAAAGTGGCTGCAGCATATATGCTCTATTGACGTTGCATGATGAGTGTGAAGTGACAGCCATTGGAAACTGAAGCCGCCAAGGGCAGCACTCATCAGAACCATAAGGATGAGTAGTAGGGAGGGAACTGACACAAAGAAAAAATGCAGAAATTCTACATTAGTGCAGTGGGCAGTATTATGGAGTAGGTATGGGAAATTTTTCCAAGTTAGTGAGTTGTTAGTCATGGAGAAGAAATCTAGAAGGCTGATGAATTACAAGCCCCAACAAAATGAAGAAACTTACTACCAACTATAGAAAATATAGATGCATGCAACATCAGCTACATTATGTTGAAGGCTTAGAGATAGCTTCATGTTAACCTATTATGGTAAAAACGGGCTTTGCGTTGATTCTATGTGGCCACAACTATTGGGAAATGGAAGGTTTAGCAAAACTGCTCTCTGCAATAGACACCAACAAGCTTAGGTGAGAAGGAATAACTCTACTTGAAGCAAACTTCCCCACTAGGGCAGAAACCACGGTCAATTTATTTACCATTCTTACCTGGTTCTTAGCCTTATGGTAGAGCTGCTTAGGGGCACAATAAATAATGAATTCAATTAATACTTAAGTGAATCAATGACGGACTAATGAATGAA
The DNA here is from genome assembly GCF_000956105.1 of Propithecus coquereli. Classification (NCBI taxonomy): domain Eukaryota; kingdom Metazoa; phylum Chordata; class Mammalia; order Primates; family Indriidae; genus Propithecus; species Propithecus coquereli. The sequence continues at coordinate 1,069,914 of NW_012150552.1, read as the reverse complement.
TACCTAGATAAATTAGGACGTATCACAGGGGAGTATGAAGTCTTAGCCAGCAAACTTGAAATCCTAAGAACAAGGTGATACTTTAGTTTCAGTTTGGATTAACAATGACTGTAAGAGTAATGAACAGCTGGCTGAATAGATGTTTTTGAAGAATCATATTTTCATTTCTAGTCCAAGCATAAACTGGGGATTGGAATGATGGGCTCTTGGCAAGGCATGAAGTAAATATCAAGAGAATGTGGTTGACCAAGTTTGTCCAAAAACTAACTGTCTGGCTCACCAGGCTTTGCACAGAGTGCATCGGCCTCTTCCGATGAACATGTGAAAACAACCATTTTAGATCATTGACATTCTCAGACTTCACATCTGTAGTTCAACCAGGATAAGGGCGTATGGAAGTCTACAATTTGTAGAGATTTTGCATATTTTGAGGTATGCGTGTAAAGTGATAGCGCTTTGAGTTGCTGAGTGGCTGTGAGTCACCTAACTTGTGCATCAGGCGAACTCCCTTGAGAGTCAACATCTCAATAGGACTTTGTTTTCCCATTTCCATTAGGCAAAAAACATACCACTCCCTTCAGTTGCAGGCCATGGATCCACAGTCTCAAATGTAAGCGCCAAAGAGCCAAGATGGCAGAAGTATCCCTTCATGTCCCATGAAATCATAAAGAAAATTTATAAATATTTTTCTTCAAATACTTCTTCAGTGCTTAATATACATAATCATCGCTATTGTAGAAATTAAGATGATACAAGACAATAAGACATGATCTCTTCCTTCATGGAAATTAGGTTTTAATGATGTAGATAGAGAAAAAAAATAAGTCTAACATACACTTAAAATTAAAGTACTTTTAAAGACAAAGTATTGCAGACCTCGATGGGGAATATTATTTTCTTCTAGGGAAATAAGGAAGAAATAAGTAAGACTTCATAATGAAAGTAGCATTTAGTGAGCCTTAAAGAATGGGTAAAATTTGTTCTTGCAGAAATAATAATGGAAGCAATTATTTGTTGTGCTCTTACAATACACTAATCATGGTTCTTCTACACTGCGAGGTAGACACTTGACTAGGTAAGTTAAGTTAAGCTTTTGCAATGTAGAGACTGCAAATATTTAATTTCTTAAAGACCAGGAAATTTGTCCTTCATGTGTCACATGACTTTCAACATCACGTGAGGCATTGCATTTCAAACATAAACTGAAATCTTCGTTTCTCTGTAT
>NW_012150552.1:1063404-1065364 GCF_000956105.1 Propithecus coquereli | reverse complement strand
ATTTAATGTTTATTAAGTACCTGATTAATTCCTTTTCTCAAAGAACTCAACATTAATAGAGAGTTCCAGATGTGGAAATAAATAAATATAATTTTGATAAGTACCACCAAAGACAAGAGCGGTAAACCTGTGTTATAGGAAGGGTACCACCTTAATTTGTTAAGGTTAAGAAAGGATCCCTTGAGAAAGTAAGATGAAGTGAAACTTTTGTGACAAGATATTGAGCAGAAAGATGGGTGCTGGTTGAGGCAGAGAGACAACGTGTGGGAAGATCATGAAGCTGACATAAATGTGGTACAAGTGAATAATGAAAGACAGCCCACATCAAAGAAACAAAGAGAAGAAGCAAGTGGCTGATGCCAGCTGAGGCAGGTGATGTGCTGCAGTCAGGTAGTGTTGGTCTCTTTTCCTCGGAGCAGTAGACAGCCATTAAAAGACTTCACTCCACAAAGGCAATATAGCACTAAGATCAGTTTTGCATGCAAAACAAAGAGTAAGAATTGGCTTCTTTCACTTAGTAATATGCATGTAAGGATCTTCCATGTGTTTTCATGGTTTGATAGCTCATTTCTTTTTAGTGCTGAATAAAATCTATTGTCTGGATATACCAGAGTTTATATATCTATTCACCTATTGAAGGATATCTTGGTTACTTCCAGTTTTTGGCAATTATGAATAAAATGTTAAAGATATCCATGTTGAAGTTGTTGTGTAGATGTGAGTTGGAATGGAATAAAACATTTCTTTAAATATAATTCCATATCAATGGAAATAAACATTTATTTAAATATAATTTCGATAAGTACCACCAAAGACAAGAGCAGTAAACCAGTGTTATAGCACCACCTTAATTTGATGGTAAATAAATTTATATGTAATAAAATTGGAAAGAGGCCTAAATAAATAATGGGAAAAAGATGCTAACAGATACCTCACCAAAGAAGATATACAGATGGCAAATAAACATATGAGAAGATTCAAAGATTCAATGTCATACATTGTTAAGAAACTGCAAATTAAAACAATGATATACCGCTATACAATCTATTAGAATGGTCAAAATACAAAAACACTGACAACACCAAATGCTGGTGAGGATATGGAGCAACAGAAACTCCCTGATGGGAATGCAAAATGCTACAGACTCTTTGGAAGACAGTTTGGCACAGTTTTACAAAACAGAGCATACTCTTACCATACGATCTAGCAATCACACACTTTCTTTTAGGTATTTATCCAAATGATTTGAAAACTCACATCTACACAAGAACTTGCACTTGGATATCTTTAACATTTTATAATTGCCAAAAACCGGAAGTAACTAAGATATCCTTCAATAGGTGCATGGATATATAAACTATGGTACATCCAGACAATGGATACTAATCAACACTAAAAAGAAATGAGCTATCAAACCGTGAAAACACATGGAAGACCCTTAAATGCATATTACTAAGTGAAAGAGGCCAATCTGAAAATATTACATATTATATAATTCCAACTAAATGAAATTCTGGAAGAGACAAACTATGGAGACAGAGAAACAGACAAAAAGGAAACATTTAGAAGGCTTGGATAGCAGCATTGCCAGAAATCACAGTGGTGTGAACTACTGTGCCCACCTGTGGGAGTAAAGTATCTAAAATTACTCCTCAAATACTCAAGACAATTTGAAAAACTACGTTCTTAATTTGAAAAACAAGTATGATTGTCACTATCCACTTTAAAACCTTCACTGCTTCCTGATTTTTAAAAAATCCTTAAATTTTTAACATCAATACTTTCCATAACCTGCGTCTTGCCACTCTTCCACCTTTCCTCCTCCATCTCTCCCCAGAGATATCCCCCTTCAGCAGCATTTCTAACTGTTCCCGGAGCATGCCCACACAATGGTGAGCCAGTACATTTTCACATACTATTGCTTCGGGCTAGAATGCCTCCTCCACCTGCTAAACTCTTC
>NW_012150552.1:1060782-1063354 GCF_000956105.1 Propithecus coquereli | reverse complement strand
TTCAAGGAATAAAGTGTGTGTGTATATATATGTATGTATGTATATATATATGTATGTATGTACATTAAATCCAAACTTGAGGTTAAAGTGAAGGGTATGAAGAGAGAGAGAAAAAAAATGACCTCAGTATTGGAAAAGACCAGAGGTGTGTTGATAAAACTGCCACAAACAAGTAGGAACCAAAGAAATTTTTTGCAAATGCATTAAGTTAGTAAGGGAAAAATAAAGTTTAAATGAGTGAACAATTATGAATGGATGATTAAAGGGTTTGACTGATGAGTAATAATGGTAAAACAATTTTAAGAGGATGAAAATGCCCAGTGTTAGATTCTCATGGATGTTCAAGGGCAGTATTCTCCTATTAAGAAATATTCTAAGTAAAAATAAGTACGTAAAATGTCCAAATATTAAAGCTTTACATTTACAATTTGCTATATAAATATAGCCAGAACTTTCCCAATTTATCTCCCTAAAACTAGAAACTACACTCTAAATAATCTGGTTTTTATTTTACAAATTTGAATAGGTTCATTTAGAGTAAAGTCTATTTTGTCAAATAGCTGAGAACTTTGTCTCTGATTAATTGCTTGTAGTGGAAACTTTAGAAGTCTACATTTTATATCATCTTAATGGCTACATAGCGTTTCAAAATAAAACATAACTGGAGCAACACACTACAATATTAGAACCCAACTGAGACATTTCTAAACTATAAGATAGCTCAAGAAAAAATAGAGTAAAAGTAAAGAACTCTTCACACACTTCTCATTTTGTAGGTTTAATGTCAAAAGTTATTTCACACGTCTTGTTATTGCCCTTTCGAGAAGCAGTCAAAAAAATAACATAAGGCTCTGGGGGATTTGGGGGATCTAAAGTGTCTCTTAGTTCTACAATTTACAGTTTTGATTGCTTTAACACTGTCTTCCTTTAGAGCAATTACTGCACTGGTGCACAAGTTCCAAAGGCTCATGACATAGGAATAGCTGCTCTGAAACTTCAGCAAGTCTGAGAGAGTAACTCAGCAACTTCTAAACAGATACTAAAAATAACTAATATATTTCAGTATCGAATTTATGATTCTAAACCAATAAATTCCCTCATACCTAAAGTTCAAGAGACCACTGATTAGGAATGAAAACAGTGAAAAAGAATTTTATACTCTAAGCAAAAAGTGAATTATGTGAAAGAGTCAGGAGATTGGAAGTCACATGTTATTTCTCTTGCCCTCACCCCCAAGAGAAAAACAAATATGTTTCCATAGTTTCAAAATAACAGATTGAAAATGAATAATTTATTTTCTTTGCAGATATGCAGGTAAAATGTTTTAAAATAAATTTTACCCCTCTAATTCATTGAACATTGTGTAAATATAGGCAAATGGTGGATTAAACTAGGAAGGGGAGAGACTAAAATGAAGATAAAGATGTATAAGATAAAGTAATTAATGAAATTTAAAACTAAGAGAAAAAAGCAAAAGAGAAGAATGTCTGGGAAAGGAAAAGGCACAGAGTCAAGAAATAAGAGATAAGCAAAATTTCAGCTTCTAATAAATAATCAAGAGAGACCAATCTCTTAGTACGTGTATAATATATAGGCACACATTCAATCAATTAAATGATATTGACAACGTTGAACCATTCTGTGGAAAGATACTATATCTGTCAAACAGAATAGTTTAAGGCAGGACCAAAGTTGAGCACGGGTGAGAAGAGAAAAGAGAAAAAAAGTTGGAAAGAAGATCCCTAAATAAATGTAGAAAGTGGCATATATACTGCCGGCATGATGAGGATGGATGAAGATTAATGGTCTGCAGATATTCTGCCAGTGCTTTTCATGGAGATGGTTTTGCTTTATTTAACTTGGCTGCCATAAAGCAGCAAGATTCAGGCACATACAGACATATTCCACATGGCAGGAAGAAGCATCTGCTTTCAGAAAAAAAACTCCATACTCACATTAGAGAAGCATATTATCTACATACATATGATGGATCGCAATTGCAAGGTAATTATGTTTCTTGATGTTAATTTGTACCTTTTTTATGACACTGATTGTGGTTTTGTGCTTTCCTTGATTCTTTTGTACAAACCTCTTCTCACAATTAAAAAGAATCTCAGATATTTATACATTGCAGATACATGATATGTGGTGCTGTGTCTATAAAAGCCATCAAAGGGGATCATTAACAGATTCTAAAATGATTACTCTGCTGAAGTGAGCAATCAGTTAAAAATGAATAATATGAAACTGTTATCCTAAATCTATGAAATGATTATCACCCAGAGCCTGCAGAATACAGATGATTAGAAAAGCCAACAAGGCCCATAACTGTGTCATAAGAATCACAACTTGCAAAGAAGCTGATTCAAGAATCATCTTAGCCTAAACATCATTTACTAAGAATAAATATAATGAATTTGAAGACATCCATAATGCAGACATATCAGCCACCAAGTATTAATCTATTTATTAATAATTTTAAGCTTTCAATACAATCCTGAAAACAAACGTTCATTTTTAAAAATAAATGGTGATAGAATGCCATGATTTCTGGAAAGACTGGGCATGATAA
>NW_012150552.1:1054343-1057286 GCF_000956105.1 Propithecus coquereli | reverse complement strand
TCAGCCTGATCCAACTGGCAGGGTTTCCTCCCCCTGAGCCACCCTTGTGTCTGCAGAGATATATGGGGCCCGCAGAGACTTCTGTCTTCAAGTTTAGCCTTCTTGTCTGGGATGGGCCATTTGTGGTTTAGAAATAACTTAGCCCTTCTCTAGGGGCTGAGGTTTGAGCTGAGAATCACAGAAAAACAGCATTGAGTCTGTTTAGATCTAACCGCCGCCCCAAAAGATGACATGTTAGTGGAAGATACTTAAAGCCACAAAGAGTCCCCATTTCCTTTGAAAGGGAATGAACCAAAATGGAGTTGGGTGCTGCACTGTGATAAACTAATGCTCTTAGAATTTTCTCTATTCACTGTATGAGCTGCTTGGGTGGGGAAATTAGACATGCAGAATTTTGAGCTCTGGCCTTATTTAATTTTTAATTAATTTTTTGTGTAATAAGCTGTAAGCACATTAATTTATATGTGCTTATTGTCTGCATTTTGAGAGTGACATGATATTTGTATAGAAACTAATGGAAAATATGGTGAAGTTAATTCCAGATCACTTTGCTATGTCTCCTCACAAGAATGCAACATATTTGGGGCCTGTTTGGTATCAAGATCTGATATTCTCAATTCTGTTTACTCTGTATCAGCTTACTAGGGGAGGCAAATATAACAGCCAGAGAAAGAGCATACTGAAGGTTGGGAATGGTCTAGATAATATAAAACTCTTCTCATTGGGTTATGCTTGCATTAAATCCAGACTCTCCCTTTTTCTAAGCAACTGAAAATAGTTGACAGCTCAATCACATCTCAATTCTAAAATTTCTCTAATCTTAAAATTATTGAAGAGTATGGGGCTGGTGGAAAAGATACATGGTATTAATATGTAAAACATAGCCTAAAACCAAGGCAAGCCACTATGGAGGCAAAATGTACTTCTTCTAGTTAAATTTTATTCCTCCTTCATCTCTCCCCAGAGATATCCCCCCATTTTTCACACAGAAACACTAAATCTCCTAGCCTTTGCTCACACTATTTTTTTTATTCCATTTGGAATGCCCTCTCTATAAATCCCTCATGGTTAAGTCTTGTTCATTTTTCAAGGCCACCACATCTGGGAAGCATTTCCCGATAAACATTTTATTCTTTTTCTTCAGGATTTTAAAACTTTTATATAATTAATTCTGAGTTGTTTTAGAATATATAAAACCTCATATACAGAATGCATAGAATATGTGTTATACATGTATACATATATGGAAATATATGTATGCATGTGCATGTGTGTGTGCATTTGTGTATATGCATTCTCCAAGAGTTATACTGAGGGGATGGTGAGAGGGGGCTTGATTCTCTGACACCTAAAAATTGATCTTGGCCCAAATCCCAATAATTTAAGATCCAGAAGTCCATAATCTCTCCTACCAATATATGCTTAGTCTCAGTGGCCAAATCTCTACTAGGTTCTCTCTTATCAACCATAATTCTCTGTGGTCTGCTTCAGCAAATTGTTTTTGGATGCCATCTCAGATAATGAATTCAGCTTTTGGTCACTTTCCAACTACATTCAATCCTACCATGAGTTTGTGAGTTTTATAGCAATCTTTTTAAAATTAACTTAAAGGAGTCATGAAAAGAGTTCACATGGAGCCACACTCAGCCTTCCAAAGTTCTGATGCTTCCTTTAGCTCTGTCTTCCTTCCCTTTCTGTCTCCCAACCCCACCTCATTATCCTTCTCCCAGCTGGTCCCTGGGGCATCCATATTCTTCTCATGCTTTCATTCAGACCAATTTATCTTTTTCATTGTTCCTAGTATACCCAGGGTTTAATTTCAAGGGCTCAGCAAAACAAAAACACTTAATTTAAAATGATTCAAGTTGACTCTGTCTTAGAAAGCTGTCATGGACTTAAAAACAAATGTTTCCTGCATGCCACACAATCCTCAATTACATGCATACTCACATTTAATTTTAAGGGATCAGAATATCCTTCTTTACTAGCCCAGGACACACCTTACCTGGAACTGTAGCTGTCAATTTCTCAGTGTTTGTCGATTGATTTTGACTGACAAAATAAATAAATGAACTAATTAACAAATTATAAATTGCTCAGGGCCAGGGAACAGCTGTGTATTCGTTACTGTAACACATGGCTGGGCTCACATGGGTGACTTTATGAATATTTGATGTGATTGAATACAGAACTAAAAATTGGGAGCTTTTATTATTTGTATTACTAGAGACATTTTTGCATAATTTGCAAATGTTTATAGATCAAATTAAGTGTTAATTCCCCTACACACTGTGGGATTTCTCTGAGCTCCTTAGTTATCATGATTAGTTATCATTTATTTAGTTCTTTATGTTAAAAAGGATTTAAGGAGAATAGCACCCTGCCGTCCTGAACATTATCAAATATGTGCCTCTTGCTTTTGAATTGTTTGCAATCTGTAATAATCCAATCTTAGATAAGTGTCACATAATAAAAATGATAATTGTGCTGTTAGTGGTTGTATTAATATTATTGAAGTCAGGCTAGGGAAATGAATTACTTTATAGAAAAAGAAGATAACACAAAAGGACCAAGAAGATGAAAGGCCAAGATAAAATATCCCTAGGTTTAAGTACTTAGAAAGATGACATTTCAAAATATGAGCCTGGTTTTCCACAATATCCATGTACTTAACCAAAAAATTTATTTTTTAAAATTTTAAAGTCATTAAACCTAAACCTTAGAAAGCTCAGGGGAGCCAAGCTGGCTAGACGAGGTTGAAAACAATCAATTTAATTTCCACCCCCCAGGGACTGGGCCTCCCGGTACCTGACATATGGCATTTCCATCAACAAAGCACACACCACATGAAAAGCCTACAGGTCTGCGTGAAGACAGCAGGGGACCTGGTAAGTGCAGGACTCAAAGGCTCCAGAGCCACCCCCCATCGCACCTCCATCCCGG
>NW_012150552.1:1048315-1054208 GCF_000956105.1 Propithecus coquereli | reverse complement strand
CTGTCTATGAACAAGGAGGAGAGCACTCACCAGACATCAAGTCTACTGGTTCCTTGATCTTAGATGTTTCAGTGTCCAAAACTATGAGAATTATTTTGTTGTTGTTATTTAAGCCACAAAATCTATGATATTTTGTTGCAGGAGCCTGAAGTGACTCCCAAATGTATGTGTATATATACACACAGATGCAAAAACAGATGGGTAAATTAAAAACCCAAATAAACGAAAAATGTAGGTGAAAGAAAAGTAGTGGATAAAAGCATGGAAGAGGTCATTTCAAGGGAGAAAAATTAGCTAGAACAATTCTCACAGTAAGATATTTGAGGGGATGATCAGAGATATTGCTATTGCCTAAGAGAAGTGATTGTATTGGGAATTTTATAAATCTTAGTATAAAACATAAATTTTATTTTATTAGTATTTGCCAATAAAAGAAAAATAAAGAAAAAATAAGCGGTTGCAGAATACCTTAAATGACATGCCAGGGAGTTTATAATTGATCTGCCAGGAAATACATACAGTTGGTAGAAGATATTCATAATGATTATCTTTAAAATACCTTTTTAGACCTTGGAAGGACAAAGATCCTGCAGCTTTCCTTGTAAATTCTGTTCAGATTGGCTCAGGGAATAATATAATCACTTGAATTAAAAATGAACTTAAAGATCATAAGTTAGGGTCATGATTAATAGGTGTTAGAGCCTTCCAGGGGAAATATTGAGTCAACTCCCTCAGGTTCGGTGATAATGATCTATAAGAAGGTATAGACAGCATATTAATAAAAGTTTTTCATACCATTAAATTGGGAAAGGCTGGAACATATGTCAGATCAGAAAAATATCTGCTACAGAAATGGCTATGAGAAAATTAAGAACATAAGGAAAATAGAATAGTATCCAGGGACAATAAATTCTAAGTAATGTGCCATAAGATTGATTTTTAAAATAACCAAAATGGAGGACATCAATGAAAAAATAACTGGAACTGGCCTTGGAACCTAAGAGCAAAAGAAAAAGTATTCATAGGACGTGTGAAACAAGGCTGTTTCTATATGACCCAGAGAGGGAACTGCAACTATTGGGTACTCACAAGAAGTAGAATATTTTTGGGGTGCATGAAGGCCTACTGTTTATGTTGGAACCTATTAAAAGCAAAGAAAGGTCACTGGAAAAGGGAATATCAAATTTCTCTTTTAGAATCTTTCTTGCCATGTAAATGTATGCATAAATTCATTCCAGGGAGGCAAAGTGAGAACACTGGTTTTAAGAACAATCTTTTGTGCTCAAAGAGAGAATTTGGCCTGCTAGAAAGCCAAAGCATAATGACATAATTGGTTCTATATTTTGATAATCTGAGACCTAGAAAAGAAGAGAAAAATAGCTAGGCTTATTAATACAGATAAAGGAAATAGAATGGACTACTTCTACAGAAGTCCCAAAGAAAAGAAAATAACATCATGCTAAATTCCACCTGCATTTCTTTTTTTAAATACAGACTTCTTTACATTTTTCTTTTCGTAAATAAAACAATAGTGACAAACATTTGGAAGCAATTCATTTTTCACATAAAAGAAATACTATTATAACAATAGCATTGTTTAAAAATCTTAAGATAGTATAGCATTGAAATTAAGAATAAAGGTTCTGGAGCCAAATCTGAACTCAAACCCTGGCTCAACAATTATTTAATTATGTGATCTTGTACATATAACCAAACAGTTGTTGCTCAATGTTCTCATTTGTACACTAATAAGATTATCTACCTCAAAGACTGAAAGACTTTTGGAATTGCATAAGAAAACACATATAAAACCCTCAACATAACTTCTGGAATAATGTCAATGCTCAGCTATTTGTGTTTGTGAAACATAGAACCATGAAATTTTAAGGTTGGAAGAAACTTTCCTGAGAATAAGACTATCTCCTCCATTTATAGATAGAAGAACCTTAAAACAGAGATGTACTTCATTAAGGTTATGGAGATACTTGGTCAAAGAATGAGGTCAGATTTCAGGTATCATAATTCATTATTCAGGGAGACCTTAGGGATCTACTGTGGAACAAGCTTCAGCGATATTTATGGGTAATTTTGGAAAGTTCATATGGATGAAGTGAATGAATTTTATTTTTTTCTGTGGGTTCAACTGGTCTTATCTTCTGTCCCATCACCCAGAAAAATAAACAGCTCAGTAGAATAGAGAAATGGCTTCTTAAAGTCTCAGTTAAGACACCAGCTCGGGGATAACATCCTGTAGGAATAGTGCACTGTCATACACAGCATAGCTTATACACTGAACCAGTGGACAAAACATGATGCTCAGTCCCTGTGACTAGAACACTGAGATCCAGGAAGCAAGAAGAGGATATAAGATTGATTCATTACACCATGACTTCCTGTGGCATGCTGCAGAATTTGTGTTTTCCTTCTCTACCCTGTATTCAGCTGGGTTAAATGAACACATTTCCATGAAAACTCACACCGTGAGACACAGTAAGTGTCCCGCTGAGCTTAAAATTATTAATAAAACTATACCTGGACATTTGGGTTCTTCTTTCCAGGGGTCTCACAGACAAAGATAGGTCCTTCAATGCTGGTGGGAGCAATCAATCCTGATTACCAGAGGATACAGTGGTGCTGCTGCATAAGGAGCCAAAGATGGCTATGTCTAAAACCCGGATAATTCATGGGGATGTATTTTTCATGTTCTCAGTAACAATGGTGAATGGGCAATTGCACGAGCCATGGTCCAACAGGGGCAAGGCAGCTAAGAGTTCAGACCCCTTAAGGCTAAATATCTGAATCAATCTTTCAGGCACACAACGCACATCCAGTGAAATACTGTTCTAGGATGAAGAAAGGGAGATGGGCAGTGAAGAATATCAGTCTTCACTTCAGAATCAGCTCCATCAATGGGAAAGATGTTTCTTCACTAAGCCTGTTGCGTAAGTATTTGCAGAGATTATAACCTTGAAGGGGCTTCTAATGCAGAGTGAAATTAAGGAAGAAACAAGAATATCTAAGTCATAAAAGGGTGCCTTCCTGACCCAAAGGATTCTCTTGATGTAACAGCAGGCCATCCATGGAAACCCACTCAGTACTTATGCATGCACATTCAGAAGCCCAGAAACTTAGGACGTTAACACCTCAAGGCCGAAAGGGAAGGTCAGTCAGTGGATATATGCTTAATCTTTTCTCCCCTAGACCATATCATCCTGAGATAAATTTTAGGCCATCCCTCAGATAAAAGAACAAGTGATCTTTAGAGGTGGCCAATTGAGTAATGTATTAAATTTTCCTCTGCTCTTCTTCCCCTTTCTCCACACTTGCTTCCTGATCAAACGCCCCATAAATCACTCGCCTTTACATCATTGGCCCAGTTTTACTTTCTAGAAAATCCAGACTAAGGTAATAACTGACAACAAACTACAAATATATCTTAAACCCCCTCCTTCCTCAGACTCCTCTATCACAATAAATAGCAACTCCAGCTTTTCTATTATTTATGCCAAAAAACTTTGGAATCATCCTTGTCTCCTCTCTCTGAGAGCTCACATCCAATCTCCCATCACATCTTGTTGGCATTACCTTAATATATTCAAAATATAACCACTTTTTCATGCCCCCACTACTTTGATCTTGGTCTGATACCCAAGAGTCTCTTATCTGGATTAATGGAACAGCCTTCTAACAAATCTATTTCTAGCCTTATTCCCAATAATCTACTTTCAACACAACAGCTGGGGTGATCGTTTCAAAAATTCAGTGAATTGTTTCACTTCTCTCCTAAAAGCCCTTCCAGATCTTCCCATGTTATGCTGAACAAAAGCAAAAACCCATTTGGTGGCTCACATTTATAACTTTGATCTCATCCTCTTCTGTTTTCTCGTATATCACTACTCTTCAACTACTTTGGCCACCTCCTTCTTTGAACAATCCAAAAACATGCCTCCCTCAGAATCTTTGTTGTTTCCTCTGCAAAGAATATTCTTCCTCCAAATAGCTACATGCCTTACCCTTTTATCCCTTCCAAGTTTTTCACTTATGTCACTTCTTATTTACAATTAGGATTCCTTCCTGTTACTATGGCATTCCCCATCTTCTCCCCTGCCTCACTTTCTCCATAATATGTATTATTATTGCTGATTTGTTTAAATAGTGGTCATAATAGTCTATCCCATCCTTGTATGCATGTTCATCGTCAATGGTAACTTTGACATTTTTCTCACCAGAGGATGAAGTCCATTTGTCCATTCCTTGAATCCAGGCTAGATGTGTAACTTGCTTTGACAAAAAAAAAAAAAATGTAGAATTAATCTTCTGGGAACTTCAAAGCTTAGGTCTCAAAAGACCTCACAGTTTCACTTCTCTCTTAGAATGCCACCTTGGGTTTACCATGTGAAGAAGCCCACTGGAGGATGGAAGGTATTATAAAGCACAGGCAAGCGTTATAAGATAAGGTTCCTTAGACCAGGCAGCAACAGCTAGTGCCAAATGTAAGACAAGTGAATGAGACCATTTTATACTATACAGCCCCAGTAAAGCCACTAGATAACTGCAGCTTGCATTAGAGACCTGAAGGAAGCCCAGCAGAAGAACCACACAGCTGAGTCCTCCCAAATTTCTAACCCACAGAATCATAAGCAAATAAAATTATTGCTTTTTTAAGCAACTAAGTCTGTGGTGATTTGCTGCACAGCAATAAAAACTGATATCATCTAAATTACTATACCTTTTATATTTGCAAGCAATTATTTCTTTTTGTCCTCGAAAGAGAATGTGTGACAAACAGTGAATTTTTTGTATGTTGGTTTGTTTAATTGCTATATCATTAGAACCTAGAGTAGTTCCTTGGAAATAGTACGTACAATATATGTTAATAAAATAAATAAATGTCTCTTGGTAAGTACACAACTTAGTAGTGAGAGAAGACGTGTAGACAACCTAGAAATTATGTTATAATCTATCTGTGTTGCTCTTGTGATGAATATTCATTGGGAACACAGTGGAGGGCCTCCTTAGTTTTGCTAATCAGTGAGGTAGAGAAGGGTTTAGGGAACTTCTGTTTTATTTATAGTATAACATTTGCTCAAAATCTCAGTTGTAAAATATCCACTTAAACAATTTCTGGATTATTTTGTTTTTAATTCTGGTGTATCCAGGATGCAGTTTATAAGATAGTACCAAGCTTTTTCCATATTGTCTAAATAGCTAGATTAAGTGAGTTTTTGATGAAATTAATTATCCAAGAAACTATGCATCATTTGCCTGCTATCAAGGTGAGACATTTTGTTTCAATGCACAAATCCATAACCATTTGGATGAAGTAGAACGGAAATGCATTCACGATTACATTTCCATTGATTAGAGATAAAGACACCAAGTAGATGTGTTTAAATAAAGTCATTGCTCTTAGGCAAATAAACACTAGGGTCTATCAATCCCTGGAGAAAAACTAGAAACATGGCTTATTTTCCAAGAATTTCCAGATTTGCTTGTTCCTTATACCTAGACAGATAAAGTATGTAGTATGTACAAAAGTGTTCATATTTTATTGATAGATTTCGTATTATGAAATTCAGATACGTTTACCTCACACAGGTAAAATCTTACTCTCTTGAGTTTCAGCTGCACTGAACATTCATATAAACACATTTAATCAGTAGAGTTTGGTTTACATAGAGTACATTGGAGCTATAACCCATGTAATTGAAAGGGTAATGTGATGTTAGAATAGCAACCTTGAGGAATACATGTTTTTATTAGTATCTTATTATTTTCATCATTCTAATTCCAGTTATATTTTGCACTGAAATTACATGTTGAAATCATGTTCCCTGTAGAACGTAATTCTTTCTTCCTTTTTATTTTATAGACGCTGAGCCTGAGTTTCAGG
>NW_012150552.1:1035299-1047635 GCF_000956105.1 Propithecus coquereli | reverse complement strand
CCTCGGCCTCCCAGAGAGCTAGGATTACAGGCGTGAGCCACCGCGCCCGGCCCAAGCAAATCTTAAAAAGCTGATGAACACTTGAAAAAAATTCCATTTTGACAGGAAGGGCATTATAAGATAGCATTGTTGTTTTTCTCTTTTCTGATGTTCGTGATCCCTATGAAAATCAGGAAAGAAAGATTCAGAATTTAGGCAAAATCATAATGATAATGATTTCTATGTATTCCTTAACATAGATATACCAATCTTAAGAATTTTTTTGTTTCTCTGTTCATTCTTAGGAATAAATGAGTCATAAATTAACCAGAGCTCAGGCAAAAATTCATTTTTAGTATCAGTAATGGCACTCTCTTGACATTTAGCCACATAATATACCAGTAATATTCTAAAGAAGAGATGCACTTTTTATATTGATGGCAGAGACAGCTGAAGCATGGAACAACCTTGGTTTGGTTGTACGTTCCTTCTGTCTCATATTGTATCTACCCCTTTTGTATAGGTAGCTATTTGTATTTTACATAAAACTGCCAGTTGACTGGTCAATAAATACAAGTCCATTGTCTTGACAAAGTATCCCTCAATTCACGGCTCTGTACATGAGTACATTTCCTAGGGCAGTTCAAAGATCGGCTATAAAAAACCACTTGTAACTGTAAGGTTTCCTGCAATCTCCTTTATACTCACCATCCTGTATGTATGAATAAGACCCATTTAGATAGACAATTTTAAATCAGAGAGCAAAGTGAGCTCTCTTTCTAACTACATATCATATAACATATATTTGTATCAGAAATATGCTTGAACGTTTGCACGGGCATGTATAATAGTGATTGTATAAACAGCCTCAGGCACCAACTGGTTTCAAATTATTAACCAGAAGCATTAACCAAAGTTTACATATAAAAACATCAATAGATAAATAAATACTTTTCTGGGACAAGACCAAATCTATTTGAAAATGAAAACCAAACCAAACCAAATGGGAAGCATGCTTGCCTTACTTGAATTTTCCTGCCTGCTGGGCATTTAAAAGACATTACAGCAACCCTAGGATACAGAATCTCTACACATTAAACAGGTAAATACAAAGTTGCTCTGATCAAAGCTGGAGTGAAAGTCAACAAATCACCATCCAAAATATTCCCAATCCATGCTCAGCATAACACCAAAGAGGCCCCTCTGAGCAATTTTTAGCTCTTACAAGGGCATGGATTGACACCTGCTAAACTTTTTATTTTAATCCTTTAAAATTGTCATGTACCAGGAATGTTCATCTAAATGAATTTTCATAAACTGAAGACTCCCATGTAATCAGCACCAGTCAGTCAAGCCAGAAGGGAGTGGTGCCCATCTTTAATCTTCTTAAACAGAATAACTGCCAGCCTAGAATCTTATATCCTTCAAAATTCAGTTTCACATTTGTTGGAAAAATCAAGTCTTTTCCAGACAATCAAACACTGAGGGATTTGTCATGACCAGACCTGCCTTGCAGGAGATATTCAGAACTGCACTGTACATGAATCAGCACAAGAATCTCTTATCTAGATTAATGGATCGGCCTCCTAACTGTGGACAGCCAGAAGAATGAAACAGAAGAATGAAACAGGACCCCTATCTCTCACCACTCACAAAAATTAACTCAAGATGGATAAAAGACTTAAATGTAAGGTATGAAACCATAAGAATTCTAGAGGAAAATGTAGGAAAAACTCTTCTAGACATTGGCCTAGGCAAAGAATTTATGAATAAGACCCCTATGACAATCACAGCAACAAAGAAAATAAATAAATGGGATTTGATTAAATGAAAAGGCTTCTACACAGCTAGCGAAACAATCTACAGAGCAAATAGACAACCTACAGAACGGGAAAAAATATTCACAAGCTGTGTATCCGATAAAGGGCTAATAACAAGAATCTACAAAGAACTCAAGTGAATTAGCAAAAAATCAAACAACCCCATTTAAAAGCGGGCAAAAGACATGAACAGAAGCTTTTCAAAAGAAGACAGACAAATGGACAATAAACATGAAAAAATGCTCAAACGTCTCTAATCATCGGGGAAATGCAAATTAAAACCACAATGAGATATCACCTTACCCCAGTGAGAATGGCTTTTATGAAAAAGTTCAAAAACAATAGATGCTGGGGTAGATGCAAAGAGAAAGGAATGCTTATAAACTGTCGATGGGACTGCAAATTGGTACAACCTCTGTGGATAACAATATGGAGACTTCCTAAGGAACTAAAAGTAGACCTACCATTTGATCTGGCAATCCCACTACTGGGTATCTACCCAGAGCAAAAGAAACCTTTCTATCAAAAAGACACATGCTCTCAAATGTTTATTGCAGCACAATTCACAATTGCAAAGATGTGGAATCAACCCAAGTGCCCATCAATTAAGGGGTGGATTAATAAAGTGTGATGTATGTATACCATGGAGTACTGTACTACTCAGCCATAAAAAGTATGAATGAATGCTTTTTGCAACAATTTGGATGGAACTGGAGACCATTCTCCTAAGTGAGGTATCTCAGGAATGGGAAAACAAACACCGCGTGTATTCATTACTAAATTGGAACTAACCAATAAGCACACATATACACAGAGGGAAGTCAAACTCAGCGGAAATCAAGCAGGAAGGAGAGGGAGTAGAGGAGGGGCAAAAACCTACCTAATGGCTACAATGAACACTGTTTGGCTGACAGGCACACCTATAGCAGTGACTCAAGCATTACAAAGGAGATCCATACAAGCAAAAATATCTGTACCCCCTTAATATTTTGAAATAAATTCAAAAAAATCAAAAAATAAATTAAATAAACACTGTAATATGCTGAAATAAAAAAAAGAATCTGAACTAACAGGCCTTGCTAAGTTCCCTCCAGCTTAATACCATTAAATTATACCCTTTTTTCTAATCATACTTCTACATGACTGTCCATTCTTCATTGAGCCTAAACATAAAAATAGAGAGTTTTCCCTGGGTCCTTTGGATGTTCATCTCTGAAGCCTCCTATGTCACATAAATAAAAGACATTGCAAACTGGCCCTTCTATTGTAAAGACAAAACTGTATACTTGGCAAATAAATTATTGCTAAGTATTTTAAGATAGTATTGAAACATGAAAAATAAATCAAATTCACATTGTTAAAATACTCTACCAAAAGATAGGTTTTAGTGAATGTAGCAGTTAACCGATAAAAATAGTGATAATAACGACCAATATGTATTAAGCACTATAACATGCCACACAGTATGCTTAGAGCTTTACAGATATCATCGAGGTTTTCATCTCACAATAATCCTGTAAAGCAGACACTGCTGTCATTAACCTCATTTTGCAGATAAAGTCACAAAGTGGTAGAAAACTTTCTCAAGGCTGCACGTTGGCTGGTATCAGAACTGCACTTTGAATGCTAGCACTGCAGTTCACATAACTCGTCCAAGAATTCTGGCACTTTTCATTCATTATTTTACCCATCTAACCAGTATTTATTGAGCGTACCATTCAGGGTTGAGCACTTATGGACTTAGGGCAAGAACCTGGAGCCTGGCTGCAAGCCCAGACAAAGGCAGAAATATCAAATTGCTCCCATTGCAAATGCCAGCTCTGATAAATTGGCAGGGGTTGCTTGTAAAAGTGTCTTAAGAAGAATTCTATGGCCCAGGTCAGATCAGAAAGGAACAATAAGGTAGATAGATGAGCAACAGTTATGATGCATGAGGAGGTGTGAGAATAGCAACAAGTCTCAAATATTTGACTTCATTAGGCTAGTGGAAAAGCGAAAAAATTACAGAAAAGCTGAGAAGCTGGTGGTCAAATGGAGTGGGGTAAATGGAAGTATGTATGTTTAGAACAGATATGAAAGCAATACAGAGGATCATTAAGAACAAGAGATAAAAACAGGATCCAGCATGCAAGGCCAAGTCAAGAGTGACCATAAGGCAAATAATAGATCAATACCAGAAAGAAAAATGCAACCCCAAAGCACAGACTATTAAATAGGATGATTAAAGTGTAGTCAGAAAATTGGCTATCTCTAGAAACTTAAGAAGCAGAGTCAAGAGTTCCAGAGACAACCAACGTGACTGAAAAATCAACTGCAGTCCAGAAGTGGCCAACTTTGTTCACTCTAAGCCTTTTTCACCAAACAAGTTTTCATTTTTTTGAAATTTTTTTGTGATGCACCACTCTTTTTTCCCAGGCAGATCTCTGAGTTGACAGATGTTAATCCCATTCCAATATGAATGAATCCTGCCAGGGCTGACAATGAACAGGTGCAGCCATCTTCATTCACCTGAATCAAACCAGAGTCTCCCGAGAATACAATTCATGCAAACAGCCCTTATCCTCTTTGGCAACTGGAGGATTTCTCACAATTTGTAGAACCCAGAGCCTACAGTTTAAGACAAGTGGCCTGGAAGAGAGATAAGCACACACTTCTGAGATGCATGCAGTAATTAGCTCCCAGCAGCATGAAACATTCAACTCTGAATGATGAATTTTAATTTTATTTCAAAAGCCTTTTCAAGGGGAAAGTGTCAGAGCTTAACACTTGCTACTAGATTTAACATAAATGGCTACCTGCCAATTAGAATCTGTTTTCCAATCGTTTGTGATCTAATATATGAAAATGAATTATGAGGTTCAAGATGAAATGAAATCTATAATTCTCTGTACAGTGTTGAAATATTAAATCATGTTAAAGGTGTGAATGCCAAAGGAAAACACATTGTTGATTTATACATAAATAATAAGTGTGCTGCTCAACCAGATTTCAACTTGAGCTAGTAAAGCATTTGGCTCATCTTGCTGTGGGGAGAACATGGATTTATAAAAGTTTAGGGGTGAAGTTCAGCATCTGGAAGACCAATCCCAGCTATGTTCCTGGACAGGAGGACTAATATGATCAGTCCAGCACAGAGGGAAGGTCAGTGGAAGAAAAGAAGGAGAAATCATGAGTCTGCCCTCACTTTTTGGGAAGTGCATTGCTATGCTATCACAGGACTAACAAGCCCAAGCACAGCTTAGCAATTTTTTGGGGAGGGATGAGGGAATGGGGGAAAGGCATCAAACACAAAGAGACAGCTGATTTTGCACCTTGTTCCAACACATTCTAAGGCAGATTTACTATTCACTGGGCCCAGAAGGATAAGCACACTCAGTTACACCAAGACCATTTTTCTATTCAAAGTAGATAGAAAACCCCTAGGACACTCCTGGGTTTGGAGAATGTATTCTTTGATCCAGCAATTTTGAAAGCTTGTTTTAACCTTGGGTACTGTTATGGGTTGAATTGTGTACCCCCAAAAAGATACGTCGAAGCTCTAACTCCCAGTAAATACCTGCAAAGGTGACCTCATTTGGAAATAGGTGTTTTGCAAGATGTAATGGTGGTAAGATAAGGTAATACTGACTTGGAGTGGGCCCTTCATCAAATATGACTCATATTCTTATAAGAAGAGGGAAATTTAGATGCAGATAGAGATGAACAATGGGGTGGGGTTGGAGGGGAGAGCAACATCTGACAACAGAAGCAGAGACTGAAGTGCTGTAGCAACAAAGCAAAGAACACCCAGGGCTACTGGAGGGTAGAAGATGCAGGAAGGATTCTTCCTTAGTGTCTGCGGAGGGACCATGGCCCTGTCCTCACCTTGACTTTGGACTTCCAGCCTGCAGAATTGTGCAACAATACATTTCTGTTGTTTTAAGCCACCCAGTTTTAGTTTGTGGTGCTTTATTACAGCAGCCCCAGGATATAGAACCTCCACATATTAAGCAGGTAAATTCAAAGTTGCTCTGATCAAAACTGGAGTGAAAAGTCAACAAATCACCATTAGAAAGATTCTCAATCCATTGCTCAGCATGACACTAATGAGGCCGCTCTGAGGAATTTTTAGCTCTCACAAGGGCATGGATTGACACCTGCTAACCCTTTGATTTTAATCCTTTAAAATTATCATATATAATGAGTGTTCACTTAAATGAATTTTCATAAACCGAAGATACCCATGTAATGAGCTCCTCAGACCAAGCAACAGAACTTCACCAGCATCCCAGAGCGTTCATGATTCCAGCCATACACCAAATGATACGTCTATTCTCTTGACCATTAACCATCACATCCTTTAGACTTTTGAAATAATATGGGTCTCTTAAATCATTTTGGAGGGAGTGTTGTTCTCTTTTTTACAAATTCAACTGATTCTCTGTCAACCTTCTTAAATATTCAGCAATAATCTTTGTGCTTCTCATAATTTTTAGAAATGTTGGCATCATCCAGCCCTTAGCAATATCAACTCAATGTGTAAATTTAATTGAAAAATATGAAAATTCCATATGAGAAACTTTTAATAATTATTTAATGCAATCATATCCTTTTATATTCTTCCTTTTAAGTTAGTCAAGGCTACAATAGGTTGTGCCTGTGTATCTCAAAGAAACTACTATTTAGCTGTCTCACTAGAGTCAGGACATCATCCAAAAACACTTTTTAGCTTCCAACTTGATATTTTTATTAATAGAATACTTTGCATGTAAAGAAGTTATATGTAAATTAAAAGGATGAATCTAATTGACTGATTTTTATTTTTATCTGAAATCTCTTGTCTCCATAAAGTTGAATATGCATAACAAAGTAATTTATTATTGTGTCTACATTTTTCACAAAATTGATGAGGTGACTTCTTATTGTCTCCAGTACTTGAGTAGTGTTCATTTGTGCCAAGTATTGCTCTAAATTCTTTTATATATTTTAAATTACCTAACTTCATAAAAATCCAGTGAGATAAGATGGTTATTATTCATATTTTACCAATGAAGAAATAGGTCACGGAGAGTTTGAGTAAATTCCCCAGAGTCACAGAGGAGCGAAGCCCAGATTCACACTCAGGATGGCTGACAGTCAGAGTCCATATTATCTTGTTATATAAGATTTTAACAAAACTACTTTCAATAAAATTATAATGTCATAGAAGTAAAAATAAAGAAAATAAAAATATAAATATTAAAAATTCCAACCATAAAAGTCAATAAATTTCTGAAGTTAAGCTCCAAAATGTTTGTCTTTGAGGCTTTTCAAAGTAAACATACAAACAAACCAAAACCACTCAGTTACATAGATCCTACAGAGACAAATAAAAAAAATGAAAAGAATAGCTGCTTTTCAAAAAGCTTTTTCCAAATATTGAATTTGAGAATTAATTCTTCAAATTACAAATGCACTTATGCTTTGACCCAGCAATCCTTCTTCAGGGGATTTATCTAGCAGACCTTCACACATACTGAAATGATTCATGTGTGAGGTTAATCATGAAAACATTGGGCTTAGTGGCAAAGGGCTGAAAACAACTTAATTTTCTGTTAATAGGGACTAATTAAATAGAGAATGTGCATTTTACGCACACAAACAAGAAAAGCACCAATCACATTCTTAAATAAAATTAAGACATGCCCACAATAGAGAATATAGTATGATATATTTTATAAAATAAATTGAGAAACTAAGTATATCTACTTGTACATGCATGAAGACACACTGGGAGGGTAATTGGATAAAGTCAGGGGAAAAAAATCAATGAAAGTCAAAAGACTTCTTTCTAACACATGATACATTTGCAAATCCATTGATTCTGCTTTCAACACATGTCCCAAATCTGACCATTTCTAACAACCTCCCACTACCACCACTCCAGCCCAGACCACCATTATCTCACACCTGGACGGTTACAGTAGTTTCTGCCCTTGAACCATTAACCCATTTCAATATGGCAGAGAGAATGAACCTCTTAAATGAACCTGTCATTCCTCAACTCCAAATCCTACCACCTCAGAGTGAAAATCAGCCCATATGATGATTTATAGAGCTCTATATAATTTGGTGCCAAGTTACTCTCCTTATCTTAGTTCCTACTAATCTTTCCCTAGTTCACTTAGCTGGTCTCATTTCTGTCTCTGGAATTAGAAAGGAACTCGTTTTTAATTAACAAAACAATATGAATTTTTCTTCTACAATAAAGATATTAAATTGTCTATTAGATTCTCTTATACGTTCATGTACATGGGCATACATGAATACCCATACACACACATGCACATATATATGTGTATGTATAAGAATAATATATAAACAGAAAGATCATCATAATGTCAAGCTCAAAATAGTGCTATATTTTGTTTTTAGGATTGCATAAAAATCTCTTTGGGTAGACAAAATCCTGAAAGCAATCTGGAGAATAAGATTCAATGGCTAAGTTTAAAAGTTACTGTCAAATGTTAACAATTAATTGTTGGAGCTTTCTTTTTTCCTTTTCAACTGTTTTAGTAAATCCCCAAATGCTCCCAAGCCACCAAGCCATCTGTAACTGTATGATGACATTGAAGTGTAATTTCTTACCTTATATTTTCTTGTTTGTGGAAATGATATTGAATCAGTTTTTTCCCCTGAGAAATAACAATTTTAAATTCTGAATATCTCTTTAGGGAAACAAAATAACACATTTCCTGAAAAAACTCTTCTCTAACGTGAGTTACAGTAAATCTTCCTTCACTTGTGATGCTGGAAATAAGCAAATGAACAACAAAAACAACAAAGAAAAATAGCACAAAGTGCTTGTTACCAACATACTTTAAACTTTCAACTAAAATTATGAGTATGGGCCATTCCAGATAATAAAATTCCATTTAAGGAGTGTTCCAGTTTAGTATTGTTTGATTGCATGGAACCCCAATAAAGGTTTATTATAAAAAAAAAAAAAGTTACAGGGCCAGGCTTAAATAAGGCTGGGGCCGAAGTATGGGTCTGGACCAAAGCAGCCCTGGGGATCCATCCAAGAGCAGTTAGCAAGTCTTCCCTCCAGCAGTCCACAGTTCCTAGGGCTCAGGGATTCCAATTATTTTTCTTTCTGATCTCTCTGGCTCCAAGTTCCCATTGCTCAAGAGTAAACATTCTGCCTCAGCTCATCTTTTTAAAGTTGAGTTTCATATGCTGTGAGTTGCTATCTATTATTCATTTCTCATGATCTAGTCAGCTACTGTCAGTGGAGCAAGATAGCATGGACCATTGCCCAAACTGGTATGAGCAAATTTTCTGGAAAGGAGGCATAGATGAGATAAATACCTGAAGTCTTATTTAACACACTGCAGTCAAATATGTCTAATATATGTTTCCCCCAGACTAGGAGAATAGCGAGCATGCAGGTGATCAATGAACATTTGTGGGATGAAAAATAAATTCAAGTGAACTAGGGCATATATGCCCATATTCCTAAGATATCTATCCAAAGCTGTGAGTGTTCAACATAATCCAATGCTGATGGGCACAACTACAATGCAATCATCCCTTTCACAATAGAAAATCGTAGTCATGCCTGGTTTCGGTATCCATAGACAATGCCACAGTTCTGTTCCTAAAGTCATTGTCAGTATTGAGGTTTTTTTCCTCTAGTTCAGGGATTGACAAACTTCAACAGGTGGGCCAAATCTTTCCCACTGACTGTTTTGTACATAAATTTTTATAGGAAGACAGCATGCTTATTTATTTATTTATGTACGTATGTATGTATGTATGTATATATTCTGTATGACAACTTTCAAAATGCATTGACAGAGTTGACAGAGATCTTACAGTCTGCAAGCCTGAGATATTTATAGTCTGGCTCTTTGCAGAAATAGTGTGCTGACCACCACTCTAATTTATTCATTCAATTTATTCAACAAAAATTTAAGGAGCACCTACCATCACCTAAGCATCTAAGCATTGGCCTGGGTGGCAGAGATTTAGAAATTGATAAAAAAAAATTATTTATGATGTGCAACTTATATTTTGGGGTGAGAGGGTAGGCAAACAATAAAATAATATTATATATTATGTGTGGATACATCTATATCTTGTTACATATACAAATTCATAGAAAGCCAAATATCAAATTCAGTATAGTACATAACCTAGGGATGTGGTAAAAGGCAAACAGAATCAGTAAAGACGTCAAGAACTTTCAATCATATCTGTAATATTTTATTTTTTAACAAATATGACAAAATTTTCAGGATCTGATAGAATTTAATGTTGAGCATGCTGGCATTTATTATATTTTTTGTCCTTTTCTGTATATTGATATATCTCATTCTAATTTTTAAGATTAAAGCAAACAAATGTACACCTTAATAAACAACCTAAATCTCATGATTCTTATTAAAATCATCTGTTTTTATAGAAAGTATGAAAATGTAAACACGTAGTAATTGCTTACTACATCCCTATAAATTTTCCTGATATATGAGAAATTTCCCCATATTTATAATCCTGAAAATGGGCCTCTGAGCTTCAACAACTTTTTACAAATATTTATTAGACAAATCCATGTGCCAGCTACAGTTCTCGATGTTGAAGATACAGCAAACAGACAACACTTTTCCTGATGGAGCTTTCATTGTAGTGTGGAGAGGCAGACAATAAACAAAATAAGTAAATTGGATACCTGTTAGAAGATGATACTTGGTAGGGAAAAGTTGAGTAGGGTGAGAACTCCAGAGTAGCAAGTTGCAATTTTAAATATGGTGCTCAAAAAACAACTCATTGTAAAAGTGTATTAGAGTAAAGATCTGAAGAAAGTGAGAGAGCAAGGCATGCACACATGGGGAGGACGGATGTTCTTGACAGAAGGAGCAGAGAATGCCTCAAAGATATCAAGGACGCCAGCGCACCTGGAGCAAGGCAAGTGAGGGACAAGAGGCGGGAGATGAGAGCGAGTCCTACGCAGAGCCTTACAGGCTGCGTAAGAATTTAGGCTGTTACTCTGAGTTAGACAGGAATTCTTTTGAGAATTTCGAGACATGATCTAACAGTTTTAAAAGCTTCCTCTAGATCCTGTTTCAAAGTATAGGAGAGAAAGAATAGGAGCACAGAGACAAATGAGAGAACTACTGCCACAACCCAGTAAGAGATGATGGTGCCCTATAGTCCTGTTGAAATAAGAATTTGAAAATACATCTGTAAATCCTTTTTGAAGTCCTTGGAATCATGGGCTCTTTGGTTCTTTGTGTTATTTTTTGAATGAACACATGGAATATGAAGTTAGAGTAAGCCACAGTAAGGAAAGATGCATGACGCTGACACTTGTGTAGTGTGGTGTGCTATGTATAGGTGCATGAGTGTGTGTATTAATGGTTTGACCAGAGAAAGGCTAATTGAAGAATAAGGAACAATCCTCTCTTTATTTCTTAATCTGAAATATTTGCAAAGAGTTCTGGAAAATTTCATGGATGTGCCATAAAATGAAAAAAAAATACGAAATGTTGAACTTAATGATTCTTTCTTCCCATGGTGTGATCTTTTTTCCTTCTTTTGGATGTACTCATTTGCTTCTGACTAGATAATCAGCACTATTTGTGGACTTTTATGAGATGGTTTATGTTACTGGGAAAAAGTCCTAGGGTCTCTATAAAATGGAGAAAATGATCCCTTGTTGGCTAAATGCTCATTGTACTGACCAAGAGGTCTCACACCTTCTGAAAAGCCCTAAGGAAAGTTTTGTAAGTGTTTGGGAGTTGCTGTTTTTGAGCCAAATATCAAGTCACTTTGTGCTTGGTCCTAGTTCTCTTTGTTCTCCACCGTGGCAGTAAAGCACAGTAATATGTACAAGATGAGGTAGCTTCTGTGAGCCCAGAAAATGCCAATTTTTATGAAACCGAAATCAAATCCTTGCTACCTTAGACCAAAAGAAAAAAAAAATTAAGGGTAGTAAATACTAATTGGTTGAATTTGAGAGCTTATATTACTCAGTAGTATTAAGTAATAATTGCACTTAAGTTTTCAATTAATACATTAAATCCATGCTGCATAATTATAAATGGCATTATTAATTTATTTTATTTATGCCACTAACTGCTTGTTACAAAATAATTTTCAAATGAACAATTTAATCATGACTAAGGTTTATTTATGTCATTCTAGAAGCCTTAAAAACCCCTTATGTTTCAAATATTAATGAATATCCTAGGTACGGTATTGTAAGAAGAATGCAAATGGATGAAATTTTAATATCTCAGTGATTATCATATCCAGATGATGCCCTATTGTTCCCAATCTGCTACCTGTGGAACTGCCAGTCACCAGGACTCCCACGCAGCAGGCAGACTAAGGGCAAGACTTTAGTGCATTTACGAGCCCTATGCAGCCTGCCGCCTACGTTGTTCAAGGCTGACAAAATGTGTCAGCCCTGGGTTACATTTCTAATTCAGGTTTTAAAAACTATCTAAAAAGCATATATTTAAATGCTTGCATTACTTTTATTCTCATTCAAATATTATTCTAGCATTAAAATACA
>NW_012150552.1:1018006-1035249 GCF_000956105.1 Propithecus coquereli | reverse complement strand
TTATAAGGAAGCTTTGAGTGCTGTAGATAAAAAGTGAGACATATTCAAGTAGTTGGGTATGCTTTGTGGCTGGGGTTATGTTTATTGTTCTTTCACCTAGTGTAAGGCTAATCATAAAAGACTCTTCCAGTAAGGTGATATTTGAGTAGAGACTTAAAAGAAATACAGAAGAGATTCATGTGGATATCTATAAGAAGTGTGTTCTAGGAGGGGTAATGATACATTATCTAACAACAGAGACACAAAATACTTGAAACACAACTGACAGAAATCAAGGAAGAAATAGACAAATCAATAATAGCAGTTAGAAATCTAAATAGCCTAATTTCAATAATGGGTAGAACTATCTGGAAGATCATCAAGAAAATAAACTACTTGAACGACATTATAAACCAACTATACTTAAATATCTACAGACCACTCCACCCAACAACAGAATAAACATTCCTCTGAAACACATATAGAAAATTCTCCAAAATAGTGCATATACTAAGCCATAAAACAAGTCTCAATGAATTAAAAGTATTCAAATTGTGCAAAGTATGTTTTGAAAAATAGGATTAAAATAAAAATCAAAAGCAGAAATTTGTGAGGTATGATATTTCATATTCCATATGTCCAGATATTAAATAGCACATTTCTAAATAACAAATAGGTTAAAGAATAAATCAAGAGAGAAATTAGAAAATACTTTGCAATGAATGAAAATGAAGATACAACATATTAAAACTTATAATATACAATTAACGCACTGCTCAAATGGAAAGTTATAGGTATAAACACCTACATTAAGAAAGAAAAAATATCTCAAATCAATAACCTAATTATTCTTTTTCAGAAAAAGGAAAAAAAGAGGAAAAAAAAAAGGAAAGAAATCCAAAGCAAGCAAAAAAAAGAAAATAAAAGCTAGAGCAGAATTAAGTGAAATCAAGACTAAAAAACAAAACAGTAGTTAGTTAATGAGCCAAAGATTTGTACTTTGGAAAGATCAACAAAATTGACAAATATTTAACAAGTTTGACCAAGGAAAAAAGAGAAGAATTGAATTACTAAATAAGGAATTTAGATAAGGACTTTATTTAGAATTACTAAATAAGGAATGAAAGAGGAGGCATTATGAATCTCACAAAACTAAAGAGGATTAGAAGGGAGCACTATTAACACCTGCATGTTAACAAATATGATAACTTAGATGAAAAGGAAGAGTTTCTAGAAAGGTAGAAATTACCAAAATTTACACAAAATAAAATAGAAAATCTGAATAAACCTAGAGGAAGTAAAAACATCAAATTAGTAATTAAAAACACCTCACATGGAAGATACCAAGACAGATGGCTTCACTGATAAATTCCTCTAAACATTCCAAGAACAATTAATACCAATCTTTCACAAGCAGGAGGGATAACCTCACAACTCATTTTATGAGGCCAGTATCTCCCTGATACCAAAACCATGCAAAATATCAAAAGAAAAGGAAACTATAGACCAATATTTCTTATAATACAGATACAAAATTCCTCAATGAAAAGTAACCAACCAAATGTAATAACATATGGAAAAACTTATACAACATGATAAAGTGGGATTTACTTCAGGAATGCAAGGTTGGTTTAATACTCAACGTCAATAATGAAGGGATTACTCCTGCCCTAGCTATAAAAGAAATTTTCCTGTATGAGTTTGAAAACAATAGAATCCAAAAAACTTAAAAATTAAATGAATAGTTATATTTCAAGTTCCTGATGATGTATTAATTCTTTGTGTTGTGCTTTTTTTTTTAACACTATATCAGAAACGTCGTCTGTATTTGGAGGTAATATCTGGTCAGGATTATAGTACTTCAATATCATTATTGAGAATACAACAGTCTTTCAAATTAGCAAGACTGAGAAACAAGTCTATTGTGGTGGTGCTGACACCTTCAGATCTTTCAGATGTGTCTTTAACCAAAATTGGGTATGGTGGAGGTAAACAGTTTTCCCAGTTTTTTATTTGACCCTCTGTCTATAAGAATCAATATCAGGATTTACAGTATTTGCAAACTGGACAAATAACCTATGTGAGGTGAATTTAGGCTAAAAATTCATTTAAAACTAACACTTTATTTGTAAACTCATCCTAATCTCAGTCAGATTACAGTTGTGTTCTGGCCACAGGCATTATGTTGTCACAGTCATCAGTAGTGGGTTTATTACTCTTCCTCCTGACACAGATTCTTTGCTTGGTCAAACTTTAGTCAGGCTTCTGACACTTTCCTGGGCCCATCTTTGCTTCCTTATAAAATCCAGTTCTAGCAACCTCTGCTAAATCAATTTAGCAAGAACCTTTAAATATCTGATCACTGTCATTATCTAATCAGGTTCCTCATTTTCCACCAACCCCCAGGTGATATTTGAATCCCCTGACCTTTCTTCAGCAAGAATCCTTTCAGGTCAATTTAGCCAGAATTTCCCTTAATCCTCATGTTTCATTTTAGCAATTTTCCATTCACTGACCCCCACCCTGCTCCTTGGCTATAAATTCTTATTTGCCTATGTTGTATTCAGAGTTGAGTCTATTCTCTCTTCCCCACTGCAAGACCCCATTGCAGTGATCTCTGTACCTATCACAATAGTCCTGAATAAAGTCTTCCAGACCAAGTTTTAATAAGTCATTGAATAATTCTTCCTTTAACACTCCAAAGAACAGGCACCAAGATAAAAAATAATGGCAGGTCATAGCAGAAAAGGCAACACAAAAGGTGCATCACGTACTTGTAAGATGGTAAGCCATTGCCTTTATAACTACTCTCAGGATTTCTTTTATTCAAGGGTTCTGGAACTATAAGCTAACTCATATTTAGAAACTATCTGGATTCCATGACTAACAAGCTGGTTTGAATCAAAGGACCAGTTTCCATGCCTTGAAACTTTTTTCAATTTAAAAAAGGAGAGAGATGAAAAAACTTAAACATAAATCCTTAGTGCACAGCCAGCCCTACTTTTATATATATACACATATATGTAATATAATACAAATATATATAAACCATTGATAACACTGTAGTCCATGTGGCAGTGCCAGAAATCTCTGCATGCCTGGCCATTTTTCTGAACTGAGATTACTATTGTTCTGCTGATAGTGAGTGACCACATCCATGTTCCACATACTGCTTAACTGTCTCTGCTGGGCCAAGAAGCTCCTGATTCCTCTCAAATCTGTTGATTTTGCCATTAGGTTGCTACCTTCCCCGCAAGCATTCCTGGCTGAAACAGGATTGTCAAAAAGTCAGTTCCAGTGTGGCAGTGGCTTTTCTGATAAGTACTTGTCACAATGGGGGAGAAGAGAAAATATCGTGAGCAACATAGTTCAGAGGCCAATGGGCAGAGTACATAAAGTAGATCAGCCTAACCTTCATCACTCCCGGGGTCTTTGAATTCCTTCATTTAAATTGTGATAATGTGTTCTGATCTTTTGATGTCAGCTATCATAGGCCAGCCTTTGATCCAAATTTATATCAATTGACTCAGCAGACTCTTCAGTCCACAGCTGGCAGCCTATACTAGCACTGTAGGCAGAATCGCTGGCACGGGATACCACTAAAATTAATTTGACTGAATCTAAAATTATGGTTTGCTTTGGCAGAATATGTCAAAATGTAAAAGGTTCATTCTTTATTGCCAGAAAATTCCACTTCAAAGGATTCATTCTTCAGACACTATGGTATAAGATCCCAAAGATGTGTGTAAAATGTGTTCACTGAGGCATTTTTTTGTGATAGAAAAAACCTGGAAGCTAAAGTTGATCGATAGGAAACAGGTTTCATAAATCACAATGTATCAATACAATAGAATTTCAAGCTGTCTTTTAAAATGATGACATAAACATATATATACTGGCTTGGTAGATGCTCATAGTAAACTTTTTACTAGGAAAAAAAACATTTGAAAAAGAGATAAACGGTATGTACAATATACAATAATATATGAACAGTATAACATTATATCATTAATGTAATATATTTGTTGTATATCAACAATGTTAGAAATGGCTGCATAACTCTGGGGGTAGTAATATTATTTGGGGGAAACTTTTATTATACATTTCCTTTCTTTTATACATTTGATTTTTATAAACCAGGAATTAAATCTATTATTAATTTATTTAAATATGAAAACACAAATGACAGAAATTTACATAAAATTGTGGCCACTTTTCAGAGTAGAAGACACAGGAAATTTCTTTTTTTTCTTTTTTTTTCCTTTTATTTCAAAATATTAAGGGGCTACAAGTGTCTTTGTTACATGGGTATCTTGTACAATGTTTCAGTTAGGGCTTTGGTAGTGTCCATCACCATATTGTGTTCATTGCACCAAATAGGTAACATTTATCCCTCACTCTCCCTCCATCCTTTCCCCTTCTTGGTTTCTTTGTGTCCTCTATATCTGAAGTCCCCAACCCCAGGGATATGGAATGGTACTAGTCTGTGGCCTGTTAGGAACTGGGCTGCACAGCAGGAGATGAGTGGCTGGTGAGTTTTGTGTTTTCCATTTTGTTTAGTTCTACTCTGAGCTTTGTTATTACTTTTCTTCTGCTGGCTTTGGGTTTGCTGTCATCTTCTTTTTCTAGTTCCTTGAGATGTGACATTAGGTTATTTATTTGTGATCTTTCTGTCTTGTTGAAGTAGACATTTAAGACTATGAACTTTCCTCTTAGGCCTGCTTTTTCTGTACCCCACAGGTTTTGAAAATCCCCTTTGTCATTCAGTTCAAAGAATCTTTTGATTTCCATCTTAATTTCATCATTGATACAAGGATCATTCAATAGCAGCTTGTTTAATTTCCATGGCTTTGTGTAGATTTGAGTATTTCTGTGAGAATTAATTTCTAGTTTTATTCCACTGTGGTCTAAGAAGATACATGGCATGATTTGGATTTTCTTGAATTTTCTGAGACTTGTTTTGTGGCCTAAGATATGATTAATCTAGGAAAATGTCCATGTGCTGTTCAGAAGAATGTATATTCATTATTTTTGCAGTAGAATGTCCTGTAGATGTCTGTTAGGTCTATTTGTTTTAGATACCCATTTTAAGTCTAGTGTTTCTTTATTCATCTTCTGCTTCGATGATCTGTCCATTTCTGTCATTGGAGTGTTGAAGTCCCCAGCAATTAAGATGCTGCTTTTTATTTCTTTGCCTAGACCCAGAAGAGTTTGCTTTATGAAATTAGGAGCTCCTCTATTAGGTGCATATATATTTAGGATTGTTATATCTTCTCATTAAATGGCTCCCTTTACCGTTATATAAGGGCCCTCTTTGTCTTTTTTTAACCATTGGTTATTTAAAATCTATTTTATCTGATATAATAATGGCTATACCTGCTCACTTTTGATTTCTATTTGCATGGCAAATTTTTCTCCATCCCTTTACCTTGAGTTTATGTGAGTCTTGTGGTTTAGATGTATTTCTTCAAGACAGCAAATGGTTTGGTTGTGTTTTTTCATCAATTCAGCCAATCTGTGTTGTTTAAATTGTGCGTTCAGACTCTTCATGCTAAGTGGTAGTATTGATAGGTGCAATATTGTTCTGTTCATAATGTTGGATGATAATTTATTGTTTTGTTTTCACTCTCGCACTATTGTTTTATAAGATCTATTGGCTATAACTTTTGGGTGTTTTTACATTGGTGGATATATATTGTGCTGTTGCATGTATAACGCAGTTTTGAGCATTTCCTGTAGGGCAGGTCTAGTGATGACAAATTCCCTTAGTGTTTGCTTGTCTGGAAGAGTCTTTATTTTTCCATAATTTGTGGAACTTAGTTTTACAGGATACAAATTTCCTGGCTGGCAATTGTTCTAAGAAGATTAAAAATAGGGTCCCAATCCCTCCTGGCTTTGAAAGCTTATGCTGAGAAGTCAGCTGTTATCGTGATGTTTTTTTGTTTGTAGGTTAGTTGTTATTTTCGTCTTGCAGCTTGTAGAATTTTCTCCCTCCTTTGACTTTGGCCAGGCTGATGACTATGTGTTTTGGAGATGCCCTGTATGCTATGAATCTTCCTAGTGTTCAATGACCATCTTGCATCTGTATATCTGAATATCTGATGATACCAAGGAAGTTCTCCTCAATAAGTCCCTTGAATAGGTTTTCTGTGCTTTTTGCTTTTTCTTCTTCTCCCTCCAGGAAACCTATAATTCATGTATTGGCTAATTTCACACAGTCTCATACTTCTCTGAGTAATTGTTCATTATTCTTTGTTCTTCTTTCTGCATCTTTGACTGACTGGGTTAGTTCAAAAGCCTTGTCTTCAAACTCTGAGATGCTTTCTTTTGCTAGATCTAGCCTGTGGTTGAAACTTTCTGCTATATTTTGTAACTTCCTAAATGACTCTTTCATTTCTTTAAGTTCTGTTATATCTTTTCTTATGTATCTCCTTAGCAGTTTTTAAAATTTTTTTCATTCATATCCTGAAACCTTTTTTTGGCTTCTGTGTGCTGATTTTCAACATTCTCTTCAATTTCATTCATCTTGTTTGACATTCATATTCTGAATTCCATTTCTAACATTTTGACAATTTCATTTTGGTTGGGGTCCATTGCTGTAGATCTATTGTGATCCTTTGCTGGTGTCAAAGTAGCTCGTTTTGTCATTTTGTCAGAATATTATTTTTGCTTGTTTTATCTCATCTGAAACCTCTTCTCCCAGCTCAGGGCTGATAAGTTTCCCTGTTCTTCTTTGCTGGGAATCCTTCTACTTAGTGAGAAGGAGGAGAGGTCCCTAGATAATGCGTTTCTATCCTACTGTGGAGGATTGACCCGGCAGGAGAGGGGCAGAAGCACTGGGAGCCTGTAACACAGTTGTTCTCCTGTGTTGTCTTGACTTCCTGGTTAAGCACCAGTCTAAGTTGGTGCTGAGGGATCTGAGGGATATTGGTTCGCATTAGTGGTTGGTCCCCAGGCTGCTCTTGGAAGTTCAGGCAGGGGGCTGCACAATTCCCTTTCCATAAAGGAGGGTGACATGACCTTTGTTGGTGCCTGGACAGGTTGCAGGACCTTGGCAGGCATGATATATCAGGGGGCTGCAGTTGGTGGAAGGGTAAATTTCAAGACCTTGGCTGGTGCCTGGTGCCTCATGGGACCTGGACCATTCCTGGGGGATTTTGTATGGAATGGTAGGTTAATCCCTAGGCTGCTATTGGAAGCTTGGACAAGTGGTTGGGTAAGTCCCTCTCCTCTGAGGTAGGCATTGTGGGAGATTACTCTTCCCTGGTCTCCCCACAGTGGTGGTAGTGGCTGTTTGGTGAGATTATGTAGCTGGTGGCTGCAGGTGTCAGAGCTGAAGGCATTTGCTCCATCTGGGTGCAATGGTGGTAAATGGCTGGAGGTAGTTTGTGGCTAGCAAGTCCATGGTGGAGAGCTGAACTGAAGGTATGGCATCACACGGTACCATGGAGGTGTGGCTTGCTGGCCAATATGTGGGACTCAGGGGTTGTTATGCTGGTTGGCATTTGGGGTTTCAGGGGCATGGCCTTCCAGCTGGCACATGCAAGCAAGGGGCATGGCCTGCTACCTGGCATGTGGGTGCATAGGGGTATGGGGCTTGGTTGGCAGTGAACAGGGCTGGGGGCTTGTTCCACTGGTTGGTGTGTGGGGCCACAGGGGCTAGGCTAGGCTGATGGATGGCTAGGGCTCTTTCCCCCAGGTCATTGAGGTTGCTACCATGGGACCTCTCAAACTCTGTTTGAATTCCTTGGTATGGAAAGCACTTGGCTCCAAGCCAAGGGCTTGTGAGACCATCTACTCTCCCTTCTCCCTCCCCAACCCAGCAAGGGGCAAAGTTGGGGTAGCTGCAGTGAAGCCAATCCCTACATAGACTGGGAGCTCTAGACTTGAGAGCTCAGAGTGGCATCAGCTTCAGCAACCTGGGTACTCAGTCCAGCAAGTTCTTACTGAGCCTGTTCTCTGATGTAACTTTATCGTATAGTCTCCACTCAGTTTCCTGATCAGTATGGAAGCCTGTGGCTGTGTGTGTGTGGGGGGGGGTGGCCCACACAGCTCAAGTTGTAGTGTCCACAGTGCAAGTATGGGGTCCTGGGGTTGTCTCCTTTATCATTTCCTCATATATCGGGGTTTCTCCCAGGTGCCTTCAAACCTTGGTGAGCAGGTATCCCCGTCCTTCACTTTGAGTGTCTCTCATCACCTCTCTGATGATTTACAGTCCTCTCTCCAAGAGGGTCCGTCCATAGGTGGGTATCTACTCACAGTTTTTGATCTTCTCCTGGAGAGCTGTGTGTGTAGGCTGCTCCTAGTCCATCATCTCTGCCCTTCCCTGAAATTTTGTATTCATTTATTTTACTTCTATACTTATATTCCCCACAATTTACCTTGATTAATTATTGTCAATGGCACATCTTGATGAAATAGAAAATTTCTCTGGGTTTAGGGGTTCATTCTTAGACTCTGAGTAGACTTAAAAAAGTCGATGTCTTGCTGTTAGCTTCCTTGGAACTCTGCTTTAAACAGCAGAGCTAGCCAGCAAGCTCCAGATTTAATCTCTCTGAGATCACTTTGGATAGATCACATAATCAGAACTTGTTGAAAAACTGCCCTATATGATAAATGGAGAGTAATCCAAAATCCATATAAGGATGATAAGTTTATTTGGCAAAAGATTAACTTGTATTAATTTGCTGAAAATGAGTAATTGGAGGCTATATCTCATAACCGAGTACATGAAACCATAAATATGTCAAATGGGGCATTTTTACAGTGAGGGTTTGTGCAGATATGCAGGCAGTGCTGCTGTGCTGTAGACTCAGGTTCGCATTTAACACCCTTTGGGTCTGAAGAACAAGTGCGTCAAGAGCCCTGGAATTGGGCTCCTTGACTTACTATTCATGTAATGACAGACAAGTTTCTTGGCTGCGTAATGGAATCAGTCATCGTACCTACTTTGTAAAGTTACAGTGGAAATCAAATAAGTGGATATTTGTAAAGTATTTAGAATTATATAAACTCCAATAAATTGGAGTTGTCACTATTATTTCATCATTATGTTAGACGTTATAAACTCAGGGCCCTGTGAGTATGTCCTCAAATCTCAGCCATTTATTCAATTAATCAAAAAATGTCAAAATGAAAACTTCATTGTTTCATTATGGATTCATCTGAATATTTTCAATATATTAAGAATATACGCTTGAAAACAAGAGTAATGATCTCCATATGAATTTTCTAAAACCTATGGAAGTGTTTAGTAAGTAAGAAACTCTTTCCCATTATATGGTAGAATTAATAAATAGTTTAGCATTCAGAAGAATATGTTCTGGCAATCATTTTTGCTTTCTTAAAGCAACATTTGTTGAACCACATTCAGTTATTTAATTTTGGTTGTGAATTAATTGCCAGAATCTATCGTTATTAGAGAAGGCTGTTAAATAGTATTTGCTTTTCTGCCTATATTAGGACAGCCCAAGATAGGCTGCTATAATAAATCTATCTCGAAATGACTTATCACAACAAGATTTATTTTTTGTTTGTGCCACAGTTTGGGTAGATCTTCTCCAGCTTTATCTACTGTTTCTGGAACAGGTGGCCTCTATGTTTTTCAGAGAGAAGTTTTCAAGACCACTGGAGATGTTTCTAAAAAGCAAGGCAGGCCTAAAATCAGTCTGTATCATTTTGGCCGTATTTTATTTACCTGATTTCAGTCAAATAGACTCAGCTGCCAAATTAATCCGGCTGTGTGATTAGGTACAACAAGTAGAATGGAGAACTCAGAACCTTGTCTTCACGATGCAATCTACATAAACAAGTGATTTGGAATTCCGCATGCTGGTGAGCCTTAAAATTAAAAAGCAGAATTATCTTACCGATGACTAGAACAGGGGCTGGCACACAGAAGTGGCTTAAAAAATATTAATGATTCACTGATGTAGAACTTTAAAAAAAAAAAAAAAACTAAACAGTATTGAGCTGGTTATCTTCAGTACTAACTGATTACAAAAAGTTTCTCTAGGTGGCGAGGTGGCTCATGCCTGTAATCCTAGCACTCTAGGAGAAAGTGGTCAGAGAATGGCTTGAAGTCAAGAGTTTGACACCAGCTTGAGCAAGAGCGAGACCCTGTCTCTACTGAAAATAGAAAAAAATAGCTACTGCTACTTGGGAGGCTGAGGCAGGAGGATGACTTGAGCCCAGGAGTTTGAGGTTGCTGTGTGCTAGGCTGATGCCACAGCACTCTAACCCAGGTGACAGAGTGAGACTCTGTCTCAGAAACAACAACAACGACAAAAAGTTTCTCTCACTCAATAGCTTGTTTTCAGGTATAATTTTTTTTCTTTTGAAAGTAACCAATTACATTTAGTCATATTGGTATTTCATTATTTAGTTTCAAATACATCACATTATTATACTTACATTAAAATTATATTTACTCTTACCTCCAATCTCTGGGAAGGGATATAGGTTTTCCGCTTTTGGTAGTGTTGCATGTATTTCTTTCAAAATAAGTGAGTTGAAAATCAGACTATTTATATATATATATATGATATATATATGTTATAATGCATGTTATAATGTATATTAAATAGCTAACTATATAGGTGGCACAAGCACGTGGCAGAAATTGTGATTATACTTCTCAAATAACTGAAGTTTGGAGAAAAGCATAAATTCAAGTACCACATATTAGTCATAAATTTAAGACAGGGATAATGCTTGCATGTAATCATTAGAAATAGAGCAGTTCATTTAAAATACAACCAATGCTAAAAACAGCACATGAATTTGCAACTCACTTCACAAGTCTACCCTTACCATTATGTAAGTCACTTGCCTAAACTTACATGCATTATTCAGGATTAGTTATTGACAGTTAAGTTTAAAATAAAGTGAATAAAAGCCATAGATGAATTGGCTAATTTTCTGTATTTGCCCTGTACAAGGCCAAGTACTTAGCATTCTCACTGTTTGTTTTTGTGTATGTATAAGTGTGTTTGTGTGTGTTTCTTTATGAAATGTTCCTTAAATGAGAATGGAAAAATAGTGCTCTCAAGAAACCATATTTCAAATTAAATAGACTTGATAGCTATTCAAAATTATTACTAAGAGCCATATATTACTGAAAATTTATTCAGTGTAACACTGAGATATGAATAATATATATGATTGTAATTTATGATAAACATCAGTTTTCACCAAATATTTATTATCTGACTGGCATGTGCAAGATTCTGGGATTATGGAAAAACAAGCTTTGCCCTTCAGTATACAGGGAACGGCATAACTTACAAATCAATATGCTAAATGCCATAATGGTGGCGTCCACTAATCATCTTGGTGCAACGTGGGGGGCATATCTAATTCTCTTTGGTGAGTGGAGGTGAGGGATGTAAATTTATCAGAGATAAATTTATGATTGCACTATGTTAAGAATGAGTAGGACTTTTCAAGGTATTCATGTGGGGTAAAATTTTACAGGTAAAAGAACATCACAAATATGCAAAGATGTTATGCTTGAGAAACTCAAACTATCAGTATAGCTGGAGGGTAGCAGAGGATAAGGAATGGTCCAGATCAGCCACACAATTTGCAAAGCTCAGTACAAAATGAAAATGTGGGGTCTTTGCTGTACATGTGTGTGTGAAGATGAGTTGGGGAGGAATGAATCTTCCCTTCCTAGTGAACCTGCTGTGCCATCCACCCAAGAGATGAAAATTTCCATGCTCCAAGGATAAGATGGGTGCACTGGATACCTGGATCTATGGTGGGTGAAGGACCCCCACAGAGGGTGAGTCATCTGCCAAATCATCTGTGCTGCCAGCCCAGATGAGACAGCTGCAGTCTGGCCCTACCCTGAGTGCCATCGAGAGTGTATTGGACCCTTCCTTTCTCTACCTTCCCAATACCCACACTCAGGACACTTCACTGGGCCAAAGGCAAAGGCAATGAAATTTGAGCCTTGCTCTGATGTTGTCATTCAGTCATCATTGCAGACCGAGAGTGGCAGGGTCTACCAGGTAGGTGTGGGGAGGAGGAGGCTGAGAACCTGTTCCAGAGGTGCTAGAGAATGGACCGTGCGTGAGTCTACGGTCCAGGGCTCTGGCACATGCTCCATTGTCTCATGGGACCTTGCTTACAAAACACAAATTTAAAGATAAAATTGGTAAGAATGTCAAGACAGCAATTGTGGAACTTTAAACCTTAAACTACTTTGATCACATGCCCAAGAACATTGTAGAGTTCTTAGATTAAAAGCAATATTAAAGTTGATAAACTCTAAGTTTGTTTCAAATATCAATTTTATGATTGAATGAAACTCACAATCACTCTTTTAGGCTACAGTTTTATTGGGAAATATTAGAGGAAGCATCTGGTTTATTTGATTTCAAAATTGTAGAAGGCTGGATCCTTGAGGCTACACTAGGCTTTTTCCATGTTTAATAATATAAAACCAGGAAATAAGTGATATTAAAATATAAAATATCAGTGTATCACTATCCTCTTATAATTGATATTTATACTGGAGATTATATTTAAAGTCTTTCTGTTTACAAAATATGTACATAAGAACTTCGTTGGAAACCAATACCACAGGATGCTTAGCCATGAAGATGTTAGATATTATCTCTTATAAAGTGTGAATTTATGCCCCTCCAGAATTTTGTAGGATCAAAATGAAATTGTCAAACAGCTTTGATAGAAATCTTGCACACTAATAACCTGATTGCTCAAAAATTATATGCAAAAACATATATGCTAAGTTTAAAGTCATCATCTTCACTGAGACAGTCACCTACTCTTTCTAGCATTTAAATATTGTAGGTTTTTTTTTTCCTGCAAACACAGCTACAGTGATTTTGCTACGGAATTATTGTCATAATATTTACAAAATATTTCTGAGCCAGATTTCTCTCATAGAATTTCAAGCTTAATTTAACTGGTCCTACAAACAGACAAAATGGAATGATATCATTTCTGATAGAAAAACACAGAAGTGAGTCAAACTCATGTTTCAAGACCATGAGCTTAAGCTAAGCAAATGTTCTGTGGTCTCTGAGGCCCATCCATGCAGCTTTAATTCTGAGATAATGTGACAATACATATGACTACATCCCTTTCTCTCATCTCATTCTCTCCCTTCTGGCTCCACCTGTTAGACAAAACTTTTACAAAGTCAATAGAAGCTTTACTGGATCCTAACCTTCGCTGCTCAGTCTCTTGCTGTTGCATTTAACTTTATTTTCCAACCAGTTAGTCTATATTTTCAAATCAACTAACCTTTATTTAAAATGTGTAATACTAACACTTTTGAGAACAGGTGATAAAAGAGTCTTGGTAAACGACAAGAGAGTATGATGGAGATGTCAGAATACTGGAGAATGTATACACTGCCTAAATTCATTTAAGTTGCATTTAAAAATTTTAGCTACCTCTACTAACAGTGGTCAATTGTTTTCAAAGATGGGCATGATGGTATCTTACATCCTGCATGCCTTTCACAATGCGACTTTACCATTCTCATAATCAAAAGTGGAATTTTCTTCCCCATCTCCTTTTGAATTTGGCCTCTCCCTCTGACCAGCTTTGACTGTTAGAATGCAGCAAAAGTAAGATTGTGCAACTTCCAAAGTTTGTCTTTATAAATTCTTGCAAGTTCTATTTTCATGCTTTCGTAATGCATGTAGTACTCTCCGAGTACAGCCTTGAGACCTCCATACTGTGAGAAAGCCCAGCTAGCCACAGGGAAAGACCATGTGAAAGAAAACCAAGGTGCCCTTCTTGACAGCCACTGCTTATACACTCTGGCTCTCCCCAGCAAAATGCAATCACACTAGCGACCCCATGTGAGATCATTAGAAGGAACATCCATCCGGCTGTCTGACAGAATCCTAAGAAAAAATAAGTCGTTGATATTTTGAACCACTAAGTTTAGGTTGTGTGTTGTTTAACAGTTGATAGCTGATACATTTTCTCCCCTCAGTTTGCAACCCTCACTCTAAACCAATAAGACATTTGATTAAAATGCTAGACCTGGTAGAATAAAATTGCATTGTTTTAACTAATTTAATTATTTCACACTTAGGCAGCTTTTTTATTTTTTAGTCATTGCATAAACTCTCATAATATGCCAGGTAAAAACTCATTCTATATAATATTGTTTTGCTGTACACCCAATTCAAGTTTCTGAGCATGGCTTGCAAATGGTAGGTGACAATTTGTTTTTTATATATTTTTGCTGACAAATGTGGCTGGGTAAACACACTAATCTGACCTTTAGTCATAAACTTACATACATTTCACACTATTTTTTGTTTTCCCCATCCTAATTGGAAATGAGTAAAGCAATTTGAATTCAACATAGATTTTTAACAATCGTTGTAATATAAGCCCACATACTAAATCTCATTGCTTTAAACCAAAACCTAATTACATAAAGTACTATATAGCAAATGTCCCATGTCCTACTTGCTCTATAGAGAGTACATTTAGTAACACTTTCCCTCTTTCTGTTCTTTCTTCCATCATCTCTGTGACGATCTGCCTTCAGTCAGGGGGCATCAGGCCTCACTCCACTGCAGCCCAGCTATAGGGTCTACCTGGCAAATTCGTACCCACCTTTCAAGAGGTGACTTAAGTGTCAGCTCTGTCATGAAAACTTTACTGATCCTCCTGGGAAAAATAAATCATTTCCTTCTCTGTGCCACTCTGCCCTGTATTTGTATCTATAAT
This sequence comes from Propithecus coquereli, assembly GCF_000956105.1. Taxonomy (NCBI): domain Eukaryota; kingdom Metazoa; phylum Chordata; class Mammalia; order Primates; family Indriidae; genus Propithecus; species Propithecus coquereli. The sequence goes on along the minus strand of NW_012150552.1, from coordinate 1,020,543 downwards.
AGAACCTATGATAATTATTCCAATGTAGTTTTAACATGTGTGTGTCCTTCTACAAATATTACAGTTTTCCTGAACTGAACGACCACTGTCTAATTCACCTAAAATCTCTAGAAGAGGGCAAAATGCTTGACCTGTAGGAATGAAAAACTTAGTATATGCATTTTAAAGAATGAATAAATTATTCATCCATTTATTGTGACTAATCTTTATTTACATTAGCCCATATCTTAATCTGCTTCTGATATCCCGAATTATGTCTTCTCATCTGTACATTACATGTAATGGTTTTTCACCCAGAACTTTATACATTTTATCCCATCATACCATAGGCCCAGATAAGATGGAGTCTCAACACTATTCCAGAAATTTCCAGCTGGGCTAATCTTTTTTTAGCTTGTTTAAACACAGTGCTAATTATTTACATCAATTATCACTTATTGAATTGTCAATTAATAAATATCTAAATAAATTAATACATGATTTAGTAAGTCAAAAAAATCTTATTAAGTACCAAGGATACATACATGTAGCCATATGAGATGATAACACCCTCATCAGTGATTGAAAATCATAACTATTAACGTTATCCTATTGGAAAATGTAACCTCTTTTACAGTTATCATTTTTATGATACCATTTACTATATAGAATTATAGCAAAAATGTATCTATCTATAAAAGAAACCATTATAAGGCATATGGTTTTTTTACTTTATATTAATTTTAATTACACAAGTAGTACATGATTTTTTGTCATGGAAAAATTTGCTCCAAAAACTGTAAACTCTTTGAGTATCCACTCAAATTCCATTTCCTTCAATGCCTCCCTAGATGTAGATACTGTCAAGTTGTGTATTTCTTTGTATAACCACAGACATATATGCTTAAGTTAAACTCTTTGTATCTATGTACTTGTCATTTTGCCCTGAGAAAAGAAGTGAAAATTAAATTTCCTTAATGGAATGAGAAGACATCAAATCTTAAATGTGTATTTTCCTTGAGTGCACAGTTAAAATTAAAAAAATATGCCAGTCATAATTTGAAATAGTGTTTTTAAAAGACCACTTCATTTCTAATTATATCTATCAGATAAAAGAATCCAGCTGTTTATGTTTCTAGATAGCTGGCTTGGATGTAGTCCAAAAGGTGACATGGGTGGGTTTACAATCTCTCCACTCGCAACATATTGAAACAGCATGGTATAGCAGCAGCAATTTTAAGTGTGCTTGTTTGTTTTGCTTTTATCAGACATTAATAATTTTTGCATTGCAAGTGAGACCTCCTAGGATTTAGAAGAACAGCTACAATTTACATTCTCAAGACTCCTTCCTCCCACACCCAGCCTCAGATGTCCCCAGAAACTCTTCTGCCTGGGCCTCTTTGGCCTTAATTGTGAGAACAATGGGGCTGTTCATAGGAGCCACTCACTCCAGCAGCCTTGCTCGCTCCTTTGTGGTTTCTATGTAGGTTTGATTGATTACCCAGACAACATGTACTATACCTTGTCAGAAGGCCTATTAAGGAGGCAGGGACTTGTTTTTTAGAGAACTGAGAAGAATAGTTTTGAGTCTTGCCTGTTCCATAATACGGCTCCTCTGGGCACCCATTACAAAAGATTCAAGGTGAGGCAAGTACCAGACTGCACTTAGGCAGAAGGAGAAAGCACTATACATTGTGATGAAGTGCTTTTAACATTTCACAGTTTAGAATAATTGGATTCTAATAGGAGGTTTCTGTCTTAAAGCCTTTTCAGTCAAGAGTCCTATCAAAGAACTTGGTTTCACTTACATCTCTATGTAAAAAACAGGTTTTATTACAAATGAAATCCCTGGAGATAACTAAATAACTGAAGAATACATTGGCAAACCATAAGCCCAACAAAGAACATATGGTAATTATATTTACATAGATTTTATAGAATATATATATATGTATAATACATGCACTATACACATACACACACACACATACACACACACACATACACACACACGTATTCGTAAAGTATGTCTTCTATCACTCAACAATTGGTGCAGGGGAGATGAATGCTATTCAGTTTTTCTTTTCATTATTTACAAAAGTAAATGACATCAAGGTATATAAGAAATATATATGTTATACATGTGTTAAATATATGATTTACATTATATTAGCATAAGCACATATTTACATATATTTGTGTATATTAAATGAACACAAAGGAAGAGAAGGTTCAGGGTAGATATAGAGTTCCCAGGAATTTGGGTTTTCAGATTTTGACATCAGCCTGCTGTGTGGCTTTGAGCATCTTCATTAACTTCCCTATATCTCTTCATGGTTCCTCAACTGTAAAATGGGATCCAAATGTCAGATAGAGGTTGGTAAGTTCTGCGTGAACCACTATATATGGTTTCCATAAAAGCAAAGATTTTCACTCATAAAAAACTCTAAGTGCCAACTTAATAAAATTTTTATTTGCTATTGTATTTCCCCCAAGCAAATACAAAGATGTCAGGTAAACAGTCATCTGACATCAGTCTCAACAAGCCTTTTTCCACC
>NW_012150552.1:1013946-1016111 GCF_000956105.1 Propithecus coquereli | reverse complement strand
TTTACATCTTCTACAATTTCTTTTTTTAGTGTTTCGTAGTTCTCCCTGTATAAGTCTCTTACATCTTTCGTTAAATATATTCCTAGATATTTAATTTTCTTTGAGGCTATTGTAAAAGGAATTGCCTTTTTGATTTCAAAAGGCAAGCATTTTATTTTTTAGTTGGAGAAACTAAGATGATACCCAGGAGTTGTCATACTTGTTTAGGCCTTGGAGTGTAACCATCAGAGGAACTGATATTTCTGGAACTCAGATGGAGACCTGGTTGAGTGATATTTCATGAAACTGTGTGATATAGTTAAAGGTTCTTTACGAAGAACACTTATGGATTTTTTTTACTACTTACTCATTTTTAAAATTTTTAATTCTAAAAAGGGGAAAAAGTAGAACTACTTCAGCATAAAGTCAATAAATTATATGTACTCATCATCAATATAAAATGTGTTATTATTTTACTATGTGATTAAATATGACACATATGTTTTGAATACCAACTACCAGAATATCATAATGAATCCTACAAAAGCTTAAAGAATCATCTAATCTCCTTTACCTAATCAGAAGAATGTTCAGTCATGTAAAAAACGAGGAATGGGATAAACAGAAGAAAGAATAATCAACAATTAATGACATGATTTATCTTCATATTTATTTAAATTTTCCAGAATACAACATTTACCCACAAACTATATACAATCTAGACAGTATGTAGCATTGTATCATTCAACAAAACATGAATTCAATTTATGAAACTCTCACTAAGCTTTGTGACCTTACACAAATTATTCCATCCCCAAGATGTTAAGATTCTTCCTTCTTAAAATGGAGTAAAAATTGATATTAGACTACATTAAAACTGTTAATGGGTAATTTTCTCCCCAAGTTGACTAAAAATAGAAATCTAGTAGATTCAAGAAGACTAAACAAAATAAATAACACTAATTTCCATTTAAAAGCATTCTAGAGAAAGAGTAGAACACTAAATAAAAACGGAAGATTTGGGAAAGTACAAAGAGAAAAAAATAGATTAACTTAAAATATGTATCAATTAATCTGATAGCAGACTTCTCAATAGCAATAACAGAAGCCAAAGTACAGTCAGATAATATGTTCAAAGTGCTCACAAAACCTAACTTTTAAATTAGAATTCTACCTGATTAAACTGTCATTCAAAATGACAATGAGGTAAAAGTTTGTTATGCAAAGTTAGATTCAATGAGTATGACTAAAAGGCCCTTATTAAAGTAACTTATTAAGAATGAACTTCAAATAGGGAAGAAAATTAAACTAAAATGACAGAATGAGATATTAAGAACAAAGAAATGAGATATTAAGAACAAATCAGTAAAAATTAAAGCAAAAACAAAAACAGACTTCTGTTTTCAGCTTTGACATGTAGAGCTTGTATTTCATCACTCCTGTCCCAAAAACAAGAAAAAGCTGAACAAACCTAAAATCAATCATGGATCCATCAGAGAACTGAGGTTGCAGAGTAAACTACCACCAAAACCCACAGAGAGAGGCTAATCCCCAAAGTCATAGCCAAGATCTACTTATCTGGAGCAGAAACCACTATTACTATAAATAGGTAGAGATTACCATTTCAATGTTAATTTTGATGAATTACTGGAGGAAGATTGCGGACTAGTATAAGAATGAGAAACTCCCAGTGGCTTTGGTCTTAGCTGGATCCAGCCTTGTAAACCTTGTGCAGTTTACCTTCAGGAACTCTATCAGTTTTACAATGGAGATCCTAGAAAGATATCCTCATGGCTCTTGTAGTAGTAGGAAAGGAGTTATCATATTTAATTTTTAAAAAATTGTATGTTTCCCCCTAAGACAGGGAGTAAGGCAAGAATGTCATCTCTCACCACTGTTGTTCAACATCATACTGGAAGTTCTAGCCCCTGCAATAAGATAAAAAAGGAAATAAAAGGCATACAGATTGGAAAGAAAAGAAATAGAAAGCTACCTTTATCCAAAGATAACATGATTGATTGTTGCTGGAGAAAATACCAAAGAATAGGCACATACACACACACACACACACACACACACACACACACACAAACCTCTTAGGACTAATAAGCAAGTATATCCAGGGTCACATGAGACAAGGATGATATACAAAAGTAATTTGTTTTTCCATATACCAACAACGAACA
>NW_012150552.1:1011951-1013064 GCF_000956105.1 Propithecus coquereli | reverse complement strand
ACAAAAAGCCCAATTAAAAAGTGGACAAAAGATCTATACAAGTACCTCACCAAAGAAGGAATATAGATAGCAAATAAGCATATGAAAAGATGTTCAACATTATTTTTCATTAGGGAATTATTAATTAAAACAACAGTGAGATACTATGCACATAGTAGAATGTCTGAAATCCAAAAACTGACAACGTGCATTGCTGGCTAGGATGTGAAGCAACAGAAACTCTCATTCATTGTTGGTAGGAAAACAAAATGGTATAGCCACTGTGGAAGACAATTTAACAGTTTCTTACGAAGCAAAACACTCTTTTCTGATTGTATGATCCAGCAATCATGCTCCTCAGTATTTACTCAATGGATTTGAAAATGTACATCCACACAAAAACCTGGGCATGAATGTTTTAGTATCTTTATTCATAATTGTCAAAAACTGAAAGCAACCAAGATTCCTTCAACAGATGAATGAATAAAGCAACTGTGATACATCAATGCAATGAATTATTATTCAGCAATACAAAGAAATGAGCTAACAAGCCACAAAATTACACAGATGAATCTTAAATATATATTGCTGAGTAAAAGAAGCGGGTCTCAAAATGCTACTCTTCTAATTATATGACATTCTGGAAAAGGCAAAACTATGGAGCCAGTAAAAATATCAACAGCTGTGAGGAGTACAGGGATAGGAAATGAGGGCAGAAGATGTGAAGTACATGGGATTTTTTTAGGTCTGTGAAACTATTCTATACAATACTGTAATGGTGAATACATAACACTATGGATTTGTCAAAACCAATAGAACTTTTTAGCACCAAGAATTAATCTTAACCTTAATGTATGCAAATATTAAAATACATATTTATGAGGTCAGAATATTCCAGGATGCACTGTAGACTATGACACAACAATCTAACTGTATTACAAATGTATGAAAAAACTCCAATGATGGGTATTGAAGGAAAAGTTGCTGACTTACGTAACTTTGGAAATGAGTGAGATATACAAGACTAAGGACAAAAGAACTGTAGATAGGCAGTGTAGTCTACTTGATAAAGTTGTTTCTCATAGGGGTTTGGATTAACAATTCTGACACTGCTACCACAATACTAAATTAATA
>NW_012150552.1:996395-999721 GCF_000956105.1 Propithecus coquereli | reverse complement strand
GATGCTGTTTGTGCCACAAAAATCAGGGAGGAAAAGACCTTAGTAAGGTTATTTTACTAGTTATCCCAGTGCTGTTTTTTCTTTTTCTGTAAGAAATTTATGGTGGCAACATCATTTCTTTTGAAAAGGAATGAAACACTAACAATAAACTACATCGCCTCTTAGAATATATAAAAATAATCAAATATCCTAATGGAATATTTAAATGACTCTGAAAAGCCAAAATTCCAAAGCCGAGTTTCGATGGGATTCTGAGCCACTGGTACTATATTGACAGCAGTGATCCCTTTTTCATCGAGAGGGACAATTGTTTAAGGAAAACCAGAGGGCTACAGGTAACTGAGGGTTACACGGAGAGCTTTTGGCATCTCAATTCATGCTGTGTGCAACAAGAATGGCGGAAAGGATGTATTAATTATATATAAATGTGCAGGGCAAGGAGACCACAGGAAATAAATTTCAGCACCCTGTTGATTTCTTTTCTACCCCTCAAGGTGAAAACACACATGCACAACCATATAATAGAAAGAAAAAAAAAGACTGCATGTTGTCCTGCATGTTGTGAAAATGGATAAAAACTTCCTCCTGAAGGAGCTGGATAAAAACCTGCATGCTCATTTGCAAAGGAAAAAAAGGTAATCAGGGAAAAAGTTAATCCTGTTTTATGGACCCATGGTCAGTGAAAGGATTAAACCTGCATAAACATGCTCTAAACATTTTCTTTAAACGTGGGTTAGCACGATGTACTTATCCAGCTTTCAAGGAATGCGTGGAAACAAGACAGATGGCATGAGGTGTTCTGTTCTTTCCTGTTATTAAAAAAAAAATGGATTAAGAAAATATGATCTATTTGTTTTTCCTCATGGGTACTATCTACCTAAAATATCTTATGCTACCAAGTTCTTCTTTAATCTGACAATGACTTTCTTGACAAACTAAGACATAACTCAGTAGTTCATAACTCTTAATTTTTCAGACTTAATGGTATTCCAAACCTAAGGATGAAGTTATGCCTTTCCTACATAAGGGGAGGTCAAAGGAGCAACTTGGGGCACTCAGATTAAAAATTTTTACACAATCATATGAAAGGGTGTGTTGTTCCACATTAAAAGAATATCTCTTTAGCTTTTGCTGGATGCAGCAATGGAGATAGGACAGAATATTAGGAATTAGAAAAACAAAGCAAAACAAGGGAAGCCAGCAAAAATGTTCAATCAGGACCACTTTACCATTGTACGTAGCATAGAAAGCTAGACTAACTTTGAGTCAAGGTGTATCTAGATACCATGGAGTAGAATATAACGAAGGATCAATCAGTGACTAGCAAAACCCAGGTTTCAAAGTCAAAAATTTATAGGTAGGGGTAAACTGGAAAATCTATTGCAAGCAAATGACATGGTGATGACAAGATCATTTAAGCACTTAATAAAGGTTGGTTGTTGTCACTCTGTGCCTGTCATAGTGCTGGGTTCTTGAAATACACTTGTAAATAAGATACATTTACCACCATCAAGGAGTCTATAACCTAGTTGGGACAAGTCAACTAATCATCATTCTCCATGGTAGGATTATGAGACGATGGTAAAGGAAACAGCATAATGCCCGTGGTCTAGCTCGAAGATGCTATTCAGAGGGTAAATGAAAGGGGAGAGGGCCATGGTTCTTCAGATGAAGAAGGCTGAATGTTTGGGGTGGAAGATGTTTATTAGGAATCACCATCTATGAAAAGTATGGGGATTATATTAGTCTATTAGGGCTACCATAACAAAACACCACCGACTGAATGGCGTACACAACAGAAATTTATTTTTTTCGTGGTTCTGGATATAAGGTCAAGATTGAGGTTCCATGATGGTTGGTCTCTGGTGAGAATTTTCGTAATGACTTCTAGATGGATGCTTCCTGGTGTATCCCTCATATGGCCATTCTTCTGTAGGTGCATGGAGAGAGCAACATTTCTGGTGTCTCTTTCTCTTCTCATAATGACACTAGCCCTATCAGATTAAGGTTTCACCCTTATAACCTCATTTAACTTTAATTATTTCTCTAAAGGCCCTGCCTCAAAATGCAGTCACATTGGGGGTTAGGGCTTCAACATACAAATTTGAGGGAGAAAAATTTCAGTCCATAATGGGAGGAAACAAGAATGAGGAGAAAAGATTGATGTATCATGCAAACTTCACAAAGCCACCCTGGCAGGGAGCTCTGAAGTGAGTTTCCATCAGAATGTCCCAATGTCCCCCACTGAGCTAGAATGGCAGACCTCCATATCCCTACCTCTCTCAGCCTCTGGATGCAGGTAACCCTGGAAAGGATATGACCCTGGACAAGGCAGCTGTCTGCAGCTGAGCTGACCCTGAAGTTACTAACAGCTGGAAGTCATCCAATGACTACATTCTGTACGGCTCTGCATCAAGTCCTTCCTTGAGGAGATTTGGGCAGCACATCTTTGTGTCCAACACAGAATGTCTACAATCACTTCATTAGATATTTCATTAACTATAAAATGAAACATTTGATCTGAGACTTCAAGGGTAATTAGGGGTTAGTCAGGAGAGAAAGTATGAAGATCTTCAACCCATTGACACACCGTGTTGACTCTATACAAATTTTTCCTCCTACCATATTCCTCTCAAATCTAGCTCAGGCTCTGAAACCCATTATTACAACAATTTGCAAATATTTTATCTCCATTGTCTCCTTCCTTGTAGCCTAGCTTGTTCCAAAGCCCCTAGAAGAACTGATATGTGCATTTTCTTTCAGTCTCACCTCAACTGAATGCTACTGAAGACAAATCCTGGGTGATTGGTGTCACTAGCTTCATTTGAACACATTGCAGCCTGTCAGTCTCGCTCAACTCTTTCCCCAGTGAGTATTCATAACTTTTCATTGTCCCTCAAATGCCCCATCCCTCCTCCACTGCTTTACTGCAACTAATGGGTCTATTTTGAGGAAACAGAAACCATACATAGAAGTTCCCTTAACTCCCCAATATAAAATCAACAAACTACACAGCATCGACATCCATATTTTTCTCTTTTTGTTAAAACAGAAGAATTATCTTTCCTTCTAGGCCAGTAGAATCTGTTCATGTGTTCCTTGAATAACATTCTAAAGAGCTTTGTTCTGGCAAAATGCCTTTTCTATCCTTTGTCATTTATCTTTTCTTCTCTTTTGGATCATTGTTATCAAAACACAAACATAGTCTATTAACAGAACCTCTTATCCTGAAATGTCGCTCCTCTAATTCCACTTGCTAGAATAGCTTATCCATTCTCATAGCTTCAAATTATGTCTTTATTTAATGATCCCCAAATTTATAACCT
>NW_012150552.1:994310-995660 GCF_000956105.1 Propithecus coquereli | reverse complement strand
TGTTGATGGACACTTGGGTTGTTTCCACATCTTTGCAATTTTGAATTGTGCTGCTATGAACATTCAAGTGCAGATATCTTTTTATAGAATGTCCTTTTTTCGTTTGGGTAGATACCGAATAACTATTTTGCTGGGTCAAATGGTAGTTCTACTTTTGGTTCTTTGAGGTATTTTCTTACTGCTTTCCATAGAGGTTGTACTAGTTCGCAGTCCCACCAACAGTGTATTATAAGTGTTCCTTCCTTTTTTCATCCACACCAACATATGTTGTTTTGGGACTTTTTGATAAAAGCCACTCTCATTGGAATTAAGTGATATCTCATTGTGGGTGTGGTCAGTTTTCACCCACAAGTACCATCAACTTTGATTCTTCTTGAACCATCATCGCTGCATCTATCTCACCACTGGGGCCTGTTAATTCTCTTTCTGACATCTAACTAAATCTATTTACTGTTGTTCTTTGTCACCACAGTTACAATCTGAGTTCCAGCCACCAACTGTGCCCATCTGAACTATCAGTGCTTCCTAACTGACTTCCCATTTCCAGATGTACAGCCTTGAACAATTCCCCACTAGGGCAGCCTTTTAAAATGTGAATTACGCCATGTTACTTCCTTTCTTAAAGTTGCTAACAACTTACCATGATCTTCAAAGAAGGCTTTTTACAGTACAATTGAAATGTCCACATATATCTGCTATGAACTGAATTCTGTTCCCCCAAAATTCATATGTTGAAGCCCTAACCTTCAAAGTGATAGTAGTAGGAAAAGGGGGTGTTTGAGAGGTAATTAAGTTTATATGAGATCATGGGGATGGAGTACTGATCATGGGGATTAGCGCCTTTATAAGAAGAGCTACCAGAGGAGATGGTTTCTCTTCTCTTTCTCCACAATGTGGGGATACAGCAAGAAGACATCTATAAGCTAGAAAGGGAGCCTACACCAAAAAACTAATTGTCCTGCCCCTTACCGTTAACTTCTCAGCCTGCAGAACTGTGAAAAATAAATTTATGTTGTTTAATCCACCCAATCTATTTCATTTGTTATGGCAGCCTGAGTTAAGACAATATTGATATTAATATCTATGTCATCTATCATAGATATATTACATATGTATGTTTATTTTCCGATATCTATTTCTAGCACTAGACTCTAAGCTTCATGAGGATCAGGACTATATCTATTTTATTCACTTGTTATATCCATTTCTAGCTAGGAACCCTCTGTGTAAATATTTCCTGACTGTATGAACAATAGGCACTAAGCTGGTTTCGGGAGTTGATGATAGACACAAACCTTGTTGTCAGGTCATCACGTTGTTAACAGCTCAGTCATGGAGATGCACATGGAA
>NW_012150552.1:992163-994260 GCF_000956105.1 Propithecus coquereli | reverse complement strand
GAGGTAATTCTGAAACTTCTTAAATATGCTCTTGATCAAAAAAGCAAAAAACAAAAAAAAGTTCTATTCCAATATTGTGAGTAGGTTCTGGCAGAGTAGCATCATTGAAGCATCAAGAAGAAGGATATGGCTGGGTTTTTGTTTTTGTTGTTTGTTTGTTTGGGCTTGGTTTTGTTTTTTATTGTAATACATTCACAGACTCAGAATTGAAAAACCAGGATAACATTCTGAAAAATCATCATTCTTCTAGTGCGTCTGATTGCAAGAATGAATGGCTGTCTCCTGCTGGCAAGGCCCTCAACCAGCAGTAGTTGCCTTTTGATTTTAAAAAGCAAAACAGAAATTATTTAGTTCCAAGAAAGCTTGATGATAATTTTTCATTAGAAAAGACTAGAGACATCATGGTTGGGGAGCCTTGTCCCTTTTACTTTAGCTAGCCCCTTGCCTCCAGATCACTGGAAGCTTCCAACCCAAAACCAATTCTATAATATATTATCGAGTACATTAATAAAATCCAAGCAGTGATCATAATAGTAATGCCTTGCGTTATGAAATGGTATGCCTTCATTACACTGCTGATTTTATTTAGAGAAGTTTTGACTTTGAATAAAGTTTGTGTGTTATGAGGAGTCAAGATTCAGTAAACACAGAAGCTCATGAAATTTCAATTCATTCATTCATTAGGCAGATCTATTTAACATCTTAGCTGCAGCAGGCACTAAAGCAAATTTAGGCAAAGCAAGCATGATAGTACCCATATTTTCACATGGGCTATGGGCTCCTACAAACTATTAGATACACATTACTCTTAGCTTAATGATATTCAACTTTGTTTCCTTTAAGTATAAAATGCAAATATTTTATCAGGTAAAGGAGCTGACAGTTTGACATCAAGCCAAAATTAAAATCTGCTCAATTTTCAGTAAAGATGTTGTAGTCAGTTGTTATTAAGAATAATTTGAGGTTGGTTTTCTTGTTTTCTCTCCTTCTCTCCGTCCTCTCAGCCCCACCTTTTTCTCCCTTTTTCTCACCTGCTCTAGCTCTTATTTTAACTTGCTTTTTTTCTATAGCAATCACCTTGGGTGCAAGGAAAAGATGCTGTTTGTGCCACAAAAATCAGGGAGGAGAAGACCTTAGTAAGGTTATTTTACTAGTTATCCCAGTGCTGTTTTTTCTTTTTCTGTAAGAAATTTATGGTGGCAACATCATTTCTTTTGAAAAGGAATGAAACACTAACAATAAACTACATCGCCTCTTAGAATATATAAAAATAATCAAATATCCTAATGGAATATTTAAATGACTCTGAAAAGCCAAAATTCCAAAGCCGAGTTTCGATGGGATTCTGAGCCACTGGTACTATATTGACAGCAGTGATCCCTTTTTCATCGAGAGGGACAATTGTTTAAGGAAAACCAGAGGGCTACAGGTAACTGAGGGTTACACGGAGAGCTTTTGGCATCTCAATTCATGCTGTGTGCAACAAGAATGGCGGAAAGGATGTATTAATTATATATAAATGTGCAGGGCAAGGAGACCACAGGAAATAAATTTCAGCACCCTGTTGATTTCTTTTCTACCCCTCAAGGTGAAAACACACATGCACAACCATATAATAGAAAGAAAAAAAAAGACTGCATGTTGTCCTGCATGTTGTGAAAATGGATAAAAACTTCCTCCTGAAGGAGCTGGATAAAAACCTGCATGCTCATTTGCAAAGGAAAAAAAGGTAATCAGGGAAAAAGTTAATCCTGTTTTATGGACCCGTGGTCAGTGAAAGGATTAAACCTGCATAAACATGCTCTAAACATTTTCTTTAAACATGGGTTAGCACGATGTACTTATCCAGCTTTCAAGGAATGCATGGAAACAAGACAGATGGCGTGAGGTGTTCTGTTCTTTCCTGTTATTAAAAAAAAAATGGATTAAGAAAATATGATCTGTTTGTTTTTCCTCATGGGTACTATCCACCTAAAAGATCTTATGCTACCAAGTTCTTCTTTAATCTGACAATGACTTTCTTGACAAACTAAGACATAACTCAGTAGTTCATAACTCTTAATTTTTCAGACTTAATGGTATTCCAAACCTAAGGAT
>NW_012150552.1:990622-992113 GCF_000956105.1 Propithecus coquereli | reverse complement strand
CTTTGGATAATGGGCTTAAGTGTAATCCAGGAAAGTATAAGAGGTGTTAGATCACTGTCGTTTCTTATGATTGAGTAATATTCCATTGTAATCAAAGTGATCTAAAAGTCTGTAAGCTCACATATATCTTTGTGGCTAGCATCAATTAGAATTCCAGGTTTCAAATTGTGACCTACTGATGACCATCAGTTTATGCACAAGAACATAGCTGGTATCCTAGAAGTTTGCAAAAATGCATTTAGCCCTTATGCAAGCTCTTCAGTCTTCATTCATATTTGGTGAAATCTTATGCTGAGGCACATTGTTTTCAATAGTTTTAATCCGTGAGTTCAATCACACCTGATTACGAGGGACAACAACCTAATACATTAGACACAGACTTTCAGAATAAATCTATTTTTAAGCAAAGTTAGCATAGTCCCTTATCTCTGCAAACAGTGTAATTTTGTGGGAGCAAAGCCCTCACAAATCCTTCTTTATCTGTGGATGTATGCTAGGAACACTATCATTAATTTATAGTCTAGTTTCATATTTGTATGCCATATCGTCTCCTCTTAATAGAACACCAATTTCCTCAATCTATCAGTCCCTCTCTTGTGTGGTGGCTAGAAACCCAAGAACTACATTTCCCAGAATCCTTGGCAGCTAGGTCCATTGTTAGATTCTGTCAATGAGAATCACTTTCAGGTGATCTTGTAGCTGAGCGGCAGAAACTATTGCTCCCACTGCAAAAGCAGGCTGACATATGAGCTTAGAGCAGAACAGAGGATTGGCCAGGGGATTTCACTTGTCCTCCTGCAAAACCACCAGTTCTACCCCTGCAAGCATTTGAGATCAGAGTTAGAAGCTTCCTCTGACTCCTGTACCCCTTGACCACCTGAAGACCACCGGCAGCTTTCCTGACTTTTGCTCCTCTAGCCTCCAAGAAGCCTCAACCCTCTAATACTCTGTTTTAAATCATTCTCTTAAAACACTAATGATGGTTTCCATTTTCCTGATGGAACCCTGACTTATAAATGCATTTATTTGTTCTAAGAAGACTAGTATTACTATCTCATTTTGTTTTTCACATATCAGCTTGCAAAATACGGTTACATACATTTTTTAACCTAATTTATCCTATAATAAGTATGTGGAGTAAATAGAGTAGATATTACCTCCAATTTACAGATAATTTATCTGATCCCTGGCTTCCCTGTGCGTTTTGTAAGGAATGACTTCAAGCAAGCTGGTGATACAATCAGTACAAGAACTTAGTCCAACAGATCACTAGTTCTGTGTTCTTTGTATCACACTCAGTAGACTCAAAATACTCTTCATTGGAAAGAAATCAAATTCTAAGCTATAATTTAAAAAAAGGAAGAATAAGATTAAGTATAAAGAACTATTAAAATTTGAATATCCCTTCAAAAACTAATGTGAAGTCTAGGGTCATTGCCCAACCCCATACTGACTCTGTCCAGAAATTTGAATCAACATTTTCTAGTGTGA
>NW_012150552.1:989390-990572 GCF_000956105.1 Propithecus coquereli | reverse complement strand
GTATACATATACCACATTTTATTAATCCACTCATGTATTGATGGGCACTTGGGTTGTTTCCACATCTTTGCAATTGTGAATTGTGCTGCTATAAACATTCTAGTGCAGATGTCTTTTTTATAGAATGTCTTTTGTTCTTTTCGGTAGATGCCCAGTAATGTGATTGCTGGATCAAATGGTAGTTCTACTTTCATCTCTTTGAAGTACCTCCATATTGCTTTCCACAGAGGTTGTACTAGTTTGCAGTCCCAGCAGCAGTGTATGAGTGTTCCTATTTCTGGAAATTATAAAGATATCCACAGGTCTATGAGATCATACAGTTCACGTTGAGGACAATAACAACAGCAGTAGCTAACAGCCTATAAATTATGTTCAAATTCTCTTTTAAGTGTTCTATATTTAACTTTCAATGCAAACAAAGTGATACAAACAGTACTACCATTTTACAATGAAGAAATTGAGACACAGAGAAATTAAGAAACTTGTATAGGGTCACGCAGCTGCTAAGTGGTAGGGTTGGGATCTCAACATGGCATTTTGGCTCCAGTGTATGTATTCCTCACCACATTGCTCTTGTAGAAGCAGGTCAGGAGATAAAGGGGGAAGGGCATAAAAATGAACGAGATAATGTATAAAAACATAGCATGGTGCCTAGTATAGGATAGGCAGGAGACAAATTCAACTTGGGTTGCATTTTATCATGCTGTATTATGACGATAGAAAGTCTAGCAAAAAGTAACTACAGCCCCTAGAATGTTCTATTTAGTATAATAACTTAAAAAAGACAGCATACTCTAAAAATAGCTAGAATCATATTCTAAGTGCATAAATGTATTAAACTGTTTAATTCTCACAACATTTTATTAAGTAGGTGATGTTTTCTTTCCATTTAATGGATGGGAAAATTGAGGCATAGAAATATTAAGAAACTTGACTGGTACCATGCTATTAGTATGTTTTTGAAATTCATCTTTAAATTAAGGTATCTGGCTCCAAAGCTGTGCTCTTAACATGTATTGTACTGCCTGAGGCAGTCTACATTTGCAGCCCGTATTAGCTAATAGTTTTTTTTTTTTATTTCAGCATATTATGGGGGTACAGATGTTTAGGTTACGTATGTTGCCTTTGCCCCCCCTCCTCCCCAAGTCCGAATTTCAAATATGTCCATCCTTCGGGTGGTGC
>NW_012150552.1:983897-985806 GCF_000956105.1 Propithecus coquereli | reverse complement strand
AGCAAAAGTAAGACTACAACTCCCTCTGTTTACCACTGAAAAACAGCAACTAAGATTTGTCAAGAGCTTCTTATCTTCAATCTCTGACTAAAAATTTACATGAATCTTTTGTACATTTTACAATAAGACTATAATGTAGATGCTATTATCATCAATATTTTACAGGAAAGAAAATTGAGACAAAAGGAACATTAAGAAATTTTCTCCAAATTCTTTCGCTATAAGCAGAGAAGGAAGATGTGAAGCTAGGTGCTTGATTTTGCCTTATCTAGATACTCTGGTACCTTGTCTCCAATTCAAAATAGCCATTAAACTATTAGTTTTAATAATTATTTGTGTGGTTGTTGCAATTTTAGATGATTGTCACTTCCCTGAATTGGCCTTTTAATTAAAATTGTCCTTTGTTTTTTAAAACTGACCAGATTGGAGATAGCAATAAATCTAATACGTCTGTAGACTTTCTTTTACTCTAATACGCAAGTGGTCTAACTCTCCCTGTTGACAATAAAGTCCAGCTCATACATGGCTTAAGAAGATTGATCATCCAAATTTTCATATCTCGTGAATCTGTCTGTAAAGGGGTACAGATGAGTAGAAGAGGAGCGAGAAAGTGGATGTATTAGATTCCTAGGATTGTAGTAACAAATTACCACAAACTTGGTGGCTTAAAACAGAAATTTATTGTCACAGATCTGAAGACCATAAACCAATCAAAGATGTCAGTAGCATTGATTCCTTCTGGAGGCTTTGAGATAGAATCGTGCCCTGCCTGTCTCCTAGCTTCTGGTGGCTGCCAGCAATCCCTAGTGTTCCATGACTGTAGCTGCATCATCCCTACCTTCTGTTGCCATCTTCACATGGCCTTCCTCTCGGTGTCTTTCTGTGTGTCTCTAAGTGTCTTCTTTTCTGTCTCTTACAAGTACGCTAGTCATTGGATCTGGGGCCCACTCTAATCCAAGATGATCTCATCTCAAGATCCTTACCTTAATGTCATATGCAAAGATAATTATTTCAAATAAGTTCACATTCCGTGGTTCTAGATGGACATATCTTTTGGGTGGCCATTATTCAACATACTACAGTGACTATCCAGCTACCGTAATTTATTACATTCACTGACTTGACCAAAATCAGCAAAAGAAGCAACAGGTCAACTGTAATCATAAACTGTCCTGAATATACCTGCTCAAATTAATCTGTTTTCATACTGATATTATTTCTCTTCATTGCTTCATCCCTTTTGAGTATAGCATAAATCACTCCCGAATTTATCCCAACCTCATTCCCTATCCCAAATGAAACTACCCAAACAAGTGGTTCCTGGCCTCAAATCAAATGACTGTTTACAATATTTAAATTCTTTTTACCATGGGAATTATACCTTATTTTTATAGCTACTGGGCATGCAATATGAGCTGTTAATTCTTTATTGATCCCTCTGTTCCTTTTCTTCTGATGCCAACAGAACTGTTGCCTCCCTCCATTTTTGTAATCAAAAAATGTTAACAGTCTTCACATAGACTCCACTTACAAACATCTCTCACTAAGCTCTTGGTAACCTGTATTATTTCTGGCTTTGTTTTAACTGACTTTTCTTGCTTTTTCCTAAAACAATGGATTCTCCTCCAATCAGTAATAAGAAATGAATAGTTTTCAGCACAGAGATGGATAAAATAGCACAAATATTGCCTTGTGTTTGAAATATTTTTTATTACTTTTAGGTGTTTTTGTGTGAAAAAACAAGAATAATGTTGCCACCTGAGAGTAATACGTCAGTTCTCTTGGCTCTGTCTCTAAGTATCAAAAGCAAGTATATAAACACAATCCCCTGGGATTTTACATTGCAGTCCTTATGAGAATTACTACTCCATAGGTTTCAATGAGAATTTAGGGTGTATTATATTTAGTG
>NW_012150552.1:982527-983847 GCF_000956105.1 Propithecus coquereli | reverse complement strand
TATTTTATTCACTTGTTATATCCATTTCTAGCTAGGAACCCTCTGTGTAAATATTTCCTGACTGTATGAACAATAGGCACTAAGCTGGTTTCGGGAGTTGATGATAGACACAAACCTTGTTGTCAGGTCATCACGTTGTTAACAGCTCAGTCATGGAGATGCACATGGAACAAATAAATGTATAATTTTAATAAATGTTGGGGAAAAGGAGTGTGTGTCTGTGTGTGTGTGTGTGTGTGTGTGTGTGTGTGTACACACACATATGAGTATGTCTATATAAATATGACCAGGAAAAGAAGGGAGAGAGAAGGAGGGGAGCAATCCATAAGGAGCAAACAGCTTGTAGAAAGCCTAGTGTCTTAACCAGAAAAGAGAGAATACCCATATTGAAGGAAGGCAGTGAGTTCTACTTCCAAACATGCTCAAGAGCACAAGCTTTGAATCTATTTCTAATGAGCTGGGATTCCTAAGAATCTTCGATCAAGAGTCTCCTAGTAAATTTATATTATTGCAAAGAGGGTTAATTATACAACTTTGAGAGGTGAGCGCATCGGTCAGGGACATTTACTGATTACTGATACGTGAAATTCTCACAACATTCTGAAGTAGCAATTGATTTTACTTAATTGATACACTATATATTTAATATTGTCTTACATCCAGGGTGAATTTTTGTTACTAAATACATTTCTATGCCCATTAACAAAATTATACAAATTATGGTAGTTTTTGTTGTCCAGTATATGAATCAGCAAATACAGAGATTCAAATGATTCAGGAGTACTTGCACACCACTGGAATACTCAGGCTATCCACAAGGAAAGAAAAATGCTTATCAAGGATCCCAAGATAAAGAGATGATATGTTATATTTTTTTCTTCCATTTCTTTCTTTAACCAAGAAATATTATAAATAAAATTATGACTGTGGAAATTTTATAGTCAGTACATAGTATATGTGGTGAAAAAAATACTTCTTTCCAGTTAAAGACATCTCTCTAAGACTTAGAATCTTCATTACAAAATCAGTATTAATTAGTATAACTAATGGGTTTAGTAGTAATGGTAGTAGTAGTAGTAGTACTATTGTATTGGATCCAGTGATTCTCTTCAACAGAGACACTGAGAGCAAAACCTCTTATACTGTGACTTCATAGCTATAAACAACTTAGTACTTTATTAAACAACTGAAGATGAGAAAATAGAGTTTAGGGCCCAAGCAAGGTGACTTGTTACGGTCTTCCATAAAGAAAGAAATCCAGGAAATTGGCCTGGCGCAGTGGCTCACTCCTGTAATCCTAGCTCTCTGGGAGGCCAAGGC
>NW_012150552.1:970391-971160 GCF_000956105.1 Propithecus coquereli | reverse complement strand
GCATATGTGATCCAGTTTCCCTTTGAATATAAAATAAAAATAACCAAACATCAAATCAACAATAGCATTTAAGTATGATATTTTTTTATCAAGTTCCCCCTTTTAAAAATAGTTTGATTTTTTCCTCTTCCAACTGTTTTAAATAGGAAAAACAATGAAATTGAAAGCTTAAAAAATGGCTTTTAATTAGCAAACATTTCTTGTTATTGTATTTAGCATTTCCATTAGAAGAGTAAGGCCCTGTGGAAACATTTTTAATGCATATTTGTTTTTCCCTTTGAAAATTTATTTGACTATAACAGCAAATGTTTTCATAATAACATTGCTTTTAAAATTATAATATGCTGTATATAGAGACTTTACATCATATTAGCTGCATTGTGTTTGCAAGAAAAAGCTTTGTCAAATAGATTATAAATTATCTGTAAAATATTCTGCATTTATTGATGGAGAAAGCTGATATTTTTACTCCATATCTTCATTATTTTATCAGTCATATGTTCTTCCTTTCTATACCCATTTATTTTTACATTATAGACAATTCATTAAAAATAATTCAGATAAGTTGTCCTTATATATACACCTTTAGAAACAGCGAGAGAGAAAACATATTTGTTCCTCCTTGTTTTCATTAATTTGCATATAATGTAGGTTAGAGTTTTCATTAATAGGTAGTTTTAGTTCTTTCAGTTCTAAAAGATAAAAACCACTTTAGGAGGAGAATCAAAAGAGTCACTGAGTCAGTGATTATTTAACAACATTGAACATT
>NW_012150552.1:964901-967891 GCF_000956105.1 Propithecus coquereli | reverse complement strand
CAAAGTAACAATGTAGAAGCATTTAATAATTATTAATAAATAATTTATAAATTAGATATGACTCCAACAAGTGTCTGATTATTTTTTTAAAAAATAGAACTTTTTCTTGACATCACACTTGACTTGCACATCTCAGGCTCTGTCAGGGAAAATAGAAGACTGGTAATTGAATGAAAATAGGGAGATTTAAGATTCTTCCTAGTAGTAGGAAGTACTCGACACTAGAAAGACTGCCATATTGGTTACTACATTGATTATCAGTGTTGAGTTGGCTGATAAAGATCTAAATGTGTCTTTTTTAACCCTCACTAAATACTATAATACAATTATTGCAGGAAATACCTAGGTAAGGCCTAGTTAAAATCAAAAGAACAAAGCAGAAATGGACAATGATGGAGGATATAGAAAGAAATATATTCACTTATTCAGAAACAGTGAAAAGTATAGTCAATAAAGTTATGGGGAAAAAAATCATCCCAGTTAATGGCACATAGAAAATAAATTTAGGAGTAAATGACTACAATTCCAGTTTGGGGTATTTCAGTATTCTTGTAAGCCATGTTATTTTATTTTGTTTTTAACTTACCTTATTATTGTATAATTTACATATCATAAAATGCACCTGTGGACAAGTCTGTGCACATGTGTAACTAACACCACAGTAAAGACTATTTTCATTACCCCAAAAAGATTTCTTGTGCTTCTTTGAAGTCAGAAGGCCCAACTTCAGCCCCATAAAATCAATTATCTGCTTTCTGTTACTAAAGATTAGTTTTTCCTACTCTAGATTTTTATAAAAATAGAATCATAGGGAAAATTTTCTTTTTCTCTGACATTTTTATTCCCCACAATGTTTTTGAGATACAGCTGGTTGATGCATCTATCAGTACTTTGTTCAACTGAATAGTATCGCACTGTATGAATGTAACATATGTTTATTCATTCACCTCTTGATGTACCTGTGGGTTATTTGCAGCTTATCACCATTGTGAATAAACCTGCTATGAATATTTGTTTATAAGTTTTTTTTTGTAGATATGTATTTTCAATTCCCTTAGGTAAGTACATAGTAGTAAAATTGCTAGGATATATGTAACTCTGTTTAACTTTATAAGAAGCAGTCAAACTGATTTTCATTTTAAAATCCCACCAGTAAAGTATGACAGTTCTAGTTGTTCTATAATGTTATAAGGAAAAAAAAACTTTATACAAACTAAATTTAGCAAAGAATACTAGAGAAAATAGATGATTTATGAATTAGACAGCAACATGAGCTCTTAAAAGTTCAGAGAGCTCTACCTAGCAACATGAACAGGCAATATTTATAGACATAAAAAGGAAGTGATGTACAGAAAGAGCCTGATTAGTTATAACTTGGTGTCTGCCTGATTTGGACATGTCTAAGAAGTTTGCAGTCTGTGACTGGATGATCTCTCAGCTGCTAAAATTGGCTGAGGCTTGGCTATTTGTTATAAGAAAATGCCCTTTGAGTTGTGAGATTTGGACCTAAGATTCGAGACCCTGAAGTTTTACCAGTGTGGTGGTGAGAAGACCTTGGTATGATGTCTTCCAGCGAAGTTTAAGGACAGTCTTTGGTGTCATTTCTAAAAGATCCAGTCTCCAGCTTCTAGATCATTAAAGGTCTTGTTGTCATTAGTTGGTAGATTATGGAAAGCTTTCTTTATCTGGGTGAAAACATACTTTGTGCATAATGCATTAAAGTCTTGCACTGTTGAATCATGTCAGAGTTATAGGAATGGGATATACATGAGTTTCTATTATTGGCAGCCTAGGCCTTCCAGTAACTATTTCATTAGGGGTCAATCTATGGTTTCCAGTAGGATTGTTATCAATTCACAATATGTTTGACCAGGGCAATCCAGTTGACTTAATTAGCTTTGCTAATTTTAGTTTTACAATGTCGTTTGTCCTTTCTACCTTTTCAGAATACTGAGGGTGACAGAAATAATGATAATGCTATTGAATTTGTAACATTTTATTTAACTGCTTTATAATTTGTCCAGTAAAATGGGTTCCTCTGTCACTAGAGATTTCTCCAAGGATGCCCTATGAAGGAAACATGTTTTCTAATAACTTTTTAGCTACCATCATAGCATCAGCTTTCATACATTAGAAAGCTTCTAAGTATGTTATAAAAACATACTGATACCCCACTAAAGGTGACAATTAAATAAAGTCCATTTGTAAATGTTCAAATTGTCCATAAGGTGGGGAAAAACACTACCTGAAGTTTTGACGATCTTTTCAGGAATACGATTTTGGCAAACAAACCACTGGTTATAAACTATTTTTGCAATTTTAGAGCAGTCATACTGACA
Source organism: Propithecus coquereli (assembly GCF_000956105.1). NCBI lineage: Eukaryota > Metazoa > Chordata > Mammalia > Primates > Indriidae > Propithecus > Propithecus coquereli. The sequence goes on along the minus strand of NW_012150552.1, from coordinate 965,552 downwards.
ATACTTTTTCATAATTTGGATCATTTTGCTTATTCCATGATGAGTTATACAGTAGAGAGCTTTTAATAATGGAAGCGTCAAAGACTCAGAAAAAAACTAGATGGCTGTATGAGTCTTCTGGGAATTCATGCTTAACGTTGAATTTACATCCTTTTATCTACCAATTTTCTTTTTTAAAAATCATGTGCATAACATTGTTTATTAAATATGTTATCATAGGTAATTTGACTTATATCAATCTTATGGAGTTCGTTTAAATTTTACATCTTAAAAATGTCAGTACTGCCTGACTTAGCATGAAAATCTGCCTAATAATTTTCTCAGTATTTAATCAATTCTTGTTCTGCTTGATGTTTGGTTAGTAATTTTATGAACCAGACAGTTTCTTTAATAGAGTTCTGGTAATTCTTAACCAGTCCAATGGTGTGATTGATCTTAATGTTATTAAAGACTTGCACTTAATAGAGTCATTTCCATGAATCTCTTTGACAATGAAATCCTTTAGGCTTATAGTTGCTCAGAAAAGTACTAGAGCAAACAATAACCATCTGTGAATGACAAGACTTAAAATCACCATAGTTAAAGATCTGATGAGACTTCATTACAACAATGACACAATTGACAAGGAAATTCAGTTATTTCTGTTACACA
>NW_012150552.1:959726-960725 GCF_000956105.1 Propithecus coquereli | reverse complement strand
ACCACATAGTGACAGTAGTTTCTGCTTCAATATGGTGCATCCTATATTCACTCACATTCTGTTGGTCAAAGCACATCAAAGAGCCGAGCCCAACATGAATGGATGGACTAAAGTGAGAATATATGTCCCCAAATAGGGGGGACAGAGAATGAATCTTTGTCATCACCAATATAGTCTACCACAATCAGCTACAGAAGAGCACAACCCAGGGCAGAATGTCCATGAATTAACATGGCTCATACAAAGCTTGGAGCATAAAACCTGCACATGGCAAGCTTTGAATAAATAAATACTCACTCTTATTTTTGTTGGTTCCTTCTATGTATATCAGACCCTATATCACATTATAAGAACCTACTATCTGGAATGCTATAGGAAGATTTTAGAATACTGAGTCAGCTGAATTGCTTAGAAGTCAGGTGGCATTGTCATCTCTATCTTCTTAGTTCTAATTCTAGACCTTTATTCAGAGTGAAAGAGAAAGAGGCAGGGTGCAAAGAGTTTATTCCAATAAAAGCAAAATGTTGAAATATGAACTATTAAAAATTCCACATACTAAAAGTATAAAGTTATTGATAATTAAATTACAATCTGCATGCTTCCTTAGACACATTTAGAAATGATTACTGTGCTTGAATGTTAAAATGTTAAATAATGCAAACATGCATTAAATTTTATGGGTGGGATGTCTTAAATAGAGGCAGTCTATAAAATGTACCTCTGTTTCTTCCTAAAGTACTTTTTCCCAATCCACTTTAAGCACCTTGTATTGGCGGTACCTTGTATTCTTATATGTCATCTTTTCTACAGAGTCATCTCTTTCAAGACAGAGTAATTCTCAGGAGTTAGAGGGTCACTATAGATGAACTACCATATGATCTAACAGTTTAGCAGAGTAAAAAGTTACATAAAAAAACAACAACACTAGCAGTGATGTTGATGATGATAATAGTAATGACATACTATATAGCCCTTACTGTGTGCTATGCACTATTCCAA
>NW_012150552.1:958888-959389 GCF_000956105.1 Propithecus coquereli | reverse complement strand
TGTAATATAGAGATAACATAAGCTTATTTTATGAGTAAACCTAGGTAGGAAAATTTGTATGTCTCTATTATATTTAATGTGGACAACTCTGAAGACATGCTTGTTTTAATCAAACAAACGAATGATATTCTTTATTTACCAAAGATTATCAAAGTCACATTAACTTGAAAGGCATTTGGATTAGCTCTCATTTTTCTGAGAGAATAATTCCTTTATATGCACTAATTTTTCTTAAATGCAATTTATTAGAGCTCTTTTACAATTTAATTTGGAACTATCATAAGGAGATAGAAAAATATCACAAATATATGTCTCATATATAGATACACATACATATATAGACAGAAACAGGTATTTTACCTTTCATTATAAAATTTTATCCATGAGCCCCATATAATAATACAAAGTAATTTATTAAAGATATCTGGATCCAAATTATTTTTCTGGCCAATGGAATAAGATTTCCTGCCCAGATGGCTAAAGTTTTGACTAATATTTGGG
>NW_012150552.1:956743-957810 GCF_000956105.1 Propithecus coquereli | reverse complement strand
TTTTAATTCTAAGTTGTCTCTGATAAGGGTAAGTATTTTTTTTTCTGAAAATGCATAAGTTCTGGGCTTATAATTCTTGTACATGAAATCAGGAAGAGTAACCAGAAGATAGAGTCTCAGATTTCTTGGATTGAGACAAATCCATTATCAAAAAGGTACCTACCCAAAGCCTCTAACTAGATCCAATCCAGTTAATTATCAGATTCAGTCCTATCCTGGACCGAGTCCAACCCCCACATTGCTAAAATAAACTTGCAGAAGTCAAAATACAAATTTGTGCAGCTTGACATCTGAGATAGAAGTCACCCAGCTCCCCAGTTGCTGTGGAGATCAAGAAGTACAATGGACCTCGGCAGGTACCTTTGGTCACTTGGTGCTCTTGGGATCCCTGAGAATCTAACTTGGACTCATTTATTTCAACAATCTTGCAAGAAAAATTTTAGATGAATTAAATTTAGCAGTGTTTATTTGAGCAAAGAGATGATTTATAAATTGGGCAGCACCTCGAATCAGTAAAGGTTCGGAGTACTCCATCCAGCAATGTAAACAGGCAATATTTAAAGACAGAAAGAAGAAGTAACATACAGATGTAGCCTGATTGGTTATAGCTTGTTGTTTGCCTTATTTGGATATGTCTGAGCAGTTTGCAGCCTGTGATTAGCTGAAAATGTGGCTGCCATGATTGGCCAAGACTTGTCTACTTGATATAAGAAGATACTCTTAGGTTGCAGTTTGGTTACACATTAAGATACCCTACAGTTTGCTACATATAAATGTAGTTTTAGGCCAAATTTAATTTAATTTAAAACATATCTTTGCCAATTTGGGGAATTCTAATTTTTTCTTTTTTTTTTTTTTTTTGGTTTTTGCCATTCAAGTAGGTTTCCAGTCATATCTCAACGTACTTTTAATTGTATTTTGCTGATTACTAATGATGCGGAGCATTTTTCTTATCTTTGTCATTTGAATAACTCCTTTTGTTATATTCTTATTCAATTTTTGGCTCCTTTTTAAAATAAAATTGGGTTGCCTTCTTAGTATTGAGTTGTAAGAATTCTTTATGTATT
>NW_012150552.1:953047-955288 GCF_000956105.1 Propithecus coquereli | reverse complement strand
TGTTGCAGCTATAGTCTTTGCAAGCAACTACATTGATTTTTAATTTTTAAATCCTGTGTCCCATTTCCCTGTCTACTTTTCTTAATTTTTCTTCTTTTCTATCTCAACCTCATTTCCCCCAGCCCCAATACAATGCTATGGTTTTACATTACCACTCAGGAGTTTTGCTAGACTGGTACATGGTGACCTACAATGAAATGTGCTTTCTGGTGTTCACACCCTGTATAATCTCATTCTATATTGACTCTTGCCTTGGCCATGTGACTTGCATTGGCTAATGGGGTATTATAATGTGTGATGCAAGTTGAGTATCTAAAAGTGTAGTCTTTGGGGGACCTCCTCTTTTGACCCTTGCCAGCATGTCAATGTCTGGTCTAGGCTACTGAATGATTAATAACCTGGTGGGAAGAAAGACTTTTGGACCATAATGAGAGAGATATCTAGCCATCCTAACACCCTAGCTGATCCCAGCTGCCAATAAACCTACAGACTGAAAACGGACACGTAAGTAAGCTCAGGAGAGACCAAGCAAAAGAATTACCCAGCAAACCCATAATTTTGTGAGAAATAGTAAATGTTGATTTATGCCACTATATTTTGGACTGTTTTTATTCATACAATTCACAACTGAAACAGGAGGCAAGCTATGCTCTGGCTAGGGGAATGTTGCTGTCATTGAAGAAACTAAAGAAGTTGCTATATATGCACCTCATCCGTATTTTCTGAATTTTCTCACACAAATCCTGCACTCAATCACGATGCAGTTCTGTAAGAGATTTCCCTTTGTCACATGACACAGTATGCCTACTCGTCTTGGGAACATACACAGCACAGAATTTGCCAAATAAAAAAAACCTGATTTACTTAAACTCTAAAAACCTGATTTTGGGGATAATGCCAAAACAAACTATAATGAGTTTCAGCCGTGATCATGGAAGGTTTGGTTGCCAGTTCATATTTGACATATTTTTCCTCATTCTTGGCCACATGCTCCTAAGCCAAATCAGACGTATTGTTTAACTGGCTACTGATTAATGTTTTGGACAATGTAGTAATCAGCTATCAAAATGAACAATTAATCAGAGTAGTGAAATATACTTGGCATCTTCAGGACACATTTTATTGTAGTCTAGAGATCAAATTTGTCCTCAGAGATCTCATACCAAAAACGAGGTGACTATTAGCTATAAATCTACACCACCAGTCATTTAACACTTGACCTTTAGGGTTGGATACATTTTGCTCAAAGAAATCAGACAATGCTTTTGTAATTATGAGGAAAGAAGTAAGAATATTAGTAAATACAACACTGCATAGCCAGATGTTCGATAATCCAGAAGGCTTATTATTTTCATAATTATTATTATTTTGTTGTTATTGTTATTTCATCTAAGTTAAACTCTTACGAGAGTACATTGTATGCAAGAAATGAGAGTAAGGGTTGCCCTGTTACATTTGCTTTTCCCCAAAGTCTCTTCAAATGTTAAGATAGAGCCATTCTTTCCACCTCTTAAACATCACCTAAATTTCATCTTGTGAGTCCTTTATAACCCTGTTATATACCAGGAATTCCTGGAAGAAAGATTTAGCATCTCAGAATATTAGATTTTCTGCTTCTGAATAATTCTACTGAGTAAATGTAATACATAGGTTCCAAAGAGTCCTAGGACCACAGACCCCAAAGCACAACAGAACAGGGCCAATCTGAGAAACAGAAAGCTTTGCCCCTCCTTCACATTCCCAAGTATTAGAATCAAGAGATCTGAGCTGTAAACCTAGTCTTGTTGTCAAGTTCTCCTCACCAAACTCCAAGCAAGGACAGTAGAGGTTTGATGTTGTTTAAATATGGACCCAAATACTTGCCTTGCCTGTTCAAACATGTGTTTCTTTTGGCAAGATCTCTGACTTCTCTGTGCTTCGGTGTCCTCAAGTGTAAAATGGGATCACAATACCCATCACACAGGATTATTGGGAGCATAAAATGATAAAATGTGTTTAAAATGAAATGTCTACCGTAGAGCTTTGGGTTCAGATTATTAATCAAGTTGCAAATCTTATAGAACATACACATTATTACAGATAAAGCATAAAAACTCTAAAATGTCTCGAGCTCTAAAAATGTCTATACTTTCTCTGCATCAGACCACTCAGTACATTGTTCCGATCCACAACTCCATGGCTACTGATGTTTGCAGGCAAAGCAAAGCTCAACAGATTTAAAATAACCCGACCCGATGATTC
>NW_012150552.1:939812-941882 GCF_000956105.1 Propithecus coquereli | reverse complement strand
CAAAATTCAGGGGAGGGAATACTTACACAAAGGCAAAATAAATAACCAATTTAATTTTAGTACTAATAGTGTATTAAAGAAAAAGAAATGTCAAGCTATGCGAATAAAAGAAACTCTGTAAAGAAACTCTATTCTTTAGATCCATGAAACATTCCATTAAATGTTCCCTACCTTGTCACTTGTGAAATGAATTCAATTTGCCACTTCAATTCTACCCGAGTTCTCAGTTCTCTTTGCCTTTCCCTCTCCATGCTATTTTCCGTATAACTTTATCAGTTTTCATTGACTTTAATTATCACCAATTTGATAGCAACTCTTTGTGCATGTATTTCCAGCCCTCATTTTTTCTCCTATGTTCCAGACTCAAATATATTGTGCTCCTCTATGTAGAATAACTACAAGCATCTCAAGTTGAACGTTAGAAATTGAACAAATTCTCAACTCCTTTCAAAACTTTCTTTTTTCCTGCAATTCCTACTCCGTTAGATAGCATCACCTTGCACTTCTACTACTTACTCATACTTCACATCTTTTCCTGTTAATTGTAGACCTTAAAGTTCCCAGATTCCTTCCCTCACTTCCACCACCCCTCCATGACTCCTACCCGATTTCTGAATTTCCTTCCCATTTTTCACAAAAGTCCATCTTTTTAATCCATCTTGGAGCTGTGGCCATTGTTTCATGCCTGCTCTGCAAGGATTATTCTAGCCTCTTAGGTTGGCAAAAGACTCTTGGCAGTTGGCCCCTGGCCTTTCTTGCTAACCTCATGTCACATCAGTGACCCTAGACTTTGCTCTAGCCAATTTACACCTCAGCCATTCTACAATTTTTCAACTGTTCCCAAACATACTTGGCCATTTCATGGTCTGAGCATGCTTGATATGATATATAGCACATCCTTATATGATGAAATCCTATACATCCTATTAATTTGTTTTTCTTTTTTGTAAAGCCTTCAATAGATCCCCAAAGACACCTAAGGGAGCTAGTTCCTCTCTTCTTTATGTTCCAATAACAATCTGTTTGTACATCAATTGTGACACTTATCACATTATACTCTAACAAACTATTTGTGTGCCTAGCTTTCCCAAACATTGAGGTCCCCTTGGGCAAGAATGGTATCATATTCCTCTTTGCAAGCAATCAAACCAGAAACAACCATAGTGCTTAGGGACCAGGTAGCATTCAGTGCATATCTGCAGAATAAAGGAATAATAATGATGAATGGATAAATGCATGGATGAATGGAGGTGTGATGGGTGTGTCAAATGTAGCCCTTTGAGTTCCTCTCTCAGGAACCAACTGCAGTGGGAAATTAATGGAAGATATACCTAAGCCTGACACTGTAGTCATAGCTGTATAAATGATACGATATCAAGAAATCAGGAGTCATTGCCCACAAATACCTCCCTATAAGCCCAATGATGCTTGTAATTCTTTAAAATAGGACAAAGGTTTTTATTATAGAATTAGAGAAGAAGTTAAACTAATTAATACTTCTGTCACTAATTTATAATACAATGTAGAGTAAGAGGTCAATGTCACTGAAGCTAATTTCTGCCCCTTATGGAACATTAGCACAGATCCAGACTGCCTGAGCTTAAGACCCAACTCAGCAATGTACATAAATTTCTCTATGCCTTGTTTCTTCCACCAGTAAAACAGAGGCTGTGATAATAGAATATCATTCTAAGAGTATTATAATGATAAAACTCAGTAAGTTAATATATGTAATGCTTAGAAAAATGCTTTGTATTAATACCTAAACAATGTTTAATATGTTATTATTTTTGTTAATAATTCTCAATAATTTATAATTGACATCAGGACTTCTCTGGAGGGAGATGTATAGTAGCAGGTAGGGTGGGATGCTACAGATGGAACAAAAGGTCAAGGAAGATAGAACTGGGATTGTCAAATGCAATCACTCCCCTCCAAAGTGTATTTGAGCCTTTACCCAAATCAGAATTTGGCACAGCAACTGTAATATCATTTGTAAGATAACAATGAGATGCTTTTTACAATAAGAAATCTATATATTAATGGAAAATGCCCAAGACTTAATTTTAA
>NW_012150552.1:937265-939762 GCF_000956105.1 Propithecus coquereli | reverse complement strand
TTAAAAATATTATAGCTTGAACTAATAATAAAAGGAGGGAAGCCCGTGAATGTGACAAGGCCTTGATGATCACATCCATGGATGCTGGAAAATTAGTTTAAATTTTCAAGTCTACCAAGAAATCTCCCACCTTTCACAGGAAGCAAACACACATACACACACACACACATATCCACAACAGAATATCATTCAGCCATGAAAAAGGAAGTCCTGCCATGAATGTGACAAGGCCTTGATGATCACATCCATGGATGCTGGAAAATTATTTTAAATTTTCAAGTCTACCAAGAAATCTCCCACCTTTCACAGGAAGCAAACACACACACACACACACACACACACACACACACTCACACACACACACACACACATACACACATGTCCCATATATGCCAAAATAGCCACAAACTCAGATAGGCACTAGCTCTGCTAGTGAACAAATAACATGTTTATTGCTTTACAAATAGCTCACTATTTGTAAGTCAGCATAAAGCATCACTGTCTTATCTGAAGTTCCTCCCAATTAAACTTTTATTTTGTTATTGCTATCTGTATAACTTTTCCTTGCATAACTGAGATTTGCAGGTCAAAATCTTCATCATGCACGGGTATTGTGCTGAGGACGAACAAGCTGACATGATAATTGTTGGTATATCTAACCTAATGTTGGCATATGTACTGAATTTTTTGTTAGTTCTTATAACTTTGATTTTTTTTTCTTCAGACTGTGTTAGAACAACTGGAACCAAGACTTGTGTTTCATAGGCTATATAGCTGATTTATGGCCTATAACATTTCTGAACAATTATAATGCTACATCGGGACACTGTATTCTGCTGTTGAAGATAAGACTTCATTGTAATGTAGATGGTGAGGGCACTGGTGGCACATGGCTTTCTGATTGCATGAGAATGTCCAGAGATTCAGTACAGTCCCAGTATCTGGTCAAGGCAGTAGCTAAATAAGCAATTGTGTGAGGTGACTTTCCCCTGCTACGGGTTCCCAAATAGCATGTGCTTCCTGTCTACTCTAATATCACACTGGGTTGCAAATGACCTCTTTAATACTTTTTACAATTTTTTATGCTAAAAGCACCGTGAATGCCAGGCTGTATCTTCCATAGGAATTTATGATAGTGTCTGGAACATACTAGGTACATGTGTGTTGACTGAACAAGCATGTCTGTGAAGAATCAAGTATTTCAATTTGACATTATTTATTCCATTATTTAGCAAATTTTAATAGATGCCAATCAATATCTTACCCATTTAGCAAGATTCTAGAGATACAAAGAAATTAAGACACAATTTCTGATTTCACAGAGGAGGTTAAAAATCCATTTATATTTGGTTAATGCTGTAATATTTACTTTAAGATGATTGTGAAAGCAGAGACCAATAAATATTACCCATAAATTGGCTTGTATTGGGAATTTTTGCAAAGACCGGACACAATATTATCAATGTTATGGGTAGAATGCTTTAGGATTCTCTACAACACCTGAGTACTGTATCTATCATCTAAATGCTAGAGGGCTTTGTAAGGTTTAGGCTCAGTCTAGCCCTATTGAATGTCAATATAGGTAAAAAACCATTGAGATTTTCATTTGTATTTGAAGCAAAATAAGTAGAGGTATAAAACCTTACAGGGTTCTTCTATTAACTCCCAAAACAGCAGTTTTTAAAAGCTCATTTTTCAAATGACAAAAACTACTGCAGATTAACTTATATTCATTTTACAAGCAAGTGATAAAATTGATGAAAATCAACTGATTTTATATCTCATACATATATACACGCATATGCACACCATGATGAAGAGGAAAAGAGTGGCTTTGCAGTATGGTAAAAGGGAACTACTTCTTTACATAACTTTAACACGATCAGAGAGGAGCTTTTGACCTTTGTTTATTGTTGAGCCATGCATCAGAGTACATACAGAAATTGTTCTCATGAATGCGAATTCCTTAATGATAAATTTAAGGCTGTATAATGCTTTGTGCGTTGGGTGCCAGTAGGATTTTAATCCACATTTTTACTAGACTTGCCTTTTAACTAGAAAATCTAGACCAGTCAATCAAGGTCGGAAAATCTGGGCAGTGAAGCTAAGTTACTCTTTTTAATGTCACAATGTTGTGATAGGTTCATAAGGGACAAATTTAGAAAAAAGGGAAAATTGAGACTATACCACAAAATTTCAAAACAGGGGAAAGGCTGTCATAGAAAGATAGAGTCAGAAGACATCTGAAAGAGCGTTGTGGTTGCTCACATCATTTTACAGCCCATGTAATGATTCAAAGAGGTTCTATAACTTGTCAGCTTTACTTAGTCAGTTATGGACAAAGGTAGAACAAAACCCTAAGTCTTTTGTTTCCTAGTTCAGGATGATTTCCAATGTTAGAAACTGATTGCAGAATACGCTCCCTCCCATGACACAGCCTAAGAACTTAGAGTTTTTAAAATAACCTACAAACTGCATCCAGAGAACCCCTGCTTCG
>NW_012150552.1:930624-934247 GCF_000956105.1 Propithecus coquereli | reverse complement strand
CTTTAAAACAGGGACATTGAACTACTGTTAACGACATCTCTGGGTCCAGAAGGGCAGTTTTGTATTATTTAAGAAAATAATACAATAACGGATCTTAACATTTACAAACTTAAGATGTCATGAAAAGTTCAAATTATAAAGAAAGAACGCAATATGTTTAAGAAAGATTTCTGCTTTTCATTTTAAAATTTTGTATGATCTATGTAAGTTTTAGTTTCTGTTACTTGTGTTCTATTTGCCCCCCAGATAAACAACAACAACAAAAAAAGTAGGTTATTAAAGGTAAAATGTCATCCCATATCAAACTCACATTGACAATACTTCAGAGTCACTATCTTCATAAATGAGAATGTCAGCCTTATAATTTTATTGCTTATGGGTCTCAAGAACACTTGAATTAGATTCAATACCAGTATATGAGAAGAGCGAAATAGGCAAGACCTTTCCCCTCTTTTTCATACCTTTCAATAAGAAATTGTAACATGCCTTTGTATGCATTCTTCGCTAGTATTATTAGTGCTATTTTGGATTGTGAGAGTTTTATCCCACCCTCCCAGCTTCCCCACCCCCACCCCTTTGCCTTTTCTTTCTTCACCATTGTTCCTCTCAACTGCAAGACCATCTGTTCACTTGGCAGATGCAAGTCAGATCTATAATTGTTGTCATTCTTAGCATAGTGCAAACCCTGCACAATCCAGAGGACGAGAAGTACTACATTCATGAGTTAGCCAAATGTATATTGTTGTCGAAATTACTTGTCAAAACGTCAAAAGGAACGATATTTGATTTTCAAAGCACAGCAGACATCTATCCAGATTACAATATGAGGGCTCCATTATGTTGTTACTTATGCAATGCATCATTCAGATTTTGACTAAAGGAAATGGCATGAGCTCTTGCAGGCTTTGATTTCTATTGTGGAAAAGGAAGAAGATAGGAGTTAGTTACAAAATCCTTTGTTCAAGTGGTGAATTGAGAGGTTTTCTGAAGTGTATCAAATACATAAATTGGAAGACAGAAATCCCTGGTATGAATACACCTCATTTTTAAACAACGCTGATAGTTGATAATCGGAATTTAAACACAAACTATATTAAAATGTGGAATGAGGGATTTTCAAGACAAAAGGCAATGAGATACTATATTCTACTGCTGCTGTAACAAATTACCACAAATTTCGTGGCTTTAAACAACAAAAATTTATTACTTTTGCATTTCTGTAGGTCAGAAGTCCAACACAGGTCACACTGGACTAAAGGTGTTGGTCAGCCTGCATTCCTTTCTGGAGGCTCTAGCAGAGAATTCATTTTCTTGCCTGTTCCAGCTTGGAGAGAGGGCCCCCATTCATTAGCTGTGGCCTCTTTCCTCTGTCCTCAAAGCTTTCATCTTTCTGATCATTCTCCTGTGATCACATCTCTATCTCTGACAACAGCTAGGAAAGGTTCTTTGCTTTTAAGGAATCACATAATAGGATTCAGGATAATATCAAGGTCCTTAACTTTAATTATTAATACATCTGCAAATCCCCCTTTCCACATAAGGTAATGTATCCAACAGGTTCCAGGGTTTAAGATATGGGCATCTTTGGAAACTATTATTCTTCCTACCACAGACATTATCCATCTCAAGCTCCTATTTTACAAATGACATGTGAGAGACACAAAAGAATTTATATTTGCTCAAAGTCAAACGAATAGTGAAACATTAAGACCATGATGGCAAAACTCCAGTTCCTTGCTCTTGTAACTAAAATATACCACTTCTTTTCATAATTTTATGTGATTCCTCTTGTGTTAAAGAAATGAACCAAAGAGTTCCTCTAAATAGTTATTTGCACTTCACAGCTCTAACGGCAGACTTAAAATATTATTTGATGATAGAAATCAGTTATATACACAACTTTTTAGCAATGCATATATACCACCCAGAGTTACACAGAGTAGGTGTCGCTGATGACAACAATGATGATGCGCATCACAACACATTCCTGGAGGCTCTAAACATTGCTTTTAATTACTAACTGCTGTATGAAGTAATCTGAGCATACACACATTGAAGATAGATGAGTAAGAAATTAACCAATTAGAATGTCTGTTGATGTAAACCTCCAACAAATACTTATTAAGTGGCTACTCCAGGCTACATGTGGAAATAGATGCTGGAGATAAAGCTTAAATAGGGAATGGAATCTTCCCTGAATTAACTTATGGCGTGGTTGACAAAACAGACATATATAAATTACCATGTTTCATGTCTTCCCATGTGCACGAAAGGAAGATAAAGAGGAAGCCGCTGATGCTGGAAGGAGTATCAAGACAGGATCCATAGAGAAAGTAGCATTTGATACTGAATCTGAAGGATAGTCAGGATAGCAAGTAGTCACATAAGTGGTATTAGACTTTCTTTTATCTTCTCATGAATCATAAAATGCTATCAGGTTAATCAAACTGAAAAAGTCTACCAAAATTAGCCTCTAGGAAACTCGTATGCCAAATATCATCTTTCCCTCCAACTTTTCTTCTGCATTTCAAAATATAAGTCTGAAAATGGACAACAGCACATCCCACAACCAGAGCAAAATGTTGCCTTCTCCGGTGATTAGTCTCGTGCTCCAGAGCTGAGAGTGTAGGTGTCTTCCCAGTAAGTGCTTTAGGGGTACTAGGCCCTCGCACCTACAACTTGTTGTCAAATAAAATAGAAGTTTCAGCTCTGGAGAATTTCTAAACAGATGCCCCTTAATAAAATGTTGACTTGTTTTCAAGAACTGCTAAGCCACATCAAAAAACTAGGCACTTAATTTGGAAATATTAAATTCACCGTAATCTGATTTTAGACATGTCAGGAAATGATTGCTTTTGTTAAGGTAGATAAAACCCCTGTCTCTCCACAGAAATTCATGGTGATCTTAAATCCTATAAATATCCGTCTTTGGCACTATTGAGGGCTATTAGAACCAAAGTCATATGCAAGGTTAATTCAAGTTGGGGGATACTGGAATCCTCTTATTGCAAAATAAGGTTTCTTTCACCTTTCTAACCTCAAGTGGAGGCACAAGGAGCATGGATCATGATGTATTACTGGAATTACAGCCACGGCATCACCAATTACATCTGTCCACAAAGTCAGCCACAGTTCTACGACATGCAGAGCTGAAATTTTATGATATATTATCCATATAGTCATCAGAACAAAATAAGGCAGGCTTTATGTCTGCTGCTGCAATGATTGCTGTATAAAACCAACTCCTTTTTAACTTGAAGCTGTGCATGCGTGAACTTAGACTATCATTCACCCTTTAACCAATTATATGTCATGAATCTCTTTATTTAAATTATACTTCATGAATCTATTTATTCACAACATATTTTAAGTGTTATATCCTCTGTGTATATATGTATGTGTGTATTTTTCTTACAAGAGGATATTTAGAAGACAAATCCTTTATATTAAGATTTTCTTTGCATTATTTTTAAACCAAAAAGATATTTCAATCCTTTATTCTCAAAAGACTTCCCAAACCTCTCTATTTTTAAAATTACTTGTCATTTTTTGTATCTACTTAAAATTCTTCATTTTTAACACACTGAATCCAGAGCATTTATATTCCATTAAATGACATATAT
>NW_012150552.1:924955-926683 GCF_000956105.1 Propithecus coquereli | reverse complement strand
TTACTGTGTACCAGTCACTACCTAAATCCAATAGTTTATTTAATTGCTATCAGCTATTCTATTAGGTAGATACTAAATATCAAAACCCACCTTTTTATTACGATAGTTGTGAGGATGGTAAAAAAAAAATAAAATTACTCTTAGAACTCAGAGTGGGATTGATCTTTCCATTGATTGGAGATACAGCTACTGTTCATTAAGTTGTGTAGTTTATTTTGTAATGAGTTAAAGGGCTATATTGGCAAACATAATTTGGTGAAACTCTCCTTAAAAGAAATCGTGTGGGAAATTTACCTAAAATACTTACATTGAAATGTATTCATCCAAGAGTTTATTTATTATATATCCATTCTTTTACAAAATGAACAAATTAATCCTGCCTGCCCTAGATAAAGAACTCCTCTGCAGTTCATTTTATGACTGGTGAGGAAAGAAGAGACTCAAATCATAAAAGAAATTTAGTCCATTATTTTGAGGTCTTGACCTCCTTGGGTTATACACAGAAACTTTTAGCAGAGGAATAAAGTAAAGAGTTCTTATAAGTTAATGTCAGCTATGTCAGTTTAACTGAAAATGTTCAGATCTTACTAGACCGTAAATCAGAAGATCCTATGACACAGTAATTGAGTCAACATTAGCCTTTCGCCTTCATGAGCTTGGGGATAAATCTGGCCTAGGTTAAGGGGAAGAAATTCTATCAATTTTCAGGTGTTTACTAGACTGTAACCCAAAATTGCATTAGCCCCCACTTTGCTTGGAAATGGCTTGCACGTAGATGATTCTCAACACCTTGGGTCAATTTTTATAATCACTCATAGATGTACTGACAGTGGAAAGCATTAAGAAACTGAGGAATGCTAATTCAAAAATCATCACTCACTTTTTAAGCATATTTTTAAAATAAATTTAGAAACATAATAATTTAACAGAATTTTCAAAATAAATTTCCAGTCAATGTAATTTATCTTTGTATTGTATTATTTTATAGTTCTAACATTTAAGACATTTTTAAATAATGTAGTATTAATTTCATGGGTAGAGGATATCAAATAAATGTCCACAGCAAAGGAAAGATATCAACAAGTAATAAGAAAATAAAATGGATTAAAAGCTCATGCAAATATCTTCAAAGTTAAAATCAAATAAATGCAAATTAACGTAAAGGGAATACCATATTTTGCCAACAAACTAAAAACAGTACTTGCTGTTAGCTGGGGTTATAAAAACAACCACTTTTATAAACTACTAAAATAGGTATAAGCTGATAAAGCTCTTCTGAAAAATAATTTATCAACATATATTAACATAAACTGAAAATTTCATACTCTTCACCAAATTATTTCCCTTGCGAGAAATTTTCTTAAGAAAAGTATCCAAAATACAGATATACACAGATTATATAGAGAGAGAATGATTGATTCAACACTATTATAATAACAAAAGTATGCTATAATCTAAATATTCACAGGATTAAAATTTCAAAGTTAGTGCACATATGTATAATAAAATATGACACAGTAAATAATGACTTAAAATACTTCATGAAAAGAAAAAATTGGTAAGATAATCATCATTGAAAACCATAGAATAAAAATTACTTGAAGAACATGGTCTCAAATTTGTAATAAAAAAAATTGAACCTATTTTAGATAAAACTAAAAAAGAGACAATTGAATTCTTAATAATGACTGTCTCTGACATGTGAGATTACAGAAATGTTTATACTTT
>NW_012150552.1:922004-924905 GCF_000956105.1 Propithecus coquereli | reverse complement strand
TATACACACACTATATTTGTATATATAATAATTTTAAAAGACAATGCACATGCCTACCACTTTAGTTGAATATGTTCAATGTGTGGAATAAAAATGTAAATAATCTTAACCATTATACATATTAAGAGAACAAGTGTGTACGCAGGTATGTATTTATGCTTAAGAGAATTTTCTTTTTCATGTTCACAAATACACAGATAATACTTGAATAAGAGACATGGTTATATAACTGACATTCACAGGGCCAGAAGCATGAAAACCTGAGTTCTAGTCCTGATGCTTCTATTATATAACCACTTACAATTAAAGCATATGTGAGTAATAGTCATGGAAATATTTAAGAATCATAAAATGTATAAGAATGTCAGGTATTGCTTGACATCACATAATTCAATACACTCATCTTGGAAAATAGGCAACCAAGTCTGGCTCCATTGTGACTTGCCTTGGGCCAAACAGCCTCTTAATATTAATATATAGGAATGGGTATTTTGGTTTTTAGTGCTGTATTACTTTCTTATTGAAGAAGTATCTTCAGATTTTAACATCTACATTTCATTATTGGGCTCTTTAGTAGAAAAATACATTCATGCAAAAATAATATATTTACTGAATAGGGGAATACAATTAAATGATTTTTTTGTTGTTATAAGGCTGTCATCATTTTATGATAAACTTAAATGCTTTTGAGAAAATTTTCTCAAATATGAAGATGTGTATGTTTGGGGAATGCCATTCCTTGCTTGAGTAGCAACTATTACTCGATTTATAGAATTCTGCTGATTTGGGCAACATTCAATAAATAATTATATTGTTGGTAACAAGTAAGATTTTGTGGGATGTTTTGGAAAGTACCAATATCTCAATGTGTTGTCAAGTATTCAGAAAATATTGATAAAGCTACTATTTGCCAAGCACTTCTTTATGCACTAAACAAGTGAACAAAACAAAGTCCCTGCTCTCTAAGAGATGACTATATAACTCGGCAGGTGATAAAAAGTGTAATAGAGCAGGTTAAAGTAGAATAAAGTAATAGCAAAATGATGCAGTAGTTATACATAGGATGCCTAGGGAAACACTCTCAGGTAATGTTTGCCCACAGACCTGAACGAAGGGCGGGAAGAAACCATGCAAAAGAAACAAAAAGTACAAATGCCATAGGGAAAAGCACTGTACTTGCTTTTGTTGACCACAGAGAAAAGCAGGGAGACTAGAACAGTGTAAGAAGAAAAGTGGTAGGAAATGAGGGCAGAGAAGTAGCTGCTCCCATGTAGATCCTGATGGATTTTGTTCTGAGTGTGGTGGGAAGTTATTAGTGGGTTTTAAACAGGATAGTGACATGATTTGACTTACACTTTAAAGGAATTTATCTGGCCTCTGTGTATCAAACAGACCACAGAATTGCCAGGGTAAGCAGAGAGACCATTAGGGATCCATCACAATTGTCCAAGTGAGATATGAGGATGGCTTCTTTACCAGTATGAGTTGGAAAACTGGTTAAATAGAAAATTTATTCCTGTAGGTTTTCAAAATGGAGATTGTAGAACTTTATGTACTGGGGTGAAATGATAATAAAGTTAAATCCTGGTGGCCCAGAAAAATTGCAAAATTATGGTATTATGAATACCATTCTTGACAATCACAAAGATGTTGAATATACCCTTAGATTCAAGTCATTATAGTCATTATGGATCGAACTTTGTTTAGAAAATTCTTATCTGCTGAGAGACAGAGTGAGACTTTGTCTCTTAAAAGAAAAGAGAAAGAAAATTCTTATCTGTAGTCAATTAAGTGTCACACAATTTAAATTAACTCCTTCACTTTAAATATTTGTGCTGAATGATTATGTATTTTATTTTTTTGGTTGGGTATTGATTGCTAAGGTTAAAAACTTTTTGTGTTTTTTTTCCCTCTTCTAATAACAGACTACACTGGGTCTGTAACATGAGTCTACTGGGCACTCAGAACCTGATCAGCCCAAGTCTCATTTTCTAGGCTTTCTTTGTATCCAATGCCTAATTTTCGGATTCCTGCCCTTGTGTCAGCTGACACTAGCCCTCCTGCTAACTGTATACACCCTTGTCCTCAATGAATAAGGGCTTGATTGTGCATTGATTAAAGTGGCTTATTTTACTGTTAAAGCGAATTACACAGAAATGGCATTTCCTATCAAACAAAGAAAAATAATACCATAATAACACAAACTTGACACTTCCCTAATGCTTTAATCTGACAATCTCTGCACACTTAACAAATAGTAATTAATTAACCCTTACAACATTCCTGTCAGGAAAACAGGATTACACCTATTTTACAAATGAAATGCTAAGAGGTAACGTAACCTAGACAAGGTTACATGGTCTGCTTGTGGCAGACCAGGCACCGTAACTCAACAGCTTTGGCCCAGCCTCCCAGGCAGTCAAAAAGTAGTCAACGAGTACTAATCAGGAGAACATATCGCTTCTGCTTATACCATAAAAAACTCCATTTTGTACCAAATCTCTGAATGGCTGCTATTCAGACAAAGGCTTTACTATATTCAGTCATAATTCTCATCAAAGTTTATCACCAAGAGGAAAAGAACGTGAAAATCCATAAGTGCATCTTGTTAAGGGTACTGCTGCCATAAAAAAAAGAAAAGTTACGTTAAATATTAACTATTGAAATATGACCAAGGAAGCAATTAGACTTGATGGAGGAATACTGGTGCCTAAGCGTGCCATCTGGGTGAGTTACAAAGTATAGTAGTCAATGAACTTGATGGCTCTTGATTTTACTAATAAATTTGTATTCGTGGTTTATAATTGCAAGAAGAGGAAACATTTTGTTATTATTCACATGCACAAGCAGAGCCAGCTTATAAAGAAGATATAAAGCCAATCGGTAATACCACTGGATACA
>NW_012150552.1:898871-919434 GCF_000956105.1 Propithecus coquereli | reverse complement strand
TAACTCAAGAGTTGTATAACGTAAAGTGAGCTTCTACTGTTTCTAAAACGAAGATTGCTAATTTAAAAAAAAAGAATGAATCAACTCCATGACGAATTCAAGTATATATATTTGGTGAGGCACAGGACACATTTCTTGTCATATAGCAGAGGGTACGCTGATATCATGGTTACATAATTACTGTTAGCCACAAATAATAATGGCATGGCCCAATTTTGATGCTACCAATAATGTATTTTATGCCTAGTTCTGAGACATGAACTACCCAGGACTCAGAATGAAGGTCAGAAGCAAACAGTACATTCAGATAAAGGGCTCTATAATGATTTTTAAAAATTGTATTTACTCCCTTCCCCATATGACTCAACCATTAGAGAAGAATAAACCTATAAGGTAAAGTCACATGCCTTTTCCATATTTATTCACTGAAAGCATTAACTGCTGAAATGAGAATAATGATAATAAAAGCCTTCAAAAAGAGAAAGTAGGCATTGAGAGTGTGCATATGGAAAAAAAGTGTTAACCAGAAGAACAAAAAATGACTTTTAGTTTCATATCTTGAAATAAGAGTTTGAAAACATAGATAAAAGGAAGTTTAAAAAGAAGGGTCTCCATTATAAAAGAAGTGACAGAAAAAGGCCAAATGATAGACTTTTCTGGAGAGAAGAGTGATTTTCTAGCATATGCATATTTTTAAAGCTACTTTTATCTTTTCTCTACCTCAGATGGCTTTTTCAAACAGCTCGAGGAGCTGCCTGGATGCACTTACCTGGTAACAGGTGGACAGAATTAAGCATTAGTCTCAGAATGTCACCACATATTATGTTTCCAATCTGCTCCTCTAGTTTTAGCAAGACGCTGCAAATGAGGGTGCAAAACAAACACATTTTAGTCTGTCTCTGATTAAACTAATGATAAACCAATAACTGCTGTTGGAAAAAGAAAAAAAAAAATCCCAAAGTTCATGCTGTCAGGATACATTCTATCTCCAGTTAAAGATTTTCACGCCTGATAAGATTTCCTTTAAAGCAAACATTAAGCCATATGTCACTTTAGTCATTGATATTTTAATTTGCATATGCCGATTTCATGTATAGGAAACTGTTCTGCATCAGTAGAGTGGGTGGTACTTAGTAATTCAAAGGAAATGCAGAATGATAGTCAAATGATTTATATCAAATTGATTTTACAGAAACTCCAATGTTGTTGTGACTGATTTTGCCTTTCTGTTACATAAAGGTGGTCTCTTTCTTTGAGCCCTCTGCTTAACCACTTCCCACCAAAGCTGATGAGATAGGAGAATATGTGGTGTTCCTAGTAGAACATGTTGACTCACTCTATCCATCCATCTATACATCCATCTATCTATCCATCCATCTATCCATCCATCCATTCAACCAATACCTATTGAGGGCATATTCTGTCCCAAACACTGACAGAGTTAGTGGTTGGGGATAGAAAAATAAATGAAACACAATAGATTAAGAGATTTCTTTAGTTTCAAAACTACTTCTACAGAAGGCTGATCAATGCAATGAAAAAAGAAGTGTGGCACAAGTATAATAAATCATCTCATTAACTAAGACTTGTACCAGTAGTAGCAACTCCCAATTATACACAAAATAAAGTGTTCAATATTTTCACTTCAAGAGTACAATTATATTGTTGGCACATCTGTTATTCTTTGCATAAACACAGGCTAGAGAAGCTATAAAACTTACAAAGTTTGGGTTTTCTGGTTGTTTGGGGGAACTCTGCTTTTTATTCTTCTGCTCAAACATGGAAACCATCTCTCATGAGATTTGGAAAAGGAATGTTTCTCTCAGCCCTTAAGGCCATATCTTATGTCAAACACCAATGCTAACATTCCTCTACTTCAGTAGTAAACTGTCAACTAAAATATATGTGTATATATATGTATTCATATATCTGTATCTATGTGTGGATGTATACATATTTACATGTATTTACCAAATATTTATGTGCCTATGTGAATGTTGAAGGCAATAAAGTATTCATGTTCCCTGAATATCTTAAAGCATGACTTTAAAAATGTTAAACTTGAGGCAAATACGATTATTTTTAAAAACTATCCTTAACTAAGTAAATTTTTTCTCTATCCTCTCCATGTTCAGTTATATAATTAACAAAAATGGGCTCACTCATTCACTCATTTCGTTGTGTATTGCTTAATTAATAGAAAGTGCATGCTGTTTTATATAAAAAAGTTATGCATACATTTCTCACAACATATATTTTATAATTTCTGTTATTTACCTATGCAAGTGAAGAAACAAGCAAAATAATGAAAACCTGATAACACTATCATAGACCCTACTGAATGTGAGTTTATTTCCCTCAAGAAAATATGGCAAAGAAACATTTTTCTACATTTGCTGAATGAGAAGTGAGCTAATCTTTTTTTCTGTTTAGACACCTGTGTTTTCCTGTATTGATGCAGTCTAAGCTGTTGTCCTTGATACTAAAGTAAACTTTCATTTAGTGTGACCTCTGCTTTTAAATCTGTAAAAATGCCAACTGTAAAATCACTTACTAAGAGACCTCTATTGGAGGGAAAATTGGCCACCTCATAGCCAGGATACATGGTATAAAAGAATACCAAAGATAGCTCCTATATTTCAAAGACCAGATAAACACAGAAACATTGGCAATATCTTGTTCCAAACCGAGTCCAGTGGCCATGCATGTGTAACAAGAATTTTTACAATTTTTATATTTGCCAATTTCTCAGATGTTTTCTGTAGTTTGTCTCATTCATAAAGCGACTAGATGGCATTGGGTGACTATCACCCTCACATTTTGTAGTAAAGGAAAACATCCCTTCTCTAAAGGACTTAATACTGCAACTTGTTGAAAGACTTTAAAAAGGATACTAAAAAAGTAATCAGTGAGGCAAATTTAGAAAGACACAGTAAAGAGAACTAAATTTTGATTTCTATTTTTTTAAGATTCATGTAGAAAATCTATTATTGGCTGATGACTTCGAATCTCAATTATGTTTGGTAGTACCATCATCATTCCTGCTTTCCTATCCTTTTCCTCCATATCCAATCATCCTCTGCCTCCTGATATTGCTTATAAATTCTCCATCATCTCCATTGCTTTCACAATCTGATTTCTGTTCCTCCTCATGCCTCGCTGGTCTTACTAAGGCACAGACATTTGCTCTCCTTCTCCCCTGCCTTGTTGTCTCAAAGAGTGATAGAAAGAACACCTGAAAATGTCTCCTGCAAAGCATTTCAATGCTTCCCACTTCCAAAATGCTGTTTCTTCAAATAGTAACAAACTTGCAATAATATAGCCCCTGACTAACTTTTTTTATTTTATTTTTCACAGCTCCTTGCTTCTCCACCATTCATCCTAGAGCAACGACGAATTGAGTGTAATTCCCCGAACAGCTGTTTGGTTTAGTTACTCATCCTTAAATGGCCATCTCCCAGCTTGCTTGTATTATTATTATTGCTTCTTAACAGTCAGCTCAGAAGTAAACCCTCCCTGATTTCCTTCACCTTAAATTTTAGTTAAATGGTCCTCCTGTGAACTGTCATAATGCCAGGTACATCCCTACCATTACATTTTACATAATAAATTTTCAGCTTGGGTGTCCAAGCATTTTGAAGGCATATGTTGTCCTTTTTCTTCTCAGTAACAAGTAAAAGATTCTTGAATGAATGAATTTCCCCATTTTATATCTTATAGTGTATATTTTCTGTTAATCATTAGCTAGTAAATAAAATTGTTAGAGAAAAATCTACCTATAGTGAAAGGAAAAGGCCCTCATTTGATATCTGAAAGGAAAAGCCGAAATAGATTACTTGATATCTAAAGGAGATCTGGGCCTGTATACAGTAGGCTCTCTCTTAATGAAGCAAAGAACTTATATGGAGCTGTTGAAGTTGGAAGATTCATGATCTGTCAGAAGCAAGAATGTGGTTCCTGGAGTAACTTTGGCGGATAGATGGACTTTCACAAATGTCGGACAGTCGCCAAGCAGTGGGTTTTGGAAGCATGGTTAGTCATGTGAAGTTGTCACTGCTGATTAGGATTTAAAATCAGTAAAGTATGGATTCTGGTGGTTATCTGTGGTTACGGTCAAAAGCAATCAGACTTTCCCTCTCCTGAATACATGAGTATTTTATTCTCACTTCTGAAAATTTCTTTTCTCGCATCCTTGCACCTGCTTAAACATATCACATTGTGTGGTTTCAGTCTTCTAATTATAGGTCATTCTTATCTATCTACATTAGTAAGTTCTCCAAAGATACCTAAGTAGCAATAAGAATTCTATTTTACTGTATATACTTAAAAGCAGCATCACTACATTTTAGGAAATACAAGTAATAATTTGTTTACCCCTAATTCAGGTTACCTCTCCCTATTATCTCTCTCTCTTTTTTTTTTTACTTAGTGAGGTTTTGTTGGTTCATCCATTGTTGTTGGTGGTGTTGTCACCTTTGATGCACTTATTAACTTCTTTTTCAACGTGGCCTGAAGTTTTTATTGGTCACCTGCAGAACATACATGTTCCTTGTGCCTATCTTGGCATTTCTGTATCTTCTATATCACCTCTCCAATAACTGAGATACTCACTTCAAACTTTAACCAAACACATGATTTTGTTGGGAGGTCTTTCTTGGCTAAGCCAATGCAATCATGTGTCATGCAATGCTAAACTTTTGGTAGAGAGAGAAAAATGAAACAGAGATAATCATATTGAATACCATGCTGAAATCGGAAATATTTGAGAATTCCAGTAGTACCATTTGGAATCATAAATTCAAGATTTGTTGCCATTTAGTAAATATTTCCATTTATAATGCTTAAATTTATTTTTTTATTGCATTTATTGTTCAAGATCTCTTAGTTGTACTATAAATAAAATGTTGGATTTGGAACAACAAAAAAGTTGGAAAAAATCTTCAGTAAATTATGTTTTTCATTTTTTGCAACAATTTTTGAAAAAATAAAAACTTATTCTTTATGCATGAGGTCTAGATTGGACACTTTTCTCCTGTCAGTCAAGATTTGGAAGGCTGTCTGAGCCTTAGACAACAAATATATCCAAACCATTTTCTGAAATATAACAAATGCACTTACCTAGAACAGATTTATCCCACTTAATAAAGCAAGAATTACAATGCAAAAATCTAAAAGCCCTATTAATTCATAAAATGTTTTGTAATGACTTTACTGAAATGTGTGTCGTCTGTCATGATTTAATTGTCTTTTAAAGTAAATAAATTATTAAAAAGATAGTCAACATACATACTTTAAAAGTCATCTAGGGCCAATTTTTAAAATGAACTCCTGCTTTACTGCTTTTTTGCATCTCTAGGAAAAATGCATTTGAAAACATTGAAATTATCATTTAAAAAAATGTCAACACTAGTGGCATTTTTCTCTGTCTCTATACTGGGGTGGTGAGATTTGACAAGCCTAACTTAACTCGTGTTAATCTCCTCCACATAAAGTTTGGTGATTCCAACTTTATTTTTTCCTCAATTCTGTACAAATAAGAGAAAATAGCATACTATTTGATACCAATTTCCTGAGAAACTTGAATTTTATAGGTTTATCCATCATACCAGTTGATGTGTTCATAAATGTACCACTAAATGTTCATAAATGTTCATAAATGTGCCACTAAAATGAGGCTGAAATTAGTTTGATCATGTAATAAATTCACATAATGCTTCCCTCCCTTCCCCAAAACATAACCCAGCAGGAATTAAATTTGAAGCAGGCTCAATGTTTGGTATCTTTAAGAAAATGCCCCAAAAAGTGAATGGATGCCTCAATTTGTCCAAATTATTTTTCCACCAAA
Source organism: Propithecus coquereli (assembly GCF_000956105.1). Lineage (NCBI taxonomy): Eukaryota > Metazoa > Chordata > Mammalia > Primates > Indriidae > Propithecus > Propithecus coquereli. The sequence goes on along the minus strand of NW_012150552.1, from coordinate 913,589 downwards.
AGGCAACATAATCATTAACACATAAAAGAATGTCTTTTTGCCCACAATTCTCACAAGTGCTGTGCCCTAAGGAGGAAAGATGAAAAGGACGATGGTGAGAAGTCCAGGATCTGTTAGTTCCCTCACTTTGAAAAGCCTCAAATCACGAAAATGACATGTAGCTTCTTTTACAGTGGGATCAAAAGAAACCTTCAGACAGCTGTGTTTTGGTGCACGTGTATTTTTTAAGCAAGTTTATACTTTGAATTTTAGGTCTTGAAGACCAGATGTTGGTGATAATAAGAAAATCCCACATGTCCTTGAGAGGGAGAATGAAGGAAGAGAAAGGAGGTACTTTACCAATTGAAATCACATTTATTAAAAATAAACTATAATACTAGAATATTACACAACAAATAATCATTTAAAAAATTAAAATGGGTTTCAAAAAACTTAGAGCCAGAGTCACAGATAAAGAAGATATTGGCCATAATTTAAGCAGGTGAACAGAGTGGTCTGTGAGTGCAATGATAAATTCAAGAATGATAAATTAAAAGATTTACTAAATAGCAACAAATCTTGTATGTATAATTCCAAATGGTAATACTGGAATTCTCAAAAGTTTTTGTTTGCAGTATGGTGTTCATTATGATTATCTCTGCTTCATTTTTCTCCCTCTATGCAAAATTTAGTGTCACATTACAGGTGATTGATTGAGTGTAGCATAAAATAAGTTACACTTAACACTTCCTGTGTTTGTTTTGTTTTTTACTAAGGGATAAGAAATAAAGATTTGCTATGGTAAGTTCAGCTATTTGCCATATTTAGGGAGTGACATGCAAGAAGCTGAGATGAGAAAGGAAAAATAAATAAAATAAAAGGTCATATTTAAAATAATAAGGTTACAAAGGGAAGACAAGACAAAATGGAATGATGATGGATGATAAAATGGAACCAGTTTGGAAGATGGGGAGAGTCGAATCCCCTAAAGGATCAAGAATGAGGACAATAACAGCTTTGATGTATAATGATGGTTAGTTTTAAAATGGAAACAAAGGTATAACTATTTTCTAAAACTTTAACAATGTTTTCATTCCCTCACTTAAAGCTATTTAATGTATCCTTACCTAATTTAATCATGAGTATAACCCCAAGATAGAGAAAACACATGTTATAAAAAGCATTCCTGCAAGATATTATGATTTTGATTAGCATCACATTCTTAAATCTTCACTTTGTCTTTGCTAGTATGCGTGCAAAAACATCTGTGAAACTATACCCTTTGGCAGACTTAGAAATCGCCATTTAAAACTATTTTCAAAGAATTATAATATTTTCATGAAGGCCTGCATACTAGATAACTAATTCACCAAAAATTATGCCATTGTTTCACTTAGTAGCTAGAGGAAAAATACCAGTCTTCAAGGAGTGCAAGTCAACACACTTGATTTCAAATGCCTCCAACATCATTAGCTTTGTTCCTTAAACCAACTGCTATAACTAACTCTCTGAGCTTCAGTTTGATATTTCTCAATTTGCTTAAAGAATACTTTATATGCTAAGTAAAGTTGTTGCAAAGAGTAAATTTATAGAAGAAATCTGTGAAAATTCCTTGGAAGCAGAAGCCATTATTACATTAATGATATTATCTATAAAACACTTTATAACTAGCAAAGGAGAAATTTCATATGTTTATTCAATATTTTCTATGGCATAGATGATAGATGGTGAATAGGTAGATAGCTAAATAGATGGATAGTTAGATGGAAGGATAGATGGATGGATGGTTGGATAGCTAGATATTGATATATGTCATTTAACTCACATATATTAGGTAGAATTTTACTGAGGAAACTAGAACTTAGGGGGACTTAATAAATAAACTATTTGTCACTAAAGCCCACTGTGTTTCCTTAATAGTATGTGAATCAGAAAGTAGCTTCAAACAATATGCATTTATTGTTTCTCATGATTCCATGGGTCAGCCAAGTGGCTCTTGTGGCTGGAGTACAGCTGGGTCACCTGGGCACACTGGGCCAGCTGGAAAATCTGGACCCTCCCTTCATGTACTCTCTTCCTCCAGCAGGTCAGCCTGAGCTATTCACATGATGGCAGAAGAGTTCTATGGAACAGCAAGAGAGGCAAGCCCCAGTACACAAGCACTTGTCAAAACTCTGCTTCTGTCACTTTTGCTAATGTCTCAATAACCAAACAAGTCATATGGTCAAGGCCAGATTCAAAGGCAGAGATGGGAGAAGTGGCAAATGAATATGGATGCACATACAGAGATGGAAGAATTCAGTCATTTTCAAAATCTACCACACCACAAAATCTACAACACCACAGAAATGACCCATGTTATTTGTATTTATTTATGGATGTTGTATATTTGTGTTTACACCACCTATCTACATGCGTTTTGCTTTGGGGCTTAGGAAGCATGAAAGGAAATAAGAAAAATATTTCTACTATCTTATCTTAACTTTTATAAAAGAAACAGAAGCCATTAAAGAGGTTCAAACCAAAACCTCATGCATGATACTTGATGCACCCTTACAATGTATGTGTGCAGTTTGGTTTTGCATTTTTTTTTTTTTTGCTCCCCATCCCCTAGAACTGGCCCACACACTATTTGAAATCTGAGTTATTGCTAACATTTAAAAAATATGGAGAATGCATTAAAAAATCTGGATTCCTGGCTTTTCTTGAAATATCAAAAGATCTGGCAACAGTGGCTTCACTTGACCACATGACAATTCACTGAAGATGTGGGTCTTTTGCGTCGGACAGGAGCTCTCCAGTTTTCTGGCATCTAAGTACATCTCCTTGTATTTCCCTCCTCACACTGAGCCTAAAGGTTGTAGAAAGAGAGGATGCAAAATGGATGAATAGAGATTGTTTTTAAACTCAGTATTTCTAGCCCTCAATGATCTTTGCTGTAATTATTATCAAGACCAAGAACCCGTTATCCTTGATTTAAGAAATGTTACTACAAGGTTAGTAATTAATGTCATTAACATGTCTTCAACTTGGCATCATCAATTAATTAAAAGTAAAGTTTTGTTCCCTTGGGAATTTAGTTAATTGCATATAATAACTCTGGTGTGTATATGCTGGTGGTGGTGATGGGGCAAAAATAACTTCATAAAGAGACAGGAGATGAGAGCTTCAACTAACTTCTGTCTCTAAGTGTTATATCTGAGGAAATCACTTAACGCCAACCTATTTCTCCACCAGTTAACTAAGAATAATAAAAGAGACTTCATAACCTTCCAGGATGCCTTAGGTCTTTAAAAATAAGACAGATGGAATGCACATATTTTTTGGGGGGGAGAAAGGGAGGGGAGTTGGGAATCTTTAAAGTATGTCTTAACTTCTGCTAGGTTTAGTCATGCTATTTGGATTTAATAGTAAAATCAACACTGAGAATCTTTAGCAGGATCTTGGCTTGTCAAACCTGTTCTAAGCAAAATACTCAGACTTATCTGATTGTACCTAGACTCAGGTGCACAAGTACCAAATTGCCAGACAAGATCAAAGAGAATTTTTTTTGTTTGTTTTAGGCATCATGCCATATACTTGGCCAGACAATTTCCCACCACACCCCACTTTTTTTTAGCTCTGCCATTTACCATCTCAGTATAACAGAGAGATGGCAACATTCTAAGCTGAACATGCATGAGCTCATCCTCGATGTCTATCTCAGGGGAAAAATGCATGCATATGGACATTTAAAGGGTATTTTTGAGCAATGCATTTCTTCCATTGAAATAAATCCTTTTAAAAAATAAGACAAGTGATATATATTGCTTTGAGTCCTAGAACTTGAATATCTTTAAGTTATGGTACCATGGGCTCTTCGGCTCTTTAGTGTCTACTGAAGTGTCTATACTCATCCTTCATGAACTATTCCTTCTTGAAATCCAGCCACCATGCTGTGATGGAACCCAAGTAGTCACTTGAAAGAGAACACAAGTTCTGACTCAACTGCCAGCCCGTCACCAGCATCATTTGCTAGCTGTGTGAATGAGGCCATTTTGAACCTTCCATCCATCCCTGTACCCTAGCTGACATCACATGAAGCGGATGAACCACACAGTTGAGCCCTGCCCACATTCATGGCTTATAGAATCATGAACAAATAAAATAACTATTGTTTTAGGCCACTAAGTTCAAGAGTAGTTTGTTACACAGCAATAGATAACTGAATCACTCTGTAAAACATATTTTTGGGACTGGTGGGAAGTTGGATGCAAGTGGCTTATTTTCATTTCTACAAATGTGGATGACAATTAAGTTTTATGTTTCCTCCTGGTGGATCTCTTCAAGAAATGAATGATCCCCACCATGCTCAGTCTTAAACTTAAGAATCCGACAGAGCTGGTCTAAGGAAATTGTTGAGTTATAAAGGATATTTGCTTTTATTTACTCAGTCTTTGAAAAAGGGCTTTCCTATGTTCTCATGTGAACTAATTTGTTTTGGGGAAAGGGTGCATGTGAATAGAAACAATTGAAAAGTCAGCTCATTCATTTTCAAACAGCAGCTCATTTTCCAGGGCCCTCTCAGGACCCATCTGCAGTAACATGACTAAGACAGGCAAACTCAGAAATGAGCAGTCCTGTTTTCCTGTAAATTCTTTGGGCAGCAGTTAATGAAACAAAGAGCCTTATATCTCCTGTTTGAAATGTTTAAGTCCACTAAAAGGGATTCAAAGCCCAGCAAAGGTGTACAACAGCTGCGAGAACTCACACATTCTTTAGTTGGAGCCAGTAAGTGAATTACATAATAATCTTTTCTTTTATATGAACATTTTGATTTAAAATAAAACACATGGGGGGTGCAGGCAAAAATTCAGGATGTGGCTTTTTTTCAAAACCTAGTATTTTCAGCCTCCTTTGTGGCATCTGTGTTCACCAACTCAAAGCATACTTGGCAGTGAACACAAATATATTCACATATGCAGATGAAGACACAAGCTTGAGTAAGCTGATTCAAAAACAGAGTTAATATGCTGAAATTAAAAAAAAATAAAAATTAAAAAAAAGAACCCCAAAGCAGGGTTTTCAGTTAATGGGTGTATTTGGCATAATGTTGACATCTACACTGTAGTAGAAACTGTAGCTTTGAAATAACTTAGCTTCCCTACTGTTGCAAACTCTCTTACTCTACAAAACCCTCAGGGTGACAATACTCTTAAAGTAAGTTTCAGATTTTAACCATTCCTTGCAAATAATGGGAAGTAGAATCATTTTCTAAACTAGAAAACTAAGGCACACACAGACACCTAACAAAATGAGTTAACGGTAGTGGTGAGGGTAGACACTCTTATAGCAATTTGGATTCTTCCACTCTATCTATTAGAGGTCAAAGATTGCTCCCCAATCAATCATTTCTGCCTTAAAATCATGCACTTATGGGTTTATAGCGATAAATTACTTTCTAACTATGTCTTCCTTCTACCAAATAATAAACCATTTTATCCTCCTCACCCTGGGTTGCTGAAATTCTTTCCTCTATCTTTCATCATCAACAAAACTGGAGTTAAAATCAAGGATATAATTATTAGTCTTGAGCAATGCCTTAATTATGTGGTAAAATATAACATCCACAAGAGAAAGAAAAGATCAGCCTAGTTTTTATTTTATGTTTATGTTTTTAATTGGTCAATAATGAATTAAATGAAAACCGTATTTAAATGCACACAGCATTTAAATGTGTTTCTTGGGAATGCTTCAGCTTAAGAATTTATGATAACACAACTTTTCTGAGTGTTGTCTATGCACAAATTGCTTTATGTGCTTTTTCCCTAATTAATTCCTAAGAACACTCTTATTTAGATATTACATTTATCTTTTCTTGTAGTTGTAAAAACTGAAGCTTAGCAAGGTCAAGTGCTTGGCTAAGTTACATTCAGTAAACCATAAAGTTGAGATTTCATCCCAGGCTTTGCTCACTCCTGAGCTTCTTGGCCTAAGCCTTGTATTTAGTGGCTCCTCATTAGCCGTACTAACATTGTAAACCACAATATTTTTCTAGGGTCAGTCAGTAAGTGAAAGCATCATTATTTTCTACCTAAGTTAAGCTAGAGAAGGATCACCGTTTGCTCGGGTGAACTTGAAAGATAGTCAAATTGAGAATCACTCTGGGCATGAGTGATTCTGAAGAGAAACACTAAATTCATTGAGAGTGGGATAGTGAGTAACTTGGAAACATTAGATTTTTGAAATATAATTTCAATAACTGTTGCAGCAATAGAGTGACTACATGAGAGCACAGATGTGCTGTTTTCTGTATTCTTACGTGAGTTCATATGGAAGTGCCATGTGGCAGAAGGGTGGAAGCCTGCTGCTGGAACTCCCACAGACACAGTCTGTGGGGCCTGGAGGCCCCATCGTGCCGCTGTAGACACTCTAACAAGCTGTCGCACAGCTCCATGGCTGTGCTGGCCTTCTTATCCCCAGGGTAAGAACCACTTCTGTGTTTGACATCATCATTATTTTAGGCTTGGATATTTTTAGAATAATGGGATTAATCTGGGGAAAATTCAATCAGGCATGTCAGGAATCCTGGCATCTTTAGGCACTTGGAAGAAAGAAAATAGACCAGCTTTGTGAAGTCTGATTGCTCTCTCTCTCTCTCTCTCTCTCTCTCTGTGTGTTTGTATGTGCCTATCTCAAATGGAATGCTGGTCCTTAGTCTTCTCTTTAATTGTTTCTCATCAGCAGCATGAGCTGTTGTTCATCAGCCTCTTCTTATTATCATTACATGAAAGTAAAACATAGAGCTAGCTGGCAATTTCTAGCACTTGCTCTTTATAAGCTGTATTGTTCTTTGATGAGAAAAGAAAGAAAGAAAGATAAGGAAGGGAGAGAAGGAAGGGGGAGGGAGAGAGGGAAGAAGGGGGAAGAAAAGAAAAAGAGTAAAAAGAAAAGAAAAGAAAGAGAAAAAACAAAAAAAGATGGCATGTGGGAAACTAGTGATGAAACAGAAGGAATATCTATTTTAGTGGTAGAATATAACCAGTGCTTAATGAGTAGCTAAGATAAAAAGGTCCAAGAATACTTAGTTAAATGCATTATAAACACGTGCTTATTCTCCTATGCTAAACATTAACAAGATTTTAGTGTATTCTCATTCCTCAACTCTAATCCTGAGATTGAGAGGTCCTGACATGCCTCTATATTATCAGAACAAACATCATTCAAACACTTGTCTCCATTCCCACTCTCATCCTCCCCAACAAACTAGCAAATAAACTTGTGCCAGTGAGCATGAGTCCTTGGTCGAATGGTTTTCTTTGCAGCCATCTGCAACTTTAGGGCTTCTGTTGTCCATTCCCAGTGCTATGTTTGCCTTTGTTCCAGGTAAGTTCACTTCCACAATCATCTAGGTACTTGGCTGCTCAGTGCTTGAAGTCCTGGTTTAGGTACTCAAAATCCCAAATGGCAACCCTCAGACTAACTAGTAACTCACAAAGCAGAGAAAAAATTGTAGAACTTAGCATAGCACCTGACCCAATGGAGGAATGTCAAAAGTATACCTAGAGAATAGATTAATTTATGAATGAATAAATGGGAAATTGTCCTCATCCTTCTCTGTAAATGAAAGGGGAAAGGGGTGAAAGTGGGAAACAGTAGGAATGAATACTTTTGCAAACTATAATTTTGGAAGAACAGAGAGGGAGCTTGACAGAGGTGGATGTGATTGAGGAGATAAAGAATAACAGGCATTGCTTAGACTCCTTGTGATTGGACCCATCTAACTCCTTAACATTCCAGAAAGAATAAACTACCTCCAATAATGGTAGGTTTAATGTTAACTCAGCAAGATGCATGTCTGTGAAACGATAAGCAGAACTTTTCTGTTCAAACAAATTTTACTGACATAAAAAAGTAATATAAAAATACAAATATTCTGTGATTAATGATGGGGTTACATCCTCATAAACCCATGCAAGTTGAAAATTTTGTAAAGCAAAAATACATTTTTTTATACCCAACCTACTGAACAACATAGCTTAGCCTTATCAACTTTAAATGTGCTCAGAACACTTACATTAACCTACTGTTGGCCAAAATCATCTAACACAAAGCCTATTTTATAAAAAAGTGGGGAATATCTCATGTTATTTATTGAATACAGTACTGAAAGTGGAAAACAGAATGGTTGTGTGAGTACTTGAAGTTCAGTTTCTATTGAATCAATATTGCTTTCACACCATCTTGAAGTTTAAATCCCAAGTCGAACCATCATAAGTTGGAGACCAGCTGTAATTGGCCCAGTGCTTTAAAACTTAAAATGACCCAGACGACACCATGGTTTATCAAACATTTATTTTTATAGAGTTTTACTAATGTCAATGAGCTCATATATATTTTACCTCAAGTAACACTGTTAGTTAAGCTGGACAAACATGTATATCTTGTAATATGGACAAGGAAAGTACAGGTCAAGAACTTTGGAAATAATAGATTCATGTTAATTTGTAGGAACAAGAGAAATAGGATTGCTGCTCTATTATTTATTACTAGAATAACAGGTGGTGGAGAAAAAATTAACCCTTAGAAGTGTCTGAGAATATTTTAAAGACAGGAAATTTTTGCTATTCAGACATTGAAAGCCTCAACAATAAAATAAAATAACTGATGATAAGTTGGATCTGAACTTTGAGGTGTTCTTTCCAAGGAATTCTTGAGCATGAATCAAAATACAAATACTTGTCCTGCTTATAATGTATGTTGGATCTACAATTCCTTGACTCACATTTATAATGGTTTCTCAACTTAATTAGAGGAAAAGTAACTATTCTACAAATTGGCCACCATTTACCTTTCTGACCCCATCTTCTGCTATTCTCTATTAGCAGTTACAAATATTAACCCATTAAACATTCATAACAAGCCTATCAGGGTGGTATAATCACTATCCCTATTTTATAGATTAAATAATTGAGGCGCAGAGTTAGTAAGAAACTTGCCAGAGGTCACACAGCAAGTGAGTGGTTGTCACCAGACAATGTGTCCACAAAATTCATTCTCTGATGCACTTAGCAGTACTGTCTTTGAAGTGTTCAGCTCACTTAAGCTATACTGGCTTTCTTACCATTATTCAGATATACCAGGCAGCTCTCATCTCAGCTCCCATTCCTTGTGCCTGGTACGTGCTTGCCTCTACATATCTTCCAGAATTACTCCTTTCCCTCCTTCACGCCTTTGTCTCCAGGATGCCTTCCTTTATTATTCTATTTGAAATTGAAATCTTTGACTCCTCTCCCTCTAATTCGAGTCCCTAAGTCCTTGAGGTGCTTTATTTTTATCAATAGCAGTTATTGCATGAGACATTGTAATTATTTTTAAATTCATTTGTTCTTTGCCTGTCTACCATCAAAAAGAATGTAGTTTCCTGCCACAGGTATCAGTCGCAGTTATACCATTAGGGGTAGGACAATGACTGGTACTTATTAGGCACTGGGATGTTGGTTGAATGACTTAATGATCTTGTTGAAAATGTTGCAGTTTTCTCCCACAGAAATTCTGATTTACTACATCAGAGGCTGGCTACATATATTTCAATTAAAAAATAAAACTAAATAAAAAGTTACCAAGTGATTTTGATGCAAGTGATCAAAGAATGTTGTGAAAATTTACCTTAAGTTAAAAAAATATTTTTGAAAAACAAAAAAAAGTTTCAAGTCTACTTAATTTTTCATATCTCCAAGTTTGGATTTCCTTCTACAGTATTTTTTAATCTGGATCTGATCTAAAGAATTTATTTCTATGTAATAATGAGGTGGCAATACTTGATTTGGCATTGTCTAAAGAAAGCATACTCCAAGTTTCTCATTTTATTGAGTGAGATCTGTGTGGTTACTTCTCAAAATCCTTGAATATCAATGTAACACATAAAATTTCTCAGGACTAGTTAGTTATAAAGACAAAATTCAACAAATTTAATTTAAAGATCTATTTGGCTTTTATCTGCGATTCTAGAATCAGGCAACACCTCATTCTTTGAAATAGAATATAAGTGTTCTGATGAGCTGAGCAGACAAGCTTGGCTTCATAGGAAGAAAATGGCTGAGGAAATCAGGAACAGAGAACAAAAAGTAGGTTCATCATTTCAAAGTTACTTTCCTTATAGGGTAAAAACACAGGGGACTTCCTTATGCTGAATCAGGTTGACTGGAATCTCCTGGTTTTTGAAAGTTGGCCTAATTCAAAGTTCAGTTTGATTAGGTGGCACTTAGCACAAGTTACTCCATTCTGGTTTGATTGGGGCCTAGGGCAGGAGTCTAGTCCAAAATGATGGCCTCCCATAAACTTTGTCTAACAAAATTAAAAGCTAATTACATACATATATAATGATTCTAAAGGGTCTAGACAGATATATTTCAAAGGTGGGTATATTATATATATATATATATGTATATAAAATATTATATTATCTTTTTTCCTTCCTAACAGCTTAGCTTGATCCATAATGAATTCTGCCAACAACCAATGAGATTCAAAGAAAATCTCAAGAGACTATAGCCAGATCAAACTATACTACCAGGTAATACCTTGATTTTGATCTTATGAGACCTTGTTATGGGCTGAATTGTGTTCCCTCAAAATTCCACTGTTAAAGCCTTACCAATACTTCAGAACATAACTGTATTTGGAGATTGGTTCTTTAAAGATGTAATTAAGGAAGAATGAGGTAATATGGGTGGGCACTAATCCAATATGACTGGTCCCCTTATAAGAGGAGGTTAGGACATAGGCAGGCACCGAAGAAAGACTATGAGAAGACATCAGAAGAACATGGCCATCTACAAAACAAAGAGAAAGGACTCAGAACAACCGCCAATAATGTGCTGGTTGCTTTCATGTGCCAAGTGATATGCTGAGAGCTTTGCTTTTCAATCCTGCCAACAAACATATGGGTTTGACATCATTAATACCCCCACTTCTCAAATGAGAAAACTAAGTTCTAGAGAATTTAAGTAAAGATTCAGTGCTGGTAGGTGATTGTCCATGTATTGCATTCATCTCTGTCTAATTCCAAAGGCCATGATCTTAATAACAGGATGTTTGAAAACTATAAGTATCTTTGTCTGATGTTTGAAAACTACCAGATTCTAGAAAATACAGTCATTTAGATGTTTACAAGTCATCCAGAGTTTGGTACTAGGAAAAACAAGCACCTGAACATTGGATGGGTTGCTCCAGATTTTACTTGATCATTGGCTTTTTGGAAGCCAAGCACAAGAGACCCCATTAGCCAAAGGCTACAGACTTTGCCTTGAGGAGAAAGTTTAAATGTAACCAGAAGGAATATACTACCTGACTCACCTCAGCTCACCCAGACAGTCCTGGAACTGCACTATCAGTTACCTAGAAGCTTTAGTATTCCAGAGAGCCACTGTAAAATGAAATGCACGTTTCCCATGTGTTGGTCAGACTAAATGTTTTATGTGCAGACAGACACTCCGTAAGATGAGGCCTTAGAATTTGAGGGTTTTTGTATTGCTCTTTCAAATTATCTCTTTCTTTTCTTTTGTTTGGAAAAGGTGATACAAATGCTGTTCTACAGAATTTATTTTCCCCCTAAAACTTATGAAGTTTTACCAACCAGAGGTGTTTGAGGGAAAGGTCATCCTGTGAAAGAAATAATTGTTCCCCTGGAAGATTTCTTTTTTCCAAATTCTTTACTGTAGAAAAAGCTCACTGAGCACTAGCTTCTCTCTAAAGAAATTAAGCTCCTATAGCTTATGAATTCAAATGCAATATCAGAGACATTTTAAGATCCATTAGGTTATCAAGCCTGTCCTTCTGTAGCCTACTTTAAATTCTTTCTGCAAGGAGATTAAAAGTAACATTTAATAACAGGTCAGTTGACAAGTAATTATTTAGCACCCACAGGGTATAGAGCTCTATACACAATGCTCAGAATTAAAACCTCTAAAGTTACATAATAGGAAGGGAGAGAATTATGTCTTATTCTATGAGCATAGGAGCAATAGTCAGTCCTATTTTCTCCCACATTTTAGGAAGATAGGCTGTCAAAAATTATACGAAATTATAATAATAACTTACATTTTACAGTATTATCTCCTTTGTCAAATTTGCTTTGCATTCTTTTATAGGATCAAAACAGCCTTCCTATGAAGTAGAGAATACATTATATTTTCACATTTCAAATGAGGAAGCTGAAACCCAGAATGATAACTTGTATATACACACAGTTAAGGGAGCAACCTGGGTTCTTGTTTAGTCTCTACTTCTTCAAATCTCCTTAGATGATACAACATGATAGTATAGCAGGAATTTTCAGATGCAGAGGAAGTTTCACTTGCCTCTTACAACTCTTCTGGGACATGATCTTTGAGGCTACACTCCACATACAGCAACCCTGGGTAATATATATCTGTGCTCTGTCTATCCTTTAGAAGATCACCCTCATTCCCACCACCACCACCTTTATTTGAGTATCCTGCAACAGCCTCTAGCCTGCATCCTACCTCCACTCTAGTTTCTTTCCAATCCATTTTGCTGCCATGCTACAGCCAGAGACACCTTTAAGATGCAAATTGGATTCCCAAGTCTTCTGCGTGATTATGTAATGGTTTCCAAGGGATTTTAAGAGAAAGACCAACATCCATAAAGATGCCTTCAAGACCTTCCTTTGCCTGGGTTTGTTGATCCTTTCATCCTCATCTTTCATCCCTTACTCCAGCCACATTCTCCTTACAGTTCTTGGAGCAAGCACTTCTGCCGAGCAGAAATACCCACATCCACAATAACACACTCACATAGCTTAATCTAGGTCATGTTTACCCTACCTTCAGTTTGCCGAAGTCCAAAAAATGAGATCATATCTCCTCTGTTATAAGTTCCTTTAAAAACTGCATTTTTTTTCTTAAAAGTATTAATCTTCATAGATACATTTTGAATTTATGTGATGAGGGTCAGTCTAAACTTCCAGAAGGTGAGGACAGAGATCATCTTTCAGCTTTTGCTCACTGGTTCATAGCACAGCACTTAAAGCCTCAAAAAGGGCCAGTAGACATCATTTAAAAGTTAAAAAAAAAAATTTGTTTGCCTACTTTGACTTTCACTCCGATTGGATTTCAAATTATGTGAAGGCATAAATATCTGTTTTACATGTTCTTTTGGCACATCTCATGGTGTTCAACACATTGAAAATCTTCAATAGATACGTAATAAATTAATGTTGAATATGTTTTTCACATAAAGCACTCTAGTAACCTTATCAGAAAGGACATGTGGCAAATGTGTATGTGGTGAATTCCCCCTGGTGGGTATTATTTTCTTGTTTTAGTTTATTTACTTATATTGATTTGAACCATTGAAATTATCTTTGTGGTAGATTAAAATTGTTGAATATAATCAATTTAATTTACTTCAGATTAATGCTTTGTACTGCCAACCTCATCTACCTGATATAGCATATTTTACAATAAAATAGTGAAACATACGCTGCATATTTATTAAAATTGTAGGAAGAGAAATTGAAACAGTATGAATAAGGAAGGAAACTCCAATGTACCAATAGACCTTGTGATTACAGTGTCATTAAGATACCTACAGTTTCAGCACAAATACACTTAGCTCTGAACTTGGAGATGAACAGGACAAGAAAGAAAAGCATGGTAGATTCAGACTCATTCTTTTGTAACCAAATTTAAATGTTTGAATTCCATCCAATTAATAATCCTTGATAAAATGTTATCAGGTTTAAATGGTACATTCATACACCTATAGCCTCCCTTTTTCCATTGGATTTTCCCCAGAAGTCAAGACTTTGGTTTTACATATAAGCAAAAAGTTGAACTCGAGTTGATTATTTATATCTGTTAATGCTACAAAAACCGTTTTATTGAGAAACGTGTATTTCCAGATGAGTTGATTTAGCTTCGCCAGATAATTTTGCAATCTTGTTTTGCCTCATGATCTTTATTCAAATATTGTAATGTGGCTAGAAAATGTCCTTTAGCTTTCATGGGCCAGTCTCAAAAGTGATGTGTTGACAGCCCTCTCAGTAGTCCCGAGGTCTTTCCTTCCACCCCCTACAGTAGAAACCGATCTCTTCTTGAGAAGTAGATTTAAACTCTCTAATTCCAATCTTCTCCATCAGTTCCATTTATTTTTACAATAAAACATTACAAGAGGTGAGATGTTTTCTAATTTGTGTACTTTCTAATAAGAAATCCACAACTTGGCCTTGGAAAAACTGAACATAAGGAAAGCTCAAGAAAATGGAGAAAAAGCAATCTATAAGAGCATATTGGGTTGAATAATGTTCCCCCAAAAGCCGGTCCACCCAAAATCTGTGAATATGACTTTATTTGGAAGTAGGGCCTTTGCCAATGTAATCAAGTTAAGATGAGGTCACAGTGGATTAAGGTGGGTTCTAGTCCAATGACTGGTGTCCTTATAATAAGAGGGCAGTTTGGATACAGATACACACAGAGGAAAGATAATCATGAAAAGACAAAGGCAGGAATTAGAGTTAAGCTGCTACAAAACAAGAACACCAATGATTGCCAACAACCCTCACAACCAGAAGAGAAAAAGGACAATTTTACCCTACCACCTTTGAAGGGAGCAATTCGGGCCTGGATTTCCAACATCTCTCCTAGAGAACTACAAAAGAATGAATTTCTATTGTTTTAAGTAGCCCAGTTTGTAGTAAGTTGTTACAATAGCCCTAGGAAACTAAAACCAGGAGAA
>NW_012150552.1:895689-896981 GCF_000956105.1 Propithecus coquereli | reverse complement strand
CCCCAGAATTTGGCATAAATGGCAAGTCTTTAGTAGAGCTGTTGTGGAGCCCTTTATCCTTCCAATTTCTCCTCAAATAACACTCAAAGACAACTGTCTATTTTGGCTATTCTTGAAGTGACTTCTGACTGCTAGAGCCAAAAAAAGTGTTGCTCTAACTTTTTTCTTATTTTCAGTTGTTCCCTATTGCTAATGAGCTAGCTTTCGCTGTATGCTGCTTTAATAATGCTTAAATTGTTCCAGTTGAAGCTACTGACTACATTGTTAATTATTAATCTCCTTCGAAATTGCCTTTTCAAGGATTTGATGTGATTCAATAGGAGTTCAAATGATAATCTAGGGACACTGAGAAAGCCTTAGAGCTTTGCAAAATGTTCTTCAGAACTTGTGGTCTGCAGAGCCTGTCTCTCTTATAATTTTTGTAGTAGCCGCAATATCATTGGAAACCAGAATAATTTATTTTGTAGAGTTTTCATCACCTTTGGCTGCTGATCCCAGTTAGATGAAGAAAACAAAGAACAGAAGATTTAATTTAGTGTTAAAAAACTCAAAAGATGCTTGATATGAGATTACAGAGACAGGTGTTTTGGTTTTTTTTTAATGTTCTTCTTTGCTTTCATTCAATTATACACATACACACACACACACGCACACACACAAACACAAACTCAGCATGGTTTTAGTCAGGGAAGAAACCAGTTAATATCTAACTGTTGCATGGGCTGAAATCACTGTAAATATTAATAAGAGAATAAATTTGTATCCTGGATCTTCAAGTTTTGAAATCTGTCCAAGACACAGTTTGCAATAGAACAATAGGTAATACTCTAATGATGGCTAATTAGCCCCTGCTTTGGAATTTCAGTTCCCATAGGATGTCTCTAATGATTATTTTCCACTAGCATTACCTGCAGAGGCTTGTATAACTTGAAGGGCTGAATGTGATGAAAATAGCTCCTTCCAGACTCTCTTACTTTATTATGATCAATGGATATTTCACAGAAGCAAGGAGCACCTTTTCCTAGCTCCAACTTGAGGAAACATAACAACGTGTTTTTAAATGCACAAACATAGGCTGTCTCCAAATCACACATAATTGCAAAGAGTTAATAAATTTCACCAGAAAAAGAGGCCTTCCGTAAAGAAGACTGGATAGCCTAGCAAATAGGGAAGACAGGCATACATTTTGCCAGGTACATACAATGGAATTCACGTCTTTAGTTTGAAACAGGACAAACTAGTTAATCAGAGACCCTATAATTTACAATTTACAGTAGTTGTCTTTAATGAGG
>NW_012150552.1:894538-895639 GCF_000956105.1 Propithecus coquereli | reverse complement strand
AAAATCTCTCTCCTTACTCCCTCTCTTGGTCTTTTTCTCTCTCTCCCTCTCTTATTCTCTCTCTTTCTCTCTCTCTCTTTCTCTCTCTCTCTCTGTCTCTCTCTTCTCTCATTAATTTGTTGAAGAAACTGGATTGTTTCTCCATTTCTCCACAATCTGGAATTTTCTGATGTCTTCCCAAGGGATTATTTCATACGTTACTCTGTTCTCCATATATTCTGAAATTAAATCTTGATGTTCCATAAGTTTTAAGCTTGAGTTTTTGGAGGGCAGAGGCGTGTTATGTTTGTTCGCCTCCTTTTGGTGATATTTGAAGAAACTAATGATTATTGCCTAGATTCATTAAGTCAGTAAGAGTTGCAAAATGATGGTAGTCTAATTCTAATATCCCATGTTCATTTATTAGCTGGACTACTTAATTTAAAAGAAACTCCTTGATCCAACTATTTTGTTACTCTGGGGTCTAACACATATGTGGAAGATAAGATTAAATGTCTGATATGGAATCCCTTCCCCTTTATTACCAATTATTTCCAAATTGATGAATTGATGCCCTATCATCCTTTCCAGATGACAATTAAGGTATTGTGTTTATTTTGTTCTGTATTTATCTTTTTAAAAGAGGAATCAAGAATCATATTTGGATCCAGCCTTTTCTCCAAGAGGCTTTGGTTCCTTTTCCTGGGAAATGGATTTAAGACATCGCAATTTGGTCCTGTTAATGCTAGTTGCTGCAGGGCTTTTATGAATTCTTAACAGAATTGCAAAGTATGTAATTTTTTAAAGATAAATACATCATGACTGAGAGAATTTTTATTTAACCAATAAATCATTTATCTGTATCTCATTTTTTTACATTCTCCAAAGCCCCATCCTCAAACATATAAGAGTAATTATGCATTTAGATTGGCTCATAATGCACATATGGCCGTCTCAGAGTAGCACTACTAGCCCTACCATCACCAAAATGATTACTGAAAACATAATCCTATTGTTCACATATGGTTATATTCCTATATGGTAAAGCCACATGGAATGGATTCTCTGTTATGCTACCAACTCGAAATATAGATAGCTGCATTATTGAATTTTGCTTTAGAT
>NW_012150552.1:892126-894488 GCF_000956105.1 Propithecus coquereli | reverse complement strand
TTATTTCAAGCAATTCTTAAAACGCCTCATAGTCATATCAGGTTGAGCAGCGATGGCATTTGTATTAAACCAGTTTGGAAACTGAGGCTCAGGCATGAAACTGACTTGGTGCAGATTTAGTCCTGAATTGATGGCATTCCCTGGAGGTTTAAAAAAAAAATGTAAGCTGGAGTAGTGGAGTGGACAAGTTCTCTCACTAGGTCACAAATCACCCTGACATTTTTGTCCTTGAGCTGTTTTATCAAATGGGTTAATCTGCATTCTGTCCCTAGAAACTGCAAGTGTCAGCTACATTGGGCAATGATTCACAGGGACAGTTAGAAAGGTCTAACTCAGGAAAGGTGACTTACCATACAGTGGTCATTCTAAATATCCGAATATAATCTTAGTCCTGTCTCTTTTCTAAACCACCAACAATCTCCTATTTACAAACACCCACATATACCTGTAACAATTTTCCCATTGCTCTCATCAAGGTAAATCGAATCAGAATAAACCTTTCTATGTGTCTGGGAAGAGTTACATCCACGACGTGGAAAAATATTTCTAAATTGTTAGGGCTTTGGTAGGTCTTGTGAGATTCTTGTCTTTAGATGATAAAGAGGCATCCGATATATCACAGTTGAGACTGAGGTGAGATGATTTATGGGGATTGGAAACAAGGGGTATCTCTGCTTGGTTCAAAACAGAGACTGAGTCTTATACCCAAGACTCTAGGGCTTAAAGCCCTGGAGACATTTTCTACGTACGCCCCATCCCTTCTCCATAAGCCTGGCAGACTGTTCTGGTGAGAATGCTTTTCTCATTAAGATAAACTTTTATAGTAGTGTTTAGCAATCTTTATATAAAAATTTTTAGAGCCTTAAATAGAGTTATGTAAAGGAGAAGCTTAAAATCTGATTGTGTCAAAGTTTCACAAACACTGAATGTCCTTGAATTCCAGATGGATCTTTCCACCCTTCCTATGGTCCCAGGTCCAGGGTCCATGTTTTTTCCTTTAGTATGTGTCCTCATTTATCTCCAATCCAGTCTGATTTAATTAATCCCACCAAGTCTCTTTTGAACAGTTATTTAAGTATGTAGTATTGTATCAATTGGGCAGTGAGGGGAGATACGAGAGGTTTTTAAAATAAACATAGTACAAAGCCCTTGGAAGACCTCTAAGAACCATAAAAGAATCAAACAAAAAGTACATGCAGTCTACCCTCCGTATCTGTGGGTTCTGCATTTGTGGATTCAACCAACCATAGATCAAAACGGTTGGGGGAAAAATATGGATGATTTTGTCTATACCAAACATGTATAGACTTTTTTTTGTTGCTATTTCCTAAACAATACAATAGAACAATTATTTCCATAGCATTTACATTGTATAAGGTATTATCAATAATGTAGAGATGATTTAAAGTGTATGGGAAGATGTGGCTAAGTTATATGCAAATACTATGCCATTTTATATAAGGTACTTGAGCATCTGTGAATTTTGATCTCAAAGGGCATCCTAGACTCAAACCCCCAAGGATACCAAGAGCTATACACATGCACTCACAGACCACCATATCTGCACTCACACACTATCATATGTACACACACACAATAATTTATTTGAAGATCAGATCAACATGTAACAGAATCATCTGGATAAGTCCACTTTTAGCTCTGGTGAATGCAGAGACTAGAGCTCTATTTTTTCAGAGCTTCTTTCAGCGCCCCCTGGAATTACACCCAAGGTCGTGCTGAGAGTCAGCTACTGATGCTAATCCTGCCACAGCAAATTGTTCAAATCCATGTTCCTAGTCTTAGTATTCTTGTTTTTTATTCTTGCTGTGCACCAGTGATCCCCATACAAACATAATAACTTCAGAATCTTTAAAAACTATTTTGAGACATTTCAAGCATATATAAAAGCAAAGAAGATAGTAAAATGGGCGCCCCAGCCATCTCCCTGTTTCAATAATTTTCAATTCATGACCAAACTTGTTTCTTCTAAACCAAAATTCACTTACCAATTCCCCCAATTGTTTTGAAGCAAATCTCAGATATTTCATCATTTCGTCCAAAAAAATATATCAGGGAATATTTTAGAAAATTACTATTTTGAAACATAATCACATACTGTTATTATACCTAAATTTAGCATTAACTCCTTGATATCATCAAATATTCCAATTTACAGTAGTTGTCTTTAATGAGGCCACAGAGAGATTGGAGAATGTGTGCAGAAAGCAGGGAGAGTGCAAGTTGTTCTATTATAGAACACAGAGGTTTCCAAATGTAATTTGGGAAGACAGGGAATGGTATAGTAAAAATTAGCATAACAGCCATGTCTATAGAAACATTCTTTATTCCTAAGCTTTCATTA
>NW_012150552.1:885892-888536 GCF_000956105.1 Propithecus coquereli | reverse complement strand
AAAAGTCCTGGAAAAACTATTAATTATTTCTTCAATAAATATGAGTATAGTTTGCCCTCCATATGCACGGGTTCTACATTCATGGATTCAACCAACCATGGATTAAAAATATTCAAGGAAAAAAAGGATGGTTGTATCTGTACTGAATATGTACAGACTTTTTTTTTCTTGTCATTATTCCCTAAACAACACACTATGACAACTATTCCCATAGCTTTTACATTATATTAAGTTTTATAATTTGTCTAAAGATGACTTAAAGTACATAGTTTATATGCAAATACTACACCATTTTATATCAAAGACTTGAGTTAATGTGGATTTTCTTATCTGCAGAGGGTCCTGGAACTAATCCCCATGGATACTGAGGGATGATTGTATTTTCTCAATGTCTGGAGAAAACCCTGAAGTCCATACTCCATGGAGTGGGCAGAAGTTCTCGAAGGCTTCTGTGGAGCATTGACTCTCCAACACGCAGGTCACTTGACTCATTCTTGCTACCTTTCTTATGCTTGATACCTGCAGATATTTGTCTATAGTTCCTGCCTGCACTATTATCCTCCCCAAAGACATTGTTATTTTTAGCTAACTACTGCTCACATGAGAAAAACGAGGCTTGTTGTATATCCATAAGTAGTTTCTAGATATGATAGGCTTCCCCGTCCATAACTTTGCACCTCATGGGCTGACAATAGCATAAGTCCTGTTCACATCTATTTTGGCTTCCACTGGGCACAGGGAGTGTAGACCATTAACATCTACCTTCATGTTCATGCCCATCAAGGTGGTAGGGAGGGTACGGATGGAAAATGGTGTGTAAAGAAAACACTAAGAGAAAATATCTGAGTAATTGTTAAATAATGCTTCCACTCTGATAGGCTGGTTGAAAAATCATGATTCTAACTCTTTGACAGTACTTAACCAGAACTGGGCTCCGTTATAAGGATCTTCATAACTACTCAATGAGGCAGGTGTTATTATCCTGCATTACAGAAAAAGAAACGGAATCAGAAACCTTAGAGTAATGTGCCAAAGGCACACTACTGATACTCCTGATAAGCCAAGATTCAAATTCAGGAATTCTGGTGCACGTGTGCACACATGCGAACCACATACACACAAAATAAGGAATAAATCAGCTTGATTGGGGATTGGTGACACCAACTTGGCTTGAATCCAGACACTCTTCTTATTGGCTAAGTGTCTTATGCAGGATAACTAATCTCTCTGAATCTCAGTGTCTCCATCTATAGAGATGAAATAATATTGCCTGCCTTCTAAAATTATAGTAAGAATTGAGATAATGTATATAAAATATGTAGTAAATACTCAAATAATTTTTGCTATGACAATAATAAAAATATAAACAAGTATAATAACTATGATGTAAGTAAAGTATTTAAGACAATGCTCAGCTCTTAGCTAGCTATCAATGAATATTAATTTAATTCCCCATTCACAGTGATGTACTCAATATCATCATGATAGAAGTGTTCCTAACCAGGATTATAGAGTAACCTGAGGAAAACAGTCCAAGAAGCCCAAGGGAAGACAAACAGATGGGAATGCAAGAAAGGTTCACTTCTCCAGACAGAACTTTCCCACAGTGGCGATATTGAATAAGGAGACTAGCTATTCATATTTATCAGATGCAAACAAATCTTTCAAGATAATTTTAATTGCAGTCAATATCTCTAATCTCTCAAGGGGTCTGTATTCTTTGCAAACTGTTAAGTTCTGTTCAATTACTTTCCTTTCTTTCCAGAGTTGAGAAAATCTATTAAGATTTCACAGGGTTTGGAATGCCAATGCTGAACACAGAAACCAAGCTCAGGTAGCTGTCATACCCCTAAGTGAGTCTTTGAGTTCTAATTAATAGCATAGTTCTTCCATTCTCTTGGAATTAAATTATACCTAATTTCTCTATACTCTATAAAATCCTTTATAAAATAGGCTTCATTAGCTAAATGCATTTTGGTACTCATTGTCCACTTTCGTTCTTGGTGACCATCACAGTGCCTTGTCCAAAGTAGGTGCCAATAAATCGTATTTATAGTCATCTTGTTGAAAAGAGAAACAAATGCTCTCCTTTTCTGATGTAGTGAAAAATCAATTAATCAGAACTTGGCTAACCAAGACATTAAAGTAAAAAATATTTTTTAATTCCATCTTCTCCCAGCAATTAGCACTTAGAAATTAGAGACTAATGGCAAAAGGACAAGTTGCTGAATTGTTCAGAAATTGTGTAAACAGGATATTAAAGTTAATGTATAATTTCCCACCATCTGTCCTAAGGGTGGGTTGGGAACAGGTAATTATTTTTGTGAGGGAAAGCTACTTTTAATTACCTGTTAAAGTTTGGAGGTTACATACACCAGGGGCAGCATGTTAGAGGTCATTTTAAAATTCAGCCAATCAGTTACCCATAGAGCTTTACCAGATTCAGGTTTTTTAGATGAATTGGTAAATATTGCTTCCGGATCTCTTAGCTATCAAACTGAATATTGACATTCAATAATTGAGTCTAACAGTAATCACATTCTCAACTTGATTTACTGTTCTTTGTGTACCTTCCTGAAATGAATAATTTGCTCATCCATTCTCAGACTTTCTTTCATTTTCTATTTTATAAAATAAAGTTTAT
>NW_012150552.1:883911-884307 GCF_000956105.1 Propithecus coquereli | reverse complement strand
CTAAATGTGCCAAGTGTAAGTTTTCTTTTCATTTATAAGACTTGGGTTTCATAGGCCTTCTTGAATCTAAAGATTAATCTTTCCTAGCTTTCAGTGATTATCACTTCAAATATTGCAATGCTCTTTTTTCTCCCCCTTTAATTCTGAACATCATTTACACTATGTTCAATCTTCTCATATATCCTTTATATTATGCACTGTCTTATATTTCTCTTCCTTTAAAATTTGCATGCTTCATTCTGCAACTCTTTCCTATGATTTGTTTTATTTTCTCTCTACCCATATTAAATCTCCTTTAAAACATATTTCATATTAAGGTCACCAGAGTGAGCAGATAAAAATAGAAAATTCCCAGTTAAATTTAAATTTCAGATAATGTATACGTTTTAATATAAA
>NW_012150552.1:882805-883861 GCF_000956105.1 Propithecus coquereli | reverse complement strand
TTAGCCACTGAGAGTGACCTTCTACCTTTTAGTATGCCTCTCCACAGTTGTGCTTTTCCTTCTTTTAATGGAAGAAAATAAGACAAATAAGACTTGTATGCTTGTAGTAACATGTCCAAGAACACACAACTAGTATGTCATAGGGTCAAGATGTCACTGTGCCTTCATCGTTTCATCACAACAGGTGAAAACATTCTGGAAGGGATAAAATTTATCTTTATAAATTTGGGAGACATTACTTAAAATACTGTAAATTCCCTAAGAATGTCTAGGCTTGGTTCAAAGAAACAACTTTTAGCACTCCCTAGAGCCACTTCACTCCATAGGCAACCTGAGTCGTCTTAGCTTGTCTTCCTGTGTGAGTGTCTTTTACAGTCTAGCTGAGCACTCGAGTCAGAACCCTGCCAGACATGTTAATAGGCAAAGCTTCTTGGGGAAGCCACTAGGAGATGTGTGAAAGATTGCGGGGTCTCACCTTGCTCTAAATTGTCTGTCACAGTGAGTCAGACTCATCTGCCAGGAACACAGGAGACACACTTAAGAAGAGACCACAGAGTCCCACCCTGCGAATATGACATTGCAGACACATCCTTTAAAGACTTATAATGCTTGTTGTATTTCTACTTGTTTTTCTTTTTTGGCTCCAGAACTTGCAAACAATATTTTGCCCTAGGATATAGAATACCTAGAGAAATATATAATTGTCTCCAGAGATAATCCTTAATAGTAAGTGGCCATTGAGTAAGAATCTGGGGAATGCATAGGGGACTGGCTGCTTTCAGAGAACAGGAGGAGCATTAAATAATTCCACACTGAAACCGAAAGGCAATTGGTCCTGGTATTGGATGTGTTTCAAAAAAACAACAGAGAAATATATAATTGTCTCCAGAGATAATCCTTAATAGTAAGTGGCCATTGAGTAAGAATCTGGGGAATTCATAGGGGACTGGCTGCTTTCAGAGAACAGGAGGAGCATTAAATAATTCCACACTGAAACCAAAAGGCAATTGGTCCTGGTATTGGATGTGTTTCAAAAAAACAACAAAAAAATAATAA
>NW_012150552.1:880770-882755 GCF_000956105.1 Propithecus coquereli | reverse complement strand
CCTGCTGATTCTAGACCACACAGATATTTTGGAGCCACTAAGTTCAGTTGATGTCTTCTCTAAGCTGTTTCTAGTTCTACTATTTCCTTTTTGAAGAACAACAATCAGACACAGATATACATACATGGCCCAGAGTAAACTTCATCAGCATATGCCTTTTAGGAAATTCGAGAGCTTTGAAAAGCTTCAATGGCAATATTTACATGAATGATGATCTCACACTCACAGAGGTATCTACTGGACTTACAAATAGTTGCCCACATTAGGATCTAGGCATTCTCATTAAATGAATAGGTAATTGCCACACACCTGCAGCCAGGAAATATCCAGAAAACAGGATAACTCAAGCCTAAGGGGGCCTAGGGCAACTCTCAGAGTTTGGTAGTGGAATTGCAGCAACATCAGTGGAGACTACATTTGGAGGTAGCCATGGAGACGGATCCAACATCTATGCAGGATATGACCTTTTAGAGATTTATATGTCAGTCCACACTAAAACACCTGTGGATATAATTATTTCCTTTTTATTAAGGCAGAAATGGAGATCCGAGGAAACAGAGCCTCAGAAGCAAATTGACCTTCCAGAGTTATATAGCTACCAAGGAGAAAAGCCAAGGCACTTCCCATTTGAACACTTATTTTCCACTACTGAAGAATAATATTTCTGTTTGATGTGAGTCTTCCTTCCTGATGATGCCTGGTATTATAGGATGTTTGGAACATATCAGCATAGACAGATGTTTCTAAGAAATTGCAGTTCCCTAGAACTCTGTTCTTGAGTTATTTATCAAGAATATCAGTTGCTTGCTAAATTACATTTGGGGGGAAAAAGGAGATTACAAGAAATAATAACAATAATAGCTCATCTTCCGATCACTGGTAGGACTAACAGTAATATTCTAAGTAACAATTCTCCCTTGATTCATTCAGAATTTAATTTTGTTGAAAGTCCCATTGAATCATAATTAACGCTACAAAAGCAAGATGTAACAAGAGCACTGGGGTAGCATTTTAAATATACAGTATCTAATTAACTACAACTGTACAATTTACAAACACATCTATTGAAAACTTGAAACCACTAGTAGATATATCCATCTTTTACATACAGTGGCTTTTACATCACAAAATTATTTTCAGTCATTTGCTGATATTTTAAAACTTTAATTATAGTTAAATAATGTGCTGAAGACAAAATTTCTCTTCCTTTAAAAAGACAAGAAAGGACATTTTAGCTTATGATAGATGTTACTTTATGACACTTGGGAAGTAAAACTGATTGGGGATTAAACAATGCTTATAAAATTGAAACAGAAATTTTCTTCCAATAACTGGCACTCTTTCCCAGTGTGGAAAAGCTCTAAGTTTTATTGATACCAGCAGACAAAAAGAAAAAAACCTTTCTGGGGAAAACAAACTCAAATAAGAACATGTCAAAAGCCACCACATTAAAAAATTCTCACGGTGTATATGTGAGTGTGTTGGTGGGGGAGGGGGTGTTAGTTACTTATTGTCACTGCATTTTCAGCACTTGAGAGAACAAGAAGTTAGCCTGGTTTATCTTTCTGGGCACAGCTCCTTGCTTGTTCCAGCTCATAGTTTATGTTCCATAAACCTGTGCTATTTGATTGACTGGTTCTCAACTTGGCCGTTATTATAGTTTATGGTACCATTCAGCACCACTCAAAAACTCACGTGAATGAAGAAAGATTTGATGCAGCAGTTGCAATGTATAGGTAGATTATGTACATAAAGAAATAGCCCTCTAAGTACCTACCTCAATTTGGCTGTATCAAACTTTTTTTTTCTTAAGGATAGGTATTGATTTATTGTGGGTATACCACAGATCCTGGGTGAAGTGTGTTAAATATGTCATTTCATTTAAATCTCACAAAAGCCTTAGTATGGAAAGTATAACATCCCCAGTTTTATGGATAAAGACACTTACATTCAAAGGGGCTAAGCAATTTGTTCAAGGTCAAAAT
>NW_012150552.1:875088-877993 GCF_000956105.1 Propithecus coquereli | reverse complement strand
TATTTGAGGTAAGGTATTCTCACGAAACTACATGCAATACATTATGAAAAAGAATAATTCAAGTGTTAAAAGTATGAGCTTATTTCATGTGTTAAGAATGGAGGAAAAGAAATAAATCTAAAACGTATTTTAGACAAAGAGCAATTATTGTATCTAAAAATAACTCTGGGAGGAAATGACACCAAACAAGGAAGAGGAGGTCAGATTGGACAAGGAAGAGAACACCGGACCAAACCAGATGAGGAAGAGGAGACCAGACCAGACCAGACAAGGAAAAGGAGACCAGACAGGACAAGGAAGAGGAGAGGAGAACAGACGAGGAGGAAGATACCAGACCAGACTAGACTGGACAAGGAAGAGGAGAGCAGATGTGACAAGATGGGAGGAGCAGGAGACCAGTCCGGAAGAGGAGATAAGACCAGATGAGTAAGATGAACTGAGACCAGATGAGAAAGAGGAGAACAGATGCGATGAGACCAGATGCGGAGGAGGATACCAGATCAAACCGGATAAGGAAGAGAAGACCAGACCAGATGAGACTGGATGAGGAAGAGGAAACCAGACCGGATGAGGAACAATATACCAGACCAGACTGGAGGAGGAAGAGGAGGCCAGACCTGACCAGAAGAGGAAGAGGAGACCAGACTGGACGAGGACAAGGAGACCAGACTGGATGAGACTGGAAGAGGAGGAGGACTCCAGACTGGAGGAGGAGACATGACTGGATGAGGAAGAGGAGATGAGACCAGATGAGTCTAGATGAGGAAGAGGAGACCAGACCGGACAAGGAAGAGGAGATGAGACCAGATGAGGAAGAGGAGGCCAGACTGGATGAGACTGGACAAGGAAGAGGAGAACAGATGTGATGAGACTGGATGAGGAAGAGGATACCAGATCAGACTGGATGAGGAAGGGGGACCAGACTGGACGAGACCGGATGAGGTAGAGGAGACCAGATGGGAAAAGGAGACGAGACCAGACAAGGAAGAGAGTGCTAGGTTCTTAATATGCAATACCTCATTCAGACCTCATGAACCATCCTATAAGATAGGTATTTTCCTTTATCTTGCTTATATATGAGGAAACTAAGGCTTAGAGAAGTTATATAATCTGTCCAAGGTAACACCTTAACTCATGAAACTGAGAATCAAAACCAGGCCTGACTCCAGGGTCTCTGCTCTTGGACATTATGCAAGTCAGATACCTTCTCTCTGCCTATATGGTTTTTCCCACAGCTCCCTCCAAAGGTGTCCTCAGGCTGGTCTGGGGCTGAGTCATAGCTGCTGTGCTGGTGATTTCCAACCCCAGAGTTTACTTTTACTTTTGGGGAGAGGGGCACAGTCCTGGACTGGAGGGCAGAAAGTGTGCTTCTAGTACTGTTCTGTCTCTGGACACAAGAGAGTGAACTCTCAGCAGGCATCTCTTGCACTAGGCCTCATTGGCCCCATCGGTAACATGGGAAGAATGATCCTACTCCTGGTGCCTGCCAAAATTACTTTTTTTGAGATCATATATGGAAGAAATCTGCACAAAGGATTAGCACTTATTAGACTATGTATAGACCTAGCCCCCAACCAAAGTTCCAGACTTAATTCCCAAAAATTCCCAGCAAACTTGGAAAACCCCCACAGGATCTTCACCTCACTGCCTTTGTTCATGCTTTTCCACGTATCTGAAAGGCCTCCTCATCTTCACCTACCATAATCCTATCTATCCAAAAGGCTTACTTCATAGGCTTCCTCCTAGAATGTGTTTGTGGACAGCTGTCCTTGAAGTGATCCATTTCTCCTACCTAGTCTTTGGCTGTAAGCACTTAAGACAGGCATCACTCCTAGCCTTACAGTAAAATTACTGATGTATAGGACATCTCCTCTATGGAGGACATGTGTTGGTTTTTGCTTGTCTAATATCTACTCCTCCTTTTAGTAACAGCAATTTGATTTCCTTCTGGTGAACAACCTTCCCTCACTTTTAATCCTTATGATTTGGATGAGGTCAACCCCACTTCCAAATTGAGAGGTAGTCATGTGATGTAGGCCTATTCAGAGTTACTCTGATGGGTTCAGTGAAGGACAGGTGACTCAGTTAAAAGCACCGAGAATTACTCCTAGGACTTTTGCTAGGACCATTGGCATAAAAAGCTCTATTTTTGCTACAATTGGATGTAAACATGTAGTTGTAAGGGGCTTTCACATGGAAAAATAATTTCTGAGGATGAAGCCACCCAAGAGCAGGTTATAGAAAGAGATCTAATCTGGAGGATAACATTGTTGGAAACCCTTGGATCTTAGATTCAGCTGTTCCTGAAACTATTAATAGAAGTAACCTGCCTAGAACAAATAAATTCTGTCCCCTGGTCACATTCTTTTTTTCCTTTTAAGCTATTTTGTGTTGGATTTCTATAATGTAGAATCGAAAGATAGGAACACAACCTCAATTTATTTATGAACTTTAAGGGACCAAAGACCTGATCTTTTTAACTTTACACCTCTTAGCATGGTACCTGGTAAGATAGAGGGTCCTCTAGATGTGATGATTGATTCATTCAATCTCACTTTCCCTGAGTGCCTACAATGAGCTGAGCTAAACACTGGAACCACAAGGAATAATTAGACATAGTCCTTGCTTTCGAGGGGTTTTGGATTTAGTGCAAGGATGAGGTGTGATAATGAACACTTTATAATATAACTTGGGCTATAATAGAAGTCTGAGCAAATTTTTGTGGGATTCCAGATGGTTGGAGGTTTGGGGAGATGGGATGTGGGAAGGCTTCTCGGAGGAGGTGACATCTGAGTGGAGTTCTTAAAGAACAAATAGAAGTTCCTAGGCAGAGAAGTGGGAATGGGGAAAAGGTGTTCCAGGGATGAGGTATTTCAGATGGAGAAAACAAGATTATATATTAATA
>NW_012150552.1:872796-875033 GCF_000956105.1 Propithecus coquereli | reverse complement strand
TCTAATGAGCATCATGACAAAATAATCAAACTCAAATCCTTGTCATTTTCAAAGAATTGGAGAAGTAGGTGTGGACAATATCTAAAAATATATATTAAGAAAAATTGAACTAGTCGATACTTTAAGTGAACCAAGTGAAGTCATT
The DNA here is from genome assembly GCF_000956105.1 of Propithecus coquereli. Taxonomy (NCBI): domain Eukaryota; kingdom Metazoa; phylum Chordata; class Mammalia; order Primates; family Indriidae; genus Propithecus; species Propithecus coquereli. Next base: position 874,888 of record NW_012150552.1, on the reverse strand, counting down.
TATAATGCCCCACTGACTTTACATAAGGAAAAGAGGAACTTCATGATGAAAGATTGACTCCAGAGGTAATTTACACTGCTCTTGGATATGTTATTTAATTCATACAAATTAAAATCCTCCTGAGACAAAAAAGGAGAGAAATTGATAAATGACTATTTGCTGAAAAGAAAAGCATTGGATCAAAGAAAGGACTTGATGTTCAATCTTCTAAAATTTTATTCTAAACAATGAAAATTGCAAAAGGAAAAGTTTAAAGTATAAGAAAGAAGACTTGGCATCAACCTTTAAGCTTTTCTCAAAGACATGCTTCTCTGAGAACAGCCCCTCATGTTTTTAAATACTTATGTTAAAAAATTACGAAGCATAATATCTTAAGTTTCTGGTTAAATATAAACTGAGTGGATGTAAAGTTGTACCAAAACAAGATTCCTCTATAAAGAACAGAACCCTTGCTTTCTGTGCCCCAGAAGAATAAAAAAAGAAAAGAAGAGGAAAAAACAAAACAAAACAAAAAAGTTTACAAAGTGAAACCATCAGTAAAGCATTTTTCTTACATTTGTTGTGGTATTTACTTGGCATTTTAAACATTTTCTCTTGGTGTGACACGTTCATTTTGCACATATGGGTTATTTTATTATTAACACATAATGGAATAGTTAGACAGGCAATAACATTTCATGCATAAGCCTGTGAAAATTAATCTAGCCTTTCATATAAATCTATGCTAGTTCTATAAATTCCGCTTCCGCTTTCTAATTCCCAGGCCTGTACTTCACGTTGACTTCAAATTCCTTTTCCCCATATTTTTACAGACTCAAATACAAGTAAAAATTACTCCATTTCTTCCAAGGTAGAAAAAATCTATTTTATCTATTGAGCTATCCTTAGGCAAAAGCATATTCATTTATTTACAATTATTTTTTAAAATCAATGGTCTTGAAAATAATTTTATATAGAGGCACTTTCATTCTCTAAGTACCCAAAATGGCCTTATCAATTTTTATTCACTTAGCTTGCAATGTCTACATCATTAGGATTTGAATGATATCAAAAGTTAGCATTTGTCAAGAAAAGATTTCTTGCACATTTTTGCCATATTACTAGAAAGGCTTACTTTTGTTACACACTTTAAACTAATGTTTTGTGTGTGGAAAATCACCATTTGAAAACACCTAGAAAAAGAGAACAAGGCCAATTGAGTCCACAATTAAGTCACAAAAACATTAACAGAGCAAAGTTTCTCAGATTACCTACCATGTTTAAAAGGAAGATTAAGAGAATGAGACTCAAACCTTGCAAGTTGTAATTGTCATGTAATTACTGGGTCCTAGGATTTAATGTTTTGTTCCAGGTTTGAAAAGGTAAACTTGGACCTGTTATTCTCCTGCTTTAAATCGCCTTTAAGCATCTCAAAATTTATTAAATTCAAGTTCTTTCACATGGCATAAAGACCCTCCAAGATTCAGTTCATGCTTACTACGTTCCCCATGAATTTGAATCTTACCACTGAGGGACTTGAACACTTCAATAATATTGTTTTTTGTTTCCTTCACAGCCAACTTGATCTAGGCCTCACCTTTGCTTTCTTTATTCTCTGAAGGATTCTACTCTCTCCCTTTCTTCAGGAAGACATTTTCTTTCCTTCTGTGCTGGATTATGTATCCTTTTCTATATCCCCATAGTTTTTAATGAATATTTCTGTCCTGGCATTTACTATGTTTTATTATAATCACTTGTTTATATGGCTTCCTCCCCACAAACAATGAGCAAGCTGAGAAATGGGACTTTATTTTTCTGTTCTGTAACCCTTTGATGGGTATTTTACAATTTAAAGGAAGTGGCATTCTAGGCTGGTGTTGGCAAAAGCCAAAGACAGAAATGAGGGAAACGATTTGAACTAAAAAACAAGAAAATGTGTGATTCTAATTATGTTCAAAATGTATATCGTACTCTATACCTTGCTTGGCAACATACTGTGCTATTCACTACCAATATGATAGAGACAAAGTCTTGCACTTACAAAGCTCTAATTCTTACAGGAGAACACTAATAAATAAGGTTGAAAAGGTAGGATGAGACCAAGCTGGTAAAG
>NW_012150552.1:857858-861691 GCF_000956105.1 Propithecus coquereli | reverse complement strand
AAATTGATGTTTTAATTTGTCTATTTTCTCCCATCAAATTTTAAACTCTGTGAACTCAGAACTAACCTTATATTCAGCTCTTAGTACAGTGCCTCAAACAGAAGAGGTACTGAATAAAGATTTATTGAGTAAATTATGTTATTAACTTACTAACCAGAACTGCTTTCCTTAAGAAGCCTCTAGACCTAATCTTGAATTCTTTCCTTGTTTATCATCAATCACTTAGATTCTAAGTATGGCAAGAGGCAACCCTGAACTCATTGTAGGGCTGAGACCAAGCTTCCCTTCTGCCTTCTCTGATGATTCACTGAAATGACTGACAATAGACAGACTAATAGGAGAAAAATTTGTAGAAATTTATTTACCTTACATAGGCACAAGGGAACCAGAGGAGAATGATTACCCAATAACTCAATGAGGTCCAAATGTTTATATACTCTTCTTCAAAGGGGAAGGGAAACTGTAGATGTAGGAGCACGTGATTTCTGAAGGAAATTTATGAGCCCAAAGAACAATGGCCTGGGACAAAGTTCTTCTGAACCCTGGGGTATGTGACAGGAAGGTAAGGGGTCGAACTTCACAGTGAACAGAAGTTGTCTTATTATCCACATAAAGTTTCCCAGGTAATCTCTGGAAGCTGCCCAGAGAAGAACAGATGAAAAGTCCGCCTCTGGGTGTGGTGACAACTGCTGGTTGCTCCTCCTCTCTGGTGGTTAATCTTTCCAGTTTATTTGATGAAATTTCTAGGGAGGGGATCGTCAGACAATTGCATTTCTTTTGGAAAGAAGTTTCCTTAGTCAGATAAGGAAATTATAGAAAGTGTCCTTTCCAGTACTTTGGGAAAGAAAAAGGATCAGAGAGACAGCAGGGCAGAGGAAGGTCAGAGAGAGACCTTGATTCTGAGGCTTATTTCTGAGGCCTCTTATTTTCCTTTAATTCAGAGCACTAGGCATGCCGAAGTGCCATATTGTGGAGTGCTTTCTGAGCCCCAACAACCAACTTCAATCAACTGAAATAATCTTATCTTGTTTTTAGTAAAGCTTTTGACAGTCTACTATTTGAACCACTCATTGGCAATCTTTTGTAAAGGACAGACACATGTGAATATTGCATAGCAAGTAAAAGAAATGTTTTTGAGTGGAGCATATCTTAGTTTCAATCTTTGGCTTGGTGACTTATAAGCTGTGGGAACATGGCAAATTGCTTAAGCTGTCTTAGCCTCATTTTCCTCATAAATTCATGAATTAATAATACATGAATCATAGAGTTGTCATAAGAAGCAAATAAGATATGCAAAGCTATGAGAACAGTGCTGATAGAACCCAAAAGTAAAGATAACACTTGTCATTGTGATAATCGATAAAAAAAGGATTCACCTTTGTAGAAAACTCCCTTAGCAAAACTGAATTTGAGATAAGGCATATTATGCTGAATATAAAAACAAGTGCTTTGAAAATAATTATGCATGAATCCCATTGTCTTAATTTGCTAGGGCTTCCATAATAAAGTACCATAGACTGGGTCACTTAACAAAAATGTATTTTCTCACAGTTCTAGAGGATGCAAGTCCAAGATTGAGGTGCCGACACTGTTGATTTCTCTTGAGCCTTCTCTTATTGTCTTGTACATGGCTGTCTTTTCCCTGTATCTTCACATGGTCTTCCCTTGGTGTGTGTCTGTGTCCTAATCTCCTCTTTTGTGGTCACCAGTCATATTGGATTAATGCTCACCCACATTACATGTTTTTTGTTTTGTTTTGTTTTTCATTGAGATAGGGTCTCACTCTGTCGCCCAGGGTGGAGTGCAGTGGTGTGATCATAGCTCACAGCAGCCTCAAACTCCTGGGCTCAAGAGATCCTCCCATCTCAGTCTCTCCAGCAAATGGGACTACATGTGTGCACCACCATGCCTGGCCAATTTTTATATTTTTTGTAGAGACCAGGCGCTCTATGTTGCCCAGCCTGATCTCGAACTCCTGGCCTCAAGAAATCCTCCCTCCTTGGCCTTCCAAAGTGCTCAGACTGTAGGTGTGAGACCCTGTGCCTAGCCAATTTTCTCTTTCAGTGCCCTATCTCCAAATACAGGCACATTCTGAGGTACTAGACCTTAGGACTTCAACATTTAATTTTCGAGGTGACACAATTCAATCCATAACATTCTGTCTTAACGCTATTTGTGCTGCTATAACCGAATACCTGATACTAAGTAATTTATATTTAATAAGAATTTATTTCCTCACTGTTCTGGAGGTTGGGAAGTCTAACATCAAGAAACTACCAAGTTCTATGTCCTGTTAGGCACTGTTCCTCATTGATGGTACCTTCTTACCGCATTTTCATATGGCAAAAGGCAGAAGGGAAAGAGAACAAGAGAGAGGGAAGCAGCTTTCTGAGGACTTTTATAATGAAATTAATCCATTCTTGAGAGTGTAGCCACCTCTTCAGACTGTCATATTGGGGGTTGTTCCAACAGATGAGTTTTCATTGGGACACAACATTCAAACCATAGCACATCTATATTCCCGTTTCATGTTAGACCAAAGCATTGTTTCAGTATCAAGCTTGGTTTATTTTCTTCAGGTTTGGGTTTCATATTTTAAATTAAAGGTATTTAGCTTTTAATCTGTCATCTATTTCAGGAACTAACTGATAGGGAATATAACCTTCATTTTTTAATGAAATTCAACTCTGATCTTCCACTTTAAAAATAGATTTTGACGATAAGTTTTATAACTGTTGTTAGAATATTATCACTATACTTTATATGTCCCTGTGGAAATGGAGTCTTTCTCTTTCCTTCTATTTCCATCAAATTTTATTTATGTCCTTCAATACTGTGCACTGACACAATACCCATTACAGGCAACATGTGTCCCTGTGGGCCAGCTGCCTGTTCAGTTCTGTAGAATTTCTCTCCCTGATTCCCCTAAGACATTGCAAGGAATGCTTCTCTTTGGCAGTCAGGACTAGATGTGTGTATGGATCGTGAATGTCACTAAATATGCTGCATTTCGACATCTTTAAATCTAAATGAACTAACATACATACTTAGTAGAACAAAATTCACAACTGTCTACTGCTGGCTAGGTATCGTTAATTGAAGTGTAGTTCTAATAAAATTGAGACCTGGTGTCTGATCTCAGTATGTTGGACTGTATCAGAATGGGGATTATTTAGCAATTTTCTTTGTTATAGTCAGGGATTGAATGGCCAAGCCTAGCCATGTGAATTCAATCAACTAAAATGCCTTCAACATCTACCATGTTCTGGCTTTCAATTGCAAGGTGTGGGCCACAGGGAGAACGACTCAAGGGAAAATCCTTTTCCATCAAAGTCAAAGCCCATGTCCAACACATAGGTCAATAGCATCATCTTAGTATTCTAACGACTCCAGTTATCAATAATACGTCAGTAACTGTTGCACAGAAAGTCATCTTTTAAGAAATAAAAGTAAAACTTTGTATATGGCAAATTTCTTGCTTTAAGAAAAAATATAGCCTTCACTGAAATACATTTCCATCTTAGGAATTTAATTTTCACACATATTACAAAAGTCTTGAAAAGTTGAAACAGTAGATTCAAATTTTTAAAATGTCAAATAGTTGGTTGTAGTTACTGGTTGTTTCACATTGACTATTTTGTGTTACTCACATAAGAGGCGTCAAAGTAATTTTATTGATTAGATTACTAATGTTTAGCATGCTTAACAAACTTTCTTTCATTTAATACCTCCATTTTCTAGAGAATGAAACAGGCTAAATAGTTGGGGGGAAAATTAAACTTGCTTCCTATTCTGCCTTTCTTAAGCAGAAATCAATTTTATATGTATTAAAA
>NW_012150552.1:799676-857538 GCF_000956105.1 Propithecus coquereli | reverse complement strand
TTTGACATAACTGATAAATGACATCTTTTTTTGTTTTCCAAAATATGACATGAAAGAATAATATAAAGGAAGGGAATTCTATCATTTCTGTAACTCCCTCATATTAAATAAGTTAAAAAAAATGGTATTATTTCTTACAGAAGAAAAGAAACCTTAACCTTAGAAACTATTTTTTTTTCTTTCTTTCTAGGTATGTATAAAAGTAGAGCTCTATACGAGTAGGTCACATTTTTGCATTACACAACATGAAAAAATTGATTCATAGCAGAATGAAATATTTTTTCTTTGATCTTTTTATAGTGGGAAAAGGCCAGAATGGACGTAAGGTCCCATTTATCATGTGTTTATGATGAAGGCATTAATCAAGACAACACCATGTCTCCTGTAGTGAAATCTATGGATCAGGAAACATACGGAAACAGTTTCAGAGAAGTACATATTTTCTTGAGATCCTCTACATTCAAAATCAAAACACCCCCTGTTCAATACACCTCGTATATTTCCAACCCAACATCTCCATTTGTGTTTCCCAGAACTGCAGTTAAAGTGAAATATTAGCTCATGTTGGACGATGTATAAGAGCACCCCATGAAATACTCTGGCAGCAGTGGACCTTCTAAGATAGTGTGGGGAATCATAGCATTTACCTCTGGGGAAAAAGTCAACTCCAGCCACCGCAGACTGCTTGTGCTTTTTGGCAACTTAAAAAATGATGGTTTTACTTACCAAACGACATTCATTTGAGGTTCTTGTAGGAGTGGTCAGAGTTGGGATCCATCGTTCATGTAAATTACCAGAATTGGTAATATAAATAAATTTTCAAAACCAAAATACCAGAAAAACTATATCTACACGTCAATGTTCACAGCTTATTATTAGCTTCAATGTAGAAAAGATGTTCCTGACAAAATCAACATAGTGAAGGCTATCCACTTTCATTCGTGCATCATCATCATGATTAGCTTCTTGGTTGAGTTGTTGACGTATTATTTTCAACAGCTCAGAGAAACTGCAGCTGTTTGCCTATTTACCTTGTACCATGCCCACTGTTTAGCTCCTGTTTTTGCACATGCTCATGGATGCCACCAGTCTAGGATGATAACTTCTAAAAACTGAATTTAAAACTGCCTGAGCATGGTATCTCTGTTTTATCATCATAACTGATGGTCTGGTTAGGAATAGCTGCTTGATCAGGCTGCTTATTCAATGATTTGCTATGGAAATCAATTTTAATTGTTTTAAAGGGCCTTAATGTGAAAGTAGTTATGACATTGAGAATTTCAGGCTACATTTTACATTTTAGGGCATTAGAAAAATGTCCAAGAATTCTTAAAAGGTATTCATCTTGCTCACAGAATTGAATAATATATTTAAAATTTATTTTATTGTTCATCAACAAATTATAGTTGTATATATTTACAGGGTACAATGTGATATTGATGCTGTGATACATTATACAATGTGGAATGATTAAATCAAGCTAATGAATATATCCATCACTTCAAATATTTATATTTTTATGGTGAGAGCATTTGAAATTTACTCTCAGCAATTTTGAAATACATAGTACATTGTTATTAACTGCAGTCACTATGCTGTGCAATAGATCACAAGCAATGTGTTCATCCTAACTGAAACTTTCTACTCTTTGACCAAGATCTTTGACTTCTCCACTTATCCTCCAGCCTCTAGTAAACAACATCCTACTTTCTGCTTCTTTGAGTTTGATTATTTTAGATTCTACACATACGTGAGATCATGCCATATTTGTCTTTCTGTGCCAGGCTTATTTCACTTAGCCTAGTGTCATCCAGGTTTATTCATGTTGCTGCAAATAACAGAATTCCCTTCTTTTTTAAGGCTGAATAATATTCTCATGTATGTATGTACCATATTTTCTTTATCCATTCATCCATTGATGGACAGTTAAGTTGATTCTATATTTTGGCTGTTGCAAATAGTGCTGCAATGAACATGGAAATCCAGATATCTATATTTTGAACATACTGATTTCAGATCCTTGAGATATATACCTAGTAGTGGGATCCATATGCTGGATCATGTGGTAGTGCTATTTTTAGTGTTATGAGGAACCTCCACACAGTTTTCTATAATGGCTATACTAATTTGCTTTCCTGCCAAGAGCGTAAGAGTTCACTCTTCTCTGCAACCATGCCAATTGTTACCTTTTGTCTTTTTGATAATAGCCATTCTGATAGGTGTGAGTGATATCTCACTGTGGTTTTTATTTACATTTCCCTGATGATTAGTAATATTGAGCATTTATTTATATGTCTGTTGGCCATCCTTATGTCTTCTTTTGAGAAATATCTATTCAGGTCCTTTGCCCATTATTTAATCGGACTATTTGTTTTCTTACAAAGCTATAGTAATCAAAACTTTATGGCAGTAGCATAAAAACAGACACATAGACCAATGGAACAGAATAGAGAGCCTAGAATTTACAACCAATTAATTTTTGATGAAGGTGACAAGAACACACAAGGGGAAAAGGACAATTTCTTTAATGAATGGCGTTGGGAAAACTGAATATCCTCATGCATAAGAATGAAATTGAACTCTTATCTCACACTATATACAAAAATCAACTCAAAATGAACTAAAGACTTAATCATAAGACCTGAATCTATAAAATTACTAGAAGAAAACATGAAAGGAAACCAATACAACATTGGTCTAGAAAATGAGTTTTCAGATTTGACCCAGAACACAGGCAAGAAAAGCAAAATAGTCAAATGGGATTGCATTATATTAAAAAAACACATCAAAGGAAACAATTAACAGAGTGAAGAAAACACCCTATAGATTGGAAGAAAATATTTGTAAACCATATATCTGATAAGGGATTGATATCCAAAATATATAAAGAACTCAACTCAGCAGCAAGAAAACAAATAACCCAATTATAAAACGATCGTTGAATATTTTTATTTGTTAAACTATGATCAGATTTCCAGTGGTCAAAGAATGGGCTTTTGCATTGACTGACCTGGGTTTGATTCCTGCCTCTACAACTACCATAAGTGCAATTTTGGATAATATGCTTAACCTCCTTAATTTGTATAGACAGAAATCTTCTAATGCAAGTTGCACAAACCCAACTTTAATTATCTTAAAAAGAAAAAAAAAATGGTGATATAACAAAAACAAAAAAGGCAGATGTTAAGCTAAATTTAGGAATGACATGATCCAGCAGCTTCACATTGTCTGTTTTTCTCTTTTCTCTCTTAGTGTCAAATTCACTCTCTTTTAATACAGGTAGACTTTCTCCAGGCAGACGAAATATGCCATGAGCCACTTCATATGTATAAACATAGAATTTGTAATCAGAAATGGGGGGAAAATCATTTCCCATCAATTCAAACTGGAGAAATCCATGGAAATGACTCTGAGCCAATTGGAGACAAATGCCCATCCATAAAAAAATTCCAGGGAAATAAGGAGTCATAATTAGCTCCACCTGAATCCCAAAATGGTCTTGTGCCTAGTGATGTATCTTCTGTCCCCAGAAGAAAGACAGGGAAAGAAGTGCTGGGTTGATGCAGTTTCCACTTTTGTTTTCCCACAGTTTTCTCATCTTCAAATTGGAAATAATGGTACTTATTCTATAGTTTCCATGAGATGTCAAAAGCATAATATATGTAATCATTAGCACAATTCTTGGTCAATGGAAGAGAGCCAATAAACTGTAACTATCATTATATTTCAGCTCTTCTATTACATGAGATGGGACATAAATATTTAGTTTTTGCCTACACTTACGTCATTTGAATTCCATCATAAAATACACATATTTCTCAGTCTTAACTCTTCATTTACTAAGCATATTCGTGTGCTTTTATGTCATTGCCAAAGTTTATTAATTTTCAATATTCATGAAATAGATGATTGTGTTTCTGATGATGTTGGTTTTCGTTCTCATGGTTCATTTAATAAACCATTTGAGTGATTTAACATCTTTAAATTCATAAAAATCATAAAATCATAATAAACGATTGAAAATCATTGAAGCATTGTACAAATATTTCTTAAGAATGCAATTAGCACACCAAAAGAAATTTAATATTTTTAACATTGAATATGAAACAAAAAGCTGATGCATTGGTATTTTTAATAGAGATAGAAAATGTCAAATTGATAAATCATTCAGAAAGGGACAGAAATGAATGATTTGATGATTATTAATGAATATTGTTCATTTATACCCTCATAATTTGGGGGCAACAAATAATCACTTCTCACTACACACAAGGAGATCATAATAATAAACAATTATTAAAGTTATTCATTAGTGAGCATGCCCTATATTTCAGGGGTTTTGCACATATTCCCACATTTCACTTCTTTTAATTCTTATGGGTTTAAGCATTATTATTTCTCAATTTTAGTATTTAAAAACTGAGGCACAGAAAGATTTAATAACTTGTCAAAGACATACAAGCTAGTTAAGAGTTAAGAGCAGAGTTCATGAGCCCAAAGCCTGTGCTTCTGACTACTAAAAAATACCAAACAAGAACTTATAAAGCAAAAACACCAGGGCTTGTACATCTGTGTGTTGTTTGCAGCATCTTTCCTATAACCAGTTTTGACTACCTCTCAATTCAAACAACTCTGGCTCCAGGGAAGGTAATTAAGAGTTATGGCTTCAAGGGACTTCCTGCTAGGTCACCAGCTGGATTTCCACGTGTTAACAAAGATAATGTGAGATGTAAATACACAACATAATTAGGCAAAAATGGGTGTTTAAATTAGGAGCAAAAGGCCCAATTTGCTGGGAATATGCACAATGACAACCAATTACCCATGTGGAATGTGCTGACACTATTATTTCCCACCATATCAGACACATGCCATTGCTTATAAAATTGTCTGTTCTTTGGTTTTCACATTTTTTTAAACTGCCATTGCTGTTTAAATCAAAGAAAAGTGGCACTGATGTAATGCTTACTCCCTCAGGATGGTCCTTCTGCTTGTACACTTGCTGTGTATTCTACCCTAATCTCCCTTGGCTATTAACTTGTCTTTCTTTTTCTAAAACTAGCCCCTTAGCCTAGTAAAACGATGGTGTGTTAGCAGCATTTCCCAAAGTGTTTTTTTACAGAAGTTCTATACGACATGCAAAAATATGCATGAGGTCCATATTTAGCAAGTTATAGAAGGACTGGGAGATGTTTGAAAAAAATTGGCAGAACTTTTCAAGGATATTGATATGCAAATAGGCATCAGAAAGGAGATATACAATGCAATGTTTCCTTCACGTGTTTGATCCAGAAAGTCTGTTTCTTGAAGCATCTGTCTAAACTAGTGGTTCATTACACATGGAAGGAAACACCGACAGGAAACAGTTCAGGGTGCTGTTTCTGCCTCTTTTTCACTCCGCATTTTCTCACCGTATCCACAGATGTTGTTGTTTGTCTGTCATTAATGCAAATCAATACCTGTACAGGTAACATTTATTACATACCTAACTACGTGATGGATCTGCCTAAAAATTTTTACTTGATTTAACTCAAAACAATCCTTTGGAATTTATTAGTTGTGAAATGAGTTATTCTGAAATATGTACTTTGGAGTTCTAAGAATGAAGGCTTCCTGAAGTGGTAAAACTGTATTTGAGCATAATTCAAAGATGTATTGAACAAATGCATATGTTTTAGCTTGTCTTGAGATTGTTTTCAGGACAGAAAATATACTTATTTAATAGAGTATTTAATTGTAATATGTGTTTTTTTCATAATAAATTTATGAGTTGACAATAAATTAATTGTATTAAATAAGATTGCTATAACTAAAAACAAAAAATATGTCCTGGGAAAGCTTTTCAAATTAAGCACAAAACATGGTTTTGATGTTTCTGACTATAAACACTACATATCTCTAGGAGGGCATAAAATTTCCTTTTGTGTCTGTTTGTTTCATTAATTGATGAATTTCAAGCTCCTAAAATGATGCTACCATATAGTAGACTCATCATAAATATTTACTGAACTTGAACATTCAACATAAAAATAGCACGTTAAGATAAAAACATAGAAATTGGGATAAAAGAAAAATTATTGGTTTTAAAACAAATTATTCAGAAATACATACTTTGGTGTTCTGAGAATGAAGGCTTCCTTAAAAGTGGGGTGTTTCTCATGTTTTGTCCCCAGAGCAGCAGCATCAACCAGCATCACATGGGAGCTTATTAGAAATAGGAATTTTTGGTCTCTCCCTCAAACCTACTGAATCAGAACCTCTGGAGATGGGACCAAGCAATTTGCACTTAATAGGCCAACAGGTGATTCTGATGCACAAAAGTTTGAGAACCATTGCCTGCTCAGACCATAAACAGCCACATCCCCAGGGAGCCCATGCTTCTGACAGTAAGTGTGTCAAACTGAATCAGCCCTCGAGAATGTCACTTATCATTAGCTAAAGCAGAGGTCTGTAGTTGTTGTTAGGACTCCACAGTGAAATCAATCATGCGACTCAACATTTGACCTGAAAGTCTTATCATTTAATGATGTTGTAATTATGTTTTGGATAAAGACCAAAAGTCACTGAATATTGATCGATCTACTCCTAAGAAGAACTTAGTCAAAAAGATATCATTTTCACTGTTTCTTTGAAGAAAGATTCCTAAAGAGATATTTAATGTCACCGCTCAGTGTGCACATGCATTCAGGATACTGTGACGATCATTAAACCTGGTTTGCAGTTGCTAAAATTGTTCATCATGTCCACTTTATTTTTTTCATTCATTCCCTCATTTAAGCAGTCGATCAACAAGTAAAATATTGCATGCCTACTATGTGCCCAGCAAAGTGCGAAGTGCTAGGGTTACAATTTTAAGGAAAAAAACAGACATGGTCTCTACCTCTAAAGAGCTTATTATCCAGTGGTAGAAACAATGTCAATTAAATAACCAAATTAACACAAGTAAAAATCTCAACTGCTGCTACAAATTAACAGATATTCTGTGCCATGAGCACGTGTCATAGTTGGATTTTCCATTTAAAGATCAAGGAAGATTTTCCTGAAAAGAGATCATTACTCTTGAGATTTGAAGGAAAAAGGTGTTCTTGATTTCTGTATTCATGATCTCACCTTTCCGTGAACTCATAATGCATTTCAGTTCAGTAATATTCACAGCACTGTTCTTATATTAAAATGTGAATTGCAATTTATGTAGATTCAATATGTGAATTGCAAGTTACCTAGGGCAGCCCCTTAAGTCTCATTCCTCTTCCATATTTTTGATCTTCCATAATGCTTGGTGTAACACATTGATAGGTCAGAGTCCCAACAGGAATGAGTTGGTGTGCTTATTTGTTATAATTGAGGAAGATATAATGACAGAATATATTAAAAATGATTGTGCAGCATTCCAGGGTTAACAAGAGCTGGAAACTCTTACTACCTTTAAGTTGGAAGGAAAATGGGAAGGGGTGATCGTTGCAACCCAGACAGAGAGTTAATACAGCTATAGAGTAGAGACCTAACAGGTCCTCTGGTCATCAGTAGGAAACATAGTCAGTGCCAACTCGGGACCCAGCAGGTTGTAAACTTGGGAAAATATCCCCAACTTTATTATTTCACTCTCTTCCCATTTTCCAATTTCCTCCCGGTGCTTTCTGTTGACCATTCCCGCTTGCAAGCTAGAAGACAGGGAATCCAGTTGACAAAGCCATAAAGGTCAACTTCCAGGAACATAGCAGAGGATGGAGAAAGGCAGAGAGTGAGTCTGGAGGGACAATCGGAAAATATTCAATATAATCAGTAAACATGTTCTAGATCATTAGTAAAAGAAAGAGAGAGAAAGGAAGGAAAGAAGGGAGAGAAAGGAGAGAAGGGAGAGAGAGAGAGAGAGAGAGAGAGAGAGAGAGAGAGAGAGCAAGTGATGGTCTTGTGACTTGGACAGCTTTTAACTGTAACCTGTAACCCAGGTTCAAGTGTTACTTCCCTGAATAAAATTTTCAGGTCTGGACCAATGATATTTATAGTGCTCAAAAGTCAGAAAATGATTATTTTTAACCTTTTTCAAATGACATGGAACTTTTCTGTTTCTGGGCTTCAGATTTTAACCCTTTAGTTAGCTAGCCAGCATTTCTCTTGCAGTGATGGGAAGGTAAGGGTGGTTTAATACTTGGGTAGCGCAACACAGGGAAGTAGTAAGAGGGTAGATTCATTGCCATAACCATCTTACTACACAATAAAACAATATTGCTGTAATTTTAAAATTCGTCAAATTTCCCATACTAGTTGAATACAAGAAAAATATTATTTTATCATCATGTGCTAACCTTCTTCAGAAAAGAAAGTTTTTTTGGTTTTTTTTTTTGTATTCAATGAAAATACAAAGAAATATAGAGAATCTTTGAGCTTGAAAAGAAATATAGAGAATCTTTGCAACAACTCAATCAATGAATTTAAGTCTAGGAAGGGGTAAAATGTTTTCCATGAAGATAATTTCTCATAGAACTTTCTTGAAGAGTAGATATTCGATTTCAGTATTCTAGCTTTTCTCAATATCACAACCCAATTAACTGTTATCTAATAAGAAAGATGTTTTAAAATTTAATTTAGACTTCCATTCAACAAACACTTATTAATATCTACTTAGCACTACCTATGTACTAGACACCATGAAAAGTGAATTTCAAGAAAAATTTTTCTCAAGTAATGCCAGAAATTTATTAGAAGTTTTTCCTTTGAAATATAGGACAGCTACACAGATATCTAATACACAAGACAAAATGAGCAATCAGACCTTAAGGAGGTATAAACTAAGAAATCTGGTTTTATGTGCTATTAATTATTAATGTTTTAATAGTTGTTTACAGTTTAAAGATGCTTTCATATTTACTGTTTCCTTTGTACTCACAAGCGTTATGAGATGAGTTCATTCCTCTATAATTATCTTTGCCATTTTGTAGAAGAAAATATCAAGGTTCAAATTAAGGAGTCGGTAAGAGGTCAAATCCAGATTTTTGCTTTATTTTGTTTTAGTCTATTCATTTATCCTAATTCACCATGCTGCTTACCCTCAAAGAAAAGGAAGTCGAGATCTATCTGTTTGTGAGGATGACAAAACAAAGCAACATGATAAATACAGTGGACGAATTCATCCAAATTTGAGCCTGCCTACCTCAGTGCTTACCTCAGTGCTAAAAGCTTACATATTCTAGGTTTTCTAAAACATCCGTCAGTTTCCCTCTCCTATCTGGAGCAAGAAACATTCTCCTCGTCACTTTGCGCAAGAATAGGAGTGTTAACCATGTGTCAGGACAGATTCCAACAGTAGTAATTACATTTTTGTTTCTGTGCATCCACTAAATTGCTGCCTTGCTCCCAACCAAGGTGGCAGCTCTTCTGTAGCTGACGAAGTGACCCTCAGTTCTCCATCTGTCTGAGTCTGTTACTCATAAAAGTGCTTGGGGCACACTTCCGGGCCGCAAAGCATGCGTGTCAGGACAAGCTCATTTATTGTCAGCAATCAAGGGCATGGAAGTCCCGGTGCTAAGATTCCCACAGAGATAGTCTTCTTGGCAAAGAAAATGCCTCTTTTCCCTCCCTCCTCTGCTTCCTGTAAATGTCTAGGGAAGCTGGCATCTGGAAGAGGGCTTGAGTGCTGCCTCTGAGCTCTCCCCACCGCTCCCCCAATCATATTGTCAGTGGGACTCCTGCCACATTAATTGAAGCCTTTTCAATAGCCTTTACGGTTCCCAAGGCTCCAAGGAGCAATTAGCGCTGTCCACTGCCTCAAATGGATTCACTCACAGAGACCTCATTTCTACGCTTGTCTGTTATTGTTTGGTCTCAAGAAACACCCTTTCCCCTCCTTGATTACTGAAACTGGCAAAAATATAAAGCATACTGCAGTGGATTATTGGCAAATAATTGGATACCATTTTTAACACACTTTTGATTGAACTTGAAAATACATATAGAAAATAGCTCAAATCTTAATTTCATCAAATTAACATACCTATGTAACTGCCACCCAGGTTGAGAAAGAAAACATGACCTGCATGCCAGAAGCGCTCTTAATGCCTCCTTCCGGGACTATGCTTCCAGGGTAATCACTATCCTCACTTACAAATTCATAGATATATATATATTTTTTTGCCTATGATTACCCTTTTACAAACGGAATAATACTGTTTTTTCATCTTTCATATATGGTTTCCTTTGCTCGATATTGTATGTGTGAGATTTATTTACTTCATTTGCATAGCAGTTAGTGTGTTCAATCTCATTGTTAAGTAGTAACCCATTGTAGGAGTATACCAGAATGTATTTATCCATTTGACTCTAGATAGTCATTTTGAGTGGCTTTCACTTTGAAGCTATTATAAGTAATACTATGAAACTTTTTATACATTAATTTGGTTAATTGTATGTATGCAGTTTTGCTGAGTGTATACTAGGAGTGGATCTAGTAGATAAGCAAATATGTGTATTTTTATCAAATTCTGTCAAACAATGTTCCAAAATGATTTTACTAAATGACACTCCCACCAACCCAACAGTGTATGAAAACTCTAGTTGTCCACCTTCTGTGAGCACTGGTTTTGTCATTCTTTCTCATTTAAACCGTTTTGTGGTTTTTGTGGTGATATTTCATTGGGGTTTTAATTTGCATCCCTTTGATAATAATGATATTGGGTATTTTTTCATATGCTTGTTGGCATTTGTATATCATCATTTAGGAACTGTCTTTAAAATCTTTTGCTCATTTTTTTTCCTCTTGAGTTGGCTATCTTTTGTTATTAATGGGTAGAAGTTCTTTACATATTTTAGATATAAGTCCCTGTAGGATATATGTATAATAGATATCTTCTCCCATGCTGTGGTCTGATTTTCATTATCCTATAATATTAATAAATATTATAGGAGATCTTCATTTCAGTGTAGTCCATTTTTATCATTCATTTCCTTATGGTAGGTGTTTTTTAATGTCTTATTTAAGAAATATTTACTACCCAAAGTCATGAAGATGCTCTTTTATGTTCTCTTATGTTTTCTTATTTTTCTTTTTTGCCTAAATTAATGGTCAAGATTTTTTATTTTTTTTCCCCACATGGACTTCTAATTTTCCAATTGACTCAGCTTCCTATTTATTTAAAAGAAAAAAAAAATTCCTCCTATTGAGCACTTCAGTAAAGCCTTTGTTATAAATCAGGTGATTATACACATTATGAATCTGTTTCTTAAGTCTATTATCTTTCCATTGATCTATATATCTATCCTTGCTCCAATACCACATGTTCTTAATTTCTGTGACTTTATAGTATGTTTTGATATCTGATAAGTCTTCCAACTTTGTTATTCTTTAAGATTATGTTGGTTATTTTGGCCTTTTTTATTTCCATGTATGTTTTTAAATCCACTCATCAGTTTACACACATACACACACACAAAAATATACACACAAATGTATATATGCAAAAACTCAAAACTTGCTAAAATTTTTTATTATTATTGCATTGACTCCATAGCTCAGTTGATAGAGAATTGATATCTTTACAGTACTGTCTTCCAAATTCGAACATGGTAAACACTTAACTTATTCCAGTTTCCTTAGTTTCTTTCAGTAAGCTTTTAAGTTCAAGTGTAAAAGTTTTCCACATTTTTTATTAAATTCATTTCTAGGTGTTTTATTTTTATGCTATTGTAAATAGTATCTTTTAAAATATGATTTCCTAACTTTTAGTTGCTGGTATGTAGAATACAGTTTATTTTTGCATACTAACATATCCAAAAGACTTACTAAATTTACTAAGTCTAATATCTAATTTCTAGATTATTTTGAAATTTTTTCATAAACAGTCATGTAGTTTGTAAGCAGTGAAAGTTTTATTTCTTTCTTTTAATTCCTTATACCTTTTATCAATCATTTTGCCTTTTTGTAACTATTATTCATAAGACGTCTTCCTTGACCACCTCATAAATATTATTATAATTATTATCAATATTATTATTGCTGCTGTGGTTGTTCTGTATAGGTATATTTGTATATGCTCAACACATTTACCCTTATCATTGCTTTTTATTCCTTCATGCATTCATTTCTATTTTTCTGTCTCAGATCATTTTTCTCTGACTCAAAAAAAAATTCTTTTAGTATCTACCAATGACAAATTCTTTCACTTTTAATGTGCCTAAAAATGTCTTTATTTTGTTGCCACATTTAAATTATTTCATTGCATCATCTTGAAGATTAATAATAATTCCACGGACTTTTTTAAATAAGGTTAATTCTACTGTATTTTCGTTTTCATTGTTTCTATTGAGATTTAGATGTCAGATTGTTTCTGATTTAAAGCAATAAGTCTTTTTTCCTCTGGCCTTTTCTAATAATTTCTCTTTGACTTTGGAAGTCAGCAGTGTTGCTTTATTGCATTTAGATGTGATTATTTTCATATTTAATGTGCTTGGACTTTGAAGCAGAATTTATAAATTAGCAAATTTATAAGTTAATGTTTCCAGGTTTGGAAATTTTTTTCCATTTTTTTTAAAAAAATATTTCTTCTCCCCTGTTCTTCCTCTGCTACATTTCTGGGACTCTCAGTACAAATACATTATACTTTTCCACCAGTCCTGTATATCTTTTATGCCCTTTCATATATTTATCTCCTTTTTTTCTCTCCATGCATCAGGCTATAAATATTTAGTTGGCCCATCTTCCAGTTCTCTAATAATCTCTGTAAATTATTGTTCAACTCATCTGTTGAATTTTAAATTTTAATCACTACATTTTTTTAGGTTTAAAAATTCGATTTGTTTCTGTTTCACTTGTTCCAATTCTCTGAAAATAAATTATCTATTATGTTTTACCCATTTCTTGAACATATTCATTATGGTTATTTTAAAGTCCATAACTGAAAACTCCAATAACAGGGTCATTCTTCCCTGGTTTTTTTTTTTGCCCCCTCTTGCTCTTATTTTTCTTATGCCTAGCAAATTTTGATTAAATGCCAGACATAATATATAATAGTTTGTAAAATCTCAGAATGCTGTTACCTTTCTGCAGAGAAGGTTCATCTTATTTCTTTTAGTTCGGTTGGGATGATGGCAGACAACCTTGACCTACTGAAGGACAGAGCTGACTCCAAGCTGTTTTACAGTTTTTATTAAGACTAAATCTACCTCTGGTTCTCCACTGCTTCCAAGTAATAGTTCTCACTGGGTCGTAACTGGGAGCCTGAGTTGTCAATAAGCTGAGTCCTGAACTACTTCTCATGTAGCATTACCACTCACCCCTCCTGACTAGAGACATTCAGGATTTATTACAAACATTCCAGGCCTGTATCTGTAAATGCCAATAGCCAGATAAACATTTTGAAACAAGGAATCACAAGTTAAGGTTAGCTCCGCATTGCGCTATCAAGGTAATGATAGAAATGTGATACGTGATGTACATTAACCAAAAAAGGGCTGTGGTATATTGGTACTAATTTATAGGGTGTACTTATATAAGGGCAAAATAATAAAAAAATAACCAAAGTTTCCTTGATTATTATGAAAATATAACAATGAAACTCAAGCACTCAAGTAATTTTTCTGCAAAATTCTTGAGTCAAAATCTGAGCTTGTAGAAATTTAGAAATTGACTTTGATCATGGCATTTTCTGATTTTAACTTCTACTTCTTCCTTGAATGAAAGACAAAAGAGGTTTCTTTGCTTGTTTGTTTGTTTTTGTTTTGGGCAAAGTTAACAAGTAAAATCCCAATTTCAGCCTGCTTCTTAAATTTCATATGCAATAGAGTGAAAAGGTTCAGGAAAAGACACACTGCACTGTCAAAGCTAATTTACCCCATAGTCAGAAAGTATTTTTTAAATATGTAACTGATGACCTTTCAGCATTTACCTTGGGTTAATATAATAAGGTGACTAATTATTTGGAAGAATTATAAAATGAGATGCAGAGAAGTCAGAGACCATCCATGGAGAATGAGATTGTATGTCCCAAGGCCCTTTAATTTGCCCTTGGACACACGAAATTTTAGATTTAGTTTATTATCTTCTCTAAAATTAGTAATTGCTTTTCACATAACAAAATGCCTTTTATACTGTAGATAATGAGCAGTGGTTTTCATCATCACAAAGGGGAGAAAATGGAAAAGAAAATAGATTACATTTTACCAGAACAAGGAATTAGATGAGCTAACTTGTACAACTTTCCCCAAATAATAGAAAATATGTTCTGAAAAGAACAACCTACTGATGGTTACAATGACACACTGAATTCTATCCTGAAGGAAAGAACCTACTTGAGTACTTGAAAGCATTTTTAGGGGGTTGGAGAGCCTGGGAAGGGATTGAGGAAGCGGGGAGCATACATTTGAATTTGAAATTCTCTTACACCACTTACAAGCTGTGTGACCTTAGGCCAGTCGATTAAGGACTCTACATCTCAGGTTGCTCCGTTATAAGAGGTGGGTAAAATGACTACCTTATATGTTTGTTCTGTGATTTCATGAGTTAATTTGCCAGGCTTGATGTGTGATCACAGCTTACACAAAAGCAGAGGTTACATTTAATCCTCATAAACACACTATTATAAAGGTGTTATTAGTATTCTAATACTTCAGGAAGAAATGAGACACAGAGATTTTATGCTACATGCCCAAGGTCACACAACTACTAAGCAGTGGGTCCAGGATTTAAGCAAAGCAAAACTGGCTCTAGAAATCATGTTTTATACTGCCTCTCTGAATAAGTAGTACTTATTTTCTTATTATAAGTATGCTAAAGAAGGCACAGAGACTGACTGACGGCGACACACAAGTTGGTTGTTGCTACAAGGGGACCTTCTTACATATATGAGGGGAGTTACCTTTATAATACTGTCATCCCCTTATAAGAAAGAAGTAATATATTCTGTCACTCTCGCTAATCTTTTTCAACCCTGTATCAATAAGTATAATCATTTGCCACTTCTCTTCCTTTTCTTATTCTATTTGCTGTTATACACTATCCCTCATTTCAAAGAATTCAAGCTAAAAATAGGATTTAAATTCAAAAAATAGGACAATACTTTCCATGTTTTATTCTCAAGGTTCACCTTTCTCTTGCTTGTGTTTTACTTTTCAATACATATCATCAACATGATATGACTGTTGTTGGCCTTTATTGCCTGAATAAGATGGCGTCTGTCAGATTTCTCCACCTTAATTTTTCTCTTCCACCTCCCTCCCCATCATCCTGCTTTCTGTCTACTTTGGAAGGAAGTCACTATGCTTAGCCTACACCTGTAGAGTAGAAAGTTATGCTCTCCTTCCTCGAGGGCAGAGTATCTACATGAATTATTTGGAATTCTTTTAATGGGAAATTGGTCTCCTCTTCTTCATTTATGAATTTATTCAATCATTCATTTACATCGGTATGGATTCATGGATATTTATTTTATAATTTTAATTACAATGGGCATGACATTTTTTAATGTGCAAACTACAACAGTTCAACATCTACCAACTTGATGTGGGATTCTCAAACAATAATACGAAGTCCTGTCGGTAGATAATGCTCGATGGGTCTTTCGCAATTCTGCATAAATTTTGAGCAGAGACACTGTATTGTTTAGGGTTCTCTGGGGAGACAGAACCAATAGGATGGATGAATAGATAGATAGGTAGATAGATAGATAGATGATAGATAGATAGATAGATAGATAATAGATAGATAGATACATGAGAGTGGATTTATAGGGGCCTTGGCTCCAGTAATTATGAGGCTGGAGACCCAGGAGAGACACATTGGCTCAGTCCAAGTCCAAATGGCTCATAACTAAGGAAGACAATGGTGCAATGCTCAGTTTCAGGCCAAAGGACTGAGGGCCTCTGGGGAAGAACTGGTACAAGTCCCAGAATCCAAAGGCTGGAAACTCTGGAGTTCTGATGTCCAAAGGGAAGCAAAGAAAGGTGTCCCAGGTAAGGGGAGAGAGACAGAGCAAATCCACCTTTCCACTCCCTTTTTGTTCTATCAGTGCACCCATCTGACCGGATGGTGCCCACCCACATTGAGGGTGAATCTTCTCACTCATTCCACTGTCCCCCAAAACACCCTCAAAGACACACCCATAAATAATGCTTTACTGGCCATCTAGGTATCCCTTAATCTAGTCGTGTTAACATCTAAAATTAACCATCACAGACATTAGCTCCGTTTTTGCTTGGTACTACATTTCCAGGGATGTTTGGACAAAAAACAGCCTTAATGCTAGAAGTAGTATCTCCCTCCAGAGCTGGAGGCAGATTTTTCACTGCCCTATAGGAAAGGTTTGGGTTACCTAAGGTCAAGATTGCTCAGGTATGATGCAAACCCACTGTGTGTGCAGCATCTATCAGGGTCCATCCTCGTTGATCTTAAGGGACCCAGGGGCAAGGTTAAGTGGTGCTCATGTTGATTGTTTTGCTCTGAGTAATAAACTATTTTGTCTTTGACCCTGGAGTCTAATGTCTTCTGCAAGCATTCAAAAAATTGTGCCATGGTAACTTGTTAGCTTGTAAACAAGGTAAAATCTTGGGCCCTTTACAGTTCTAGACAACCCCCATAAAGGACTTACCAAAAAATATATGTATATGCTTACAAACAAATGTCTCTGCTATACTCCCGTGTCTTAGCTTTAATGTGTTTTCTCTTCAGCTGCCACCCTCTCCCCCACGTGCCTGGGCTGATGGCAATTGCTCTCGAAGTCACTTGCAAGAGTCTGACCTTTGGCCTGGCTGACCATGCACCGTTAGTGAGTCACTGTCTATGCCACGAGTACTGTCTCTTATTGCTCACAAAGCTCCCACTCCCTGGAGCGAGACCAGTGCTGAGCGATGAGAAGCAGCAAAGAAAATATCTGTCCCCCCCACCAATTCCATATTCCACACAATGTGATACATGAACCCAAACCCACTTGTTTAACCTAAAATGCAAAAACACCTCCACTTGTACGTGCTTCTCTGAGGTTGAGGTTTCAAAAATATTTGGGAAGAGCCTGACTAAAGTTACCCATAATGCTTAGAGATATCTCTTCCTCCTCTAAAGGTTTCCTCTAAACAAAGTAAAAGTGTGAAATCTGGTTTCTGTAGATGCAGCTTTTTTGTATCATTTAGGATTCCTTCAGTCATGAGAAATAAAAAACCACAACCAAAATTGGCTTATGTAACCAAAAACAATCAATTTTCTTTCTTAACCTATTGAATTAAAAAGGAAAAAAAGAAAAGGTCGGGCAAGGCTTGATCCATTAGCTCACATAAGTACTCAGTCTGCTGTTCTCAATGGCAGTCTCTTCTCAGCCTGCAATGGTTCAGTCTCATCTCAAGGCAGACCATGTGTGGCTTCAAGATGGCAGCAAATAGCTGCCAGGGCCAGACGCTCTCTCGGTTTCTTACTTATGTTTTGTGAATGAAAGGAAAGGTGTCTCCCTCTACCATTGCAAAACAAAAACCTTAGGCTGCACTTAGTTGTCTGTGTCCGTCTTGAACTCGTGACTTTGACAAGGGAATTAGCTTCTAAAGATTATTTTAGGTAAGTCAGGGAATGTGCATAATTCCATGTAAACCATTGGCAGATACGTAATGACACAATGGGACATGGATTGAATGAATGCTGGAGAGTCAAAGATATTTATTATTGTGGTAGCTATCACTTGGATAGGAAGTCAGGCAGCTCAGTCTGCTACTAACTAGCTGTTAAACTGCAGTCCCTCATTCGAACTCAGCTAAATTACCACATTTGTGAGATGGGGATGGTAATTCCTGAACCCATCTTTCTACACACACACGCACACCCCACTTTCCCACCAGGGCTCACAGTGCTGTTTTATGTATCTAGTGACCCAGTGAAGGTAAAAATATATTGGAAATAATGAAGCATTATATGCATTTTACCTCCCATGAAGCATTAAAATATACTCCCCATTTGTCAGATCTATATTTAAATGAGGCCAACTGCTCATAAATTATCTAGTAATCATCAGGCAGCTTCAAATATTGCAGCATCAAAAGGTTTTTTTTCCCCCCCTCTCCTTTCACTGTCCTTCTGAAATCTGCAATTATCAGATATTTTCTGCTCGGGCAGTAAAATCTGTTTCTCTAATGCCAAGGAAACAATTATTTAAAGCTCACCACACACACACACACACACAGACAACATGCTTATGTATGAGATGGGGAGAAGGCAGTATCAATCAATATTATAATGCCAGGCACACAGGAGAAAATAAATATAAGGTGATTTCATTACTCTTTTCTTCCAAGTATCAAATGCTCTTTAAAGTTTCTTACTGAAATCACTCTTTATCTTTCCCATTAGATAAGGTATTGGTGTTAGCCAAGAAAGTAATGGCTTTGTATGTGTAGCCCAATAAATAGAGCTTAAAAGTTTATTATCAAACATATTGCATGCTGCAATAAAAGTGATCTATGCTCCTGAAGCCCATTCAGCACATAGAAAAATGCTGAAGGGCCAAGATTGGAGTTTGTCGACCTCTTGGAAAGGCAGCTCTTCACAGACGGAAACATCAGCTTGCCAGAATACATTCTTCTTTCACTCTCAAATACAAATCAGTTCCAATTGAAAATGCTTTAGAGAACATGCTATGCAAATAGAATGGATTTAGCATTTACCAGATGAATCAAATCTGGGCTCTGTGTAGGAGCCTGGATCTGGAACCACATACTGAACCCTGAAGATTAATTCCATTAACTTCTTAAAAGTTCCTGTCTTTGCAATCACAAGGCACAGTTCTCTTCAACGTTAGAAGTTGCGCTCTGGTGGCTGATGAGGGCATTCTTGCTTACAGATGCATTGTTTGACTTGTCCATTGTATTTTTTTTTTTTTTATTTCAGCATGTTATGGGAGTACAGATGATTAGGTTACATATAATGCCCTTACCCTCCCTCCCCCCCAAGTCCGAGCTTCAAGTGTGTCCATTCCCCCGGAGGTGCGCATTGCACTCATTGTTTGTGCATATGCCCGTCCCCTCCTCCTCCCTCCCCCCTCCCCCTGCCCAACATCTAATACATGTTATTCTTATATGTGCACTTAAATGTTGATCAGCTAATACCAGTTTGATGGTGAGTACATGTGGTGCTTGTTTTTCCATTCTTGGGATACCTCGCTTAGTAGAATGTGTTCCAGCGCTTTCCAGGAGTATATAACAGGTGCTATATCACCATTGTTTCTTAAAGCTGAGTAGTACTCCATGGTATACATATACCACAGTTTATTAATCCACTCATGTATTGATGGACACTTGGGTTGTTTCCACATCTTTGCAATTGTGAATTGTGCTGCTATGAACATTCAAGTGCAGGTGTCTTTTTCATAGAGCCACTTTTGCTCTTTTGGGTAGATGCCCAGTAATGGGGGTATTTTTAAAAAATTGAACCAACAATAGCAGCTGTTCCTGTAGACAGAGCAGGAGCTGTCCCCTTTTACTTCTTGTCTCCTCATGGTAGGTCGAGTGGCAGTGGCAATTTATCTATGTGCCTGTACTATTGCTTTCTTTACAGAAAAAAATATTACTCTGAGC
The DNA here is from genome assembly GCF_000956105.1 of Propithecus coquereli. NCBI lineage: Eukaryota > Metazoa > Chordata > Mammalia > Primates > Indriidae > Propithecus > Propithecus coquereli. The sequence goes on along the minus strand of NW_012150552.1, from coordinate 838,002 downwards.
CCATTTTACAGAGAGAAGAGGGAGGAGAGAAAGTAGAAAAGGGAAGGAGTTGTTTTCCTTATGAAAGTGAAGAATATTTCTACTTCTTTAATAAGCACTTTTTTTTAAAATTAATGCCTTTAGGAAAGTATACTCCCGGCTTGCTTGTCTCATTCCATTAACTTTTTGGCCCCATAAGTAATCTGACTTTGCAATTCCTGTACTAGTTAAACCAAAATTCAAGTGAAAGTTGTCATCCCACCATACCTGGCATGCAACTTGTATTTTTTTTCCCTTCTTTTTTTTTTTTTTTTTTTTTTGAGACAGAGTCTCGCTTTGTTGCCCGGGCTAGAGTGCGTTCCGTGGCGTCAGCCTAGCTCACAGCAACCTCAAACTCCTGGGCTCAAGCAATCCTCTTGCCTCAGCCTCCCAAGTAGCTGGGACTACAGGCACATGCCACCATGCCTGGCTAATTTTTTCTATATATTTTTAGCTGTCCAATTAATTTCTTTCTATTTTTGGTAGAGACGGAGTCTCACTCTTGCTCAGGCTGGTCTCGAACTCCTGAGCTCAAACGATCTGCCCGCCTCGGCCTCCCAGAGTGCTAGGATTACAGGCGTGAGCCACCGCGCCCGGCCTTCTTTCCCTTTTATTCACACAGCTCACAGTCCATGATTCCTTTCATTATCTTAAATTGAAAGATCCTTCACTGATAAAAATGTCCCATTTTCTCTTTGAAGTCTCCTTCATGTCCATGATTGATAGGAAAGTAATGATAAACATGGTGACTTTTCTCATTGCTATGGTTTGAATGTGCCCTGCAAAACTCATGTTAAAACTGAATCCCTAATATAGCAATATTCAGAAGTGGGGTCTTTAAGACATGATTGGATCATGAGGCCTGCCCTCACAAATGGATTAATCCACTCATGGATTACTGGGTTAATGAATTAGTGAGTCATCATTGGATGGGAACTGGCAGCTTTGTAAGAAGAGGAAGAGAGACCTGAGCTAGCACATGAGCAAACTCAGTCCCCTTGCCACGTGATGCCCTGCACTGCCCTGGGATTCTGCAGAGTCCCTGGTAGCAAGAAGGATCTCATCAGATGTGGACACTCGACCTTGAACTTCTCAGCCTTCATAATTGTAAGAAATAAATTCTTTTTCTTTATAAATTACTCAGTTTGGGGTATTCTGTTCTAAGAAAATGGACCAAGGCACTCATATAGGTGACTTATGTGTTACTTAAATTCTTGTTTATTACAACGTGAAAATTGTAAACTCCAGAGAACAAGCTCCACTTGCTCTGTGTTTCCTACCTGCCTTGTGCATGGCCAATATTCTTCAATTGATTTCCTAACTGATTCTTATCCAAGCAGCAACAAACAGAGATGTTGTCAAATTCTAAAGTTGTATTGCCAAGTTTCGAACAGGGAAATTACTTAGCATAAATTCTTTTCTCACTTCTTTTGTGCCTTTTTCCTCCCCTCTTCCTACACAGGTTGAAACACAATCCAGACACTAAAGCACTCTGCACCCACATCTTGAACCAGTATGGTAAATCACCTAGACTCAAACGTGTAAGCATGGTATGAATTTTCTTTTATAACAGACAATATAGTGAGGAGCTGAACATGTGTAAACATATAAATCAACTACAGAAAAGCAATCTTTAGGGATATAGACTGCTCAGTGTATTTTGAAAACATTCAGCAGGAAGTTAATGCCAATGAGATTTTACTAGAAAACTCCATTTTATTTCCATGGCTTTTTGAGTGGCTAAGTTTTAAATATTCGAGTTTTGGGGCTTTACTCTTTATTATGTGGCCTGCTATGTTTCATGTCTATATTTTTATAATATAATGTCAAAAAGAAGTTGTCAAGCTCATCCTTAAGTGAGGCATATCCAGTAATTCTCATCTTTTGCTGAAGGTTTTTGCTCAGTAAAAGAGCCTCACATCTCATAAGATGAAGAACTTACAGAAATCATAGATCTCATTGAACTCTTTGATCTGAAGAACAATGTCATCTTTCTTGTTGTTTTGGGGTATTTGGGAGGATTTCATCCCTGGTTCAAAACAGGAATCATTGACATGTGCAAAAAAAAAAAAAAAAAAATAGTACCATTGAGGACCTCCCAAAAAGTTTGGAGTTTGGGTGTGTGTGATTTCTTTTTATTCTTGTTTTACTCAAGCTGGTTTTCCTGTTTCACAAGCATATGCACCATATGTGAGCAAAGACTGTTAAAAGCTCTTTTAAACAGAAATCCCAAGAAGGAAGAAATGAAACTAAACAGAAAGAAAATAAAATTAGCAGTTCTTTGCACAGTATGTTTAGAAAAGAAGGCTGACAAGAAAAGATTAATGTTCCTACATTCTTGGTAGATACACAATACATTTATAAGGGATGGGGATTTGAAGAGATAAATTTAAAATTATGTTACTTTTAGAAACACAGCTCCCTAAATTAGACCCAAGAATAAACACAAAGACCCACTACCTTGTTTTTCTGATAGTTGCATTTGACATGGGATCATCTGGTAAAATAAAAAAACATAAAATTGAAATCATGTGACATTTTTATTTGTTTCTTAACATATTGAAGATTTGCAGCTTATGAATATAGGTTTAAAAATCCAGAAGAAGCCATATTTTATCTAAGAGCCCAATAAATCAGGACTTTTGTGTTTTTATTTTATGGTCAGTGAGGCAAATCATGCAACTCACTAACTTTCATCCCAGCTTGTTAAAAGACAGACAAGAAATCAATATTTAAGGAATCTGTGGAAGATTAATAGCACTCAGCACTGAGTAGGTACTCATTAAATAAGTTTGGAAATGAATTTTAGATGTGTAAGGTAATATTTTATAAATGCTTGTCATTTGAGAAAAAATCTTTTTTGTAGTTATTGTGTGATGGAAAATCATTATGTGGTATAATCAATAGCTTTAACTTAGAAATTAAATAAAATACCCCCAATATTCCAAAGAAAATTGAGGCAGAGGGCAACACATGAGTTTTCCAAGGTCATCTAAGTAAGGAAAGAATGAGTACCAAAAAAGAAATAATGTTACTTCCAATCTACATCTGGTCCTATCCACCAGTTTCCCTAAATATCTCAAAATACTAAGTGGAGAAAAACAAACAAAAACCAAAGGGAAAAAAACAAAAAAAAAAAACCCACGTAAGAGACTGCTAACGTTTGAATGTTGTTATTCCCTCCAAAATGTATGTTGAGACCGAATCCCCAATGCAACACTTAATGAAGGCACGCTTAATGAAATGTGGCCTTTAAGGTTATTGAGTCATGATGGCTCTGCCCTAATGAATGGGATTAGGCACCCTTATAATAGGGCTTAATGGAGGGAATTTTTCCTTTTTTACCCCTTCTATTCTTTCTGCCATTTGAGGACATGGTGTTCCTCCCCTCCAGAGGATACAGCACCAAGGTGCCATCTTGGAAGAGAAAGCAATGCTCACCAGACAACTGAACCTCCTGGTGCCTTATTCTTGAACTTCACAACCTCCAGACCTGTGAGAAAATAAATTTGTGTTCTTTATAAATTACTCAGTCTCAGGTTTTGTGTTTTGGCGGCACTAATGTACTAAGGTAGAAATTATGTTTGCAACTAGCCTTGTTGTTATCCCTAACCCCATAAACAGCTGGACCACAGAGCAAGTAGCTGTATATCTACAGGATCTTAGGCACCAAGATACATCTCTGAGAGGCTGGATATCACTGGGAATGCAAACTTGGAAGCCAGACTTCCCAAGTGCAAAACTCATCTTCCTCATTATATAAGTCTTCTATTTCTATGTAGTAGACCATACCACCAAATACCACCATCATAGTGGTGAAAAATACCTCACAATTATTGTCTCTCAACTTCTGTGGCTCAGGAGTCTAGGCATGGCATAGCTGGGTCCTCTGCACATGGTCTCACAAGTCTGCAATCAGGGATAAGACTAGGCTGCATTGTCATCTGAAGCCCAGTCTCTTCCAAGTTCATTCAGATTGTTGGCAGAATCCGGTCTCTGCGGCTATAGAGTTCATGCTGGCTTGCTTCTTCAAGGTCAGCAGGTTAGTCTGGGCATACCTAGATAATCTCCCTTTTTAATTAACTCAAAATCAACTTATTAAAGAACTGAATTAAATTGTCAAAACCCCTTCACCAATGCCATATTCCATTGATTAGAAGCAAGTCACAGGTTTTACCGATAATCAAGGAGAGAGGATTGTACAAAGGCATGACTCATTGGGGGTCACCTTAGAATCTGCCTGCACCAAGCACTCCCAAGGTACTCAATTTTGGGCAAGCCATTTAACTTCTTTGAAGCTCCCATTTCCAAATCTGTAAAACAGAACTAACATATGAACCTGCCTCCTAGGATTGCTTTGAGGATTAAGTTAAATCATACATGTAGAATACTTATCATAATTACAACACATTATTAGGATGTGTTAGCTATTGTTTTCAATGAGTATATTGTGTAAAATATAAATGAACCATTGTAGAGCAAGTTTGAGCTGCCTTGAACTATTTTGAAAATAGTAAGGCTGTGTATAATGAAATAATAGAGTGTATATGTATGTGTTTATGTTTGTGTGTACGTATGTGTTTATATATATATATACACATATTTTATATATAATGCATGATATGAATATATTCATATATCCTTCACACACATATAACATAATCTCACCAAACCTTTATTCTCAGGTCCTGCTTTGGGAATGATTATAAGTAGAAGCGTATATGCAATTAACAAATTACCTCCTCTTTAATTTCTAATTGAAAAGTCTTTCAAATAAGTGATAAAACTTTATTTATAAGAATCTGGAAAATTGAAGTGTTTCCCAAACTGTGTTCCATAAAACTCCTATTAGTAGTAAACACTTATTAGATGTATTAGGTCTGGAAAGAATCATTCAGTGAGATAAGTCTACAAATTTGGGTGTAAATAATATTTTAAAGTTTCTTTATTTCAAGCAAAGTTTCTAAAATGTTGTAAGCAAAGTTTCTAAAATGTTGTTGAACACGTAACCCCTTTTTTCCTTTGTAAGTTATTCTAGGGCTCCTAATTCTCAGAAAACACTCCAGGAAATTTGGGGCTAGAGGTTTATACCAAAGAGAAAATTTTTACACACAGCCTTTGATCATAACTGTTTTCCTTTTTTAGCTCCTACCCATTTTCATGTTTCTTTTTGTGTTTGAGCCCTTGTGTACCACATTGTAGCCCATAAGAGATTTCACTTCATTTTCACAATGCCACCAGGAGATAAATAATCCAGATTTCATTTTGTGAGGTCTCATGAAAGCTAATCCACTTAGTCGTGTCCCATCCTTAATAGGAGTCAGTTGAACTCAAGTCTTCCCAATTCTACGTAATTTCCATCGTATTGTTGATGGCTTTCTAGGCTGAAAAACATGGTTTAGTGTGGCCTAAAGCTGAAATATAGCAACAGAGAGCATGCACAGCTAATTAAAACATTACCCTTTGCTCAGGAAAAGGGCATGAAAAAAATACTTTGAATCCTTGAATCACAAATACATGCCTTGGTAAGAATTTTATGCATACTGAATTCACTATATAGCTAATAACATTTTAATGCATTTTCAATACATTTCCATATGAATGAGGTTTGGCATGATTGCCCTTGCAATAATGAGGAAAGAGTGGGAAAAATTAGTTCACTAAGTAAACACATATTCAATTTTCAAAATCGCATTACATAATAAAATAAACTATAATTTTTCTTTATTTTTTTCAACTGAGGCCTAATGGAAAGGAATATGCTTCCATATTTAAGAATAGAAAGTCTACTATTTAATATGAAGAAAGAAACAGTAGCCCAGATGTCTTCTCTGAGCAAAAACCAAAACAAAAAAGGTAGCATGCTGATGACTTTTAAAAATTGCTTTGTTTCTAAACTTTTTGTTATTATGCCACATTTGCTCTTTGTGAAAATGTCTTACACTCTTGCAAATGGAATATGTGTCTGTCATAGTCAAAATTTCTGGAGATTCCACCATGGTGTAATACCTAGGTATTCCAAGCACTATATAGAAAATAAGGCAAAAAGAAAATGAAAAAGTAAGATAAGGGAAATAAGATTACTACAAATAAAATAAGTTCTTATGTTTCCCACTATCCCAAAGACATCTGAATGCATTTGCCCTTCACAACTTTATTTTACCCTCCAAGAGTTGACCAAAATATATGTTTTACTTTCATGTTTAATCTCCACTTCTCCTTCTTGTTTTCTCTATGGGCATCCTGATGTCCTCTTTCACCTGAAACAATCAGTGTGAAAATTGTGGGGATGAATGAGCTCAAAATTGTTTATTCCGTGTCCTGGATTAACCACTGAAATTTGATTCCACCCATGCCAGGAACAGTCATGTTATTTCTTGTGATATCTTTCAAATATTTAATTATCCCTAACTTTACTGTATATATTTTATTCTTTTTCCACATTTATTTATTTAGTAAATAAATTTGATATATAGAATATTTAAGATAAAGACATTAAAAACTTTTAGTAAATATGTATTTGGTTGCAATGAGGATTAACCTAGGTCATGTGAAGATCAGCATTGTTCAATAGAAATTTCTGCAATGAGGGAAATATTTTACACTGTCCAATAGAGTAGCCACTAGCCACAGGTGATTATTGAGCACATAAAATGTGACTAGGGTATATGAGAAGCTGTACTTTTAGATTTCATTTACCTTTAGTTAACTTAAATTTGAAGAGCCATATAAGGCTACTGGCCACCACACTGGAAAGCACAGAAATGTATTTGTCATATGTTTCCATTATTACCAGCTCTTTCAGTTAAGATGAGGTTTGGTTCTACGTAATATTTGATTAAACAAGTCAGGAGTTTACTTTCTGTCAAGGTCAAAATTTTCAGAGGATGTCTGTCTGAAATGGTAGGGAAATGGTATAGAATTTCAGGGATGTTAGAGATCCTTACTCCATCTAACATTTGATTCTACCATATGTGACCCCTACTCCAAAGACCATATTATAAGCCAAGATGAATGAAGTTCCTTGTTCCAGCCAGAAATTAGGTAGAGACAACAAAAAAGAAAATAAAGCAAAATGTGATTTCTAGTCCTTAAAATCTGGTTCCCTAGTTTCCAGAACCTGATCTCAACACTTCTGCTCACATAGCATTGTCTACAGGTAGTCTCAAGATTACACTTGACTGCAAGGGATAATTGGGAATAGAGTTTTTATTCTGTGCAGTCCATTTGTTCAGGGGAGAAAAACAGGGGTTCTATTGCTATGGAAGGAGGGGAAAATAGAGGTTGAAAAACCATCAGCCTCTTCTTCACCACTTAAAAAGGGTCAGAGAAAGGATATGTAGGGGGAAAGACTGGCTGCAGAAAGAGGCAGAAAAGAAAGCTCTAAAGAGGAAGGAAGACCACTCAGTGAAAATTCCCAAGATGGCTTCCATTTTATGTTTGTAAGTTTAACAAAGACGAATTTGGAAACAACTAGATGTAATGTAGTTGCCAACATTTCAGAGTGTATAGTTCTTTTGATGTTACTTTTGAACATTTCGTGAAGATCTCACTTTCCCCCAGATTATAGTCTACTGTTCAATATAGTTCTGCATACACACACACACACACATTCACACACACACCCCGTAAATACAAATAAAGAGCTTTTTCAGTTCTGAGTTCCACCAACAGATACTACTAATTGTGCCTAATGGTTAATTTCTCTTCCTTTGGATAAATCAGAAAACAACTTGGATTAATGCAGAAAAACAACAGTAGCCCTGAATAAGCAAGGTGTGATGCATAGCTTTTTTTTTTTTTTTTTAACTTTATCATTTGCTCTGGAGTTTCCTGACTGCTGTTGGAATCCTGTAAGCTAATGCTACTCTAAGTGTGGTCTACTGATTAGAGCCTTTCTTTGAAAAGTGAAGAGATAAGTATAGAAACTGTGAGTAAGCATTTAGAAACCTTTATAGCAACTTGATAGAGAAAAATTATGTCTGTTGAACTAATAATAAAATTGGGGTCTTATGTTTTGCATGTCTTTTTAATTTTTATAGTTACTTTTATTGTATTTGACAAAAGCAATGGTCATAGATGTATTGGAATTTTAAAAGAATAAAAAAATAGCTAGCTATTCACCTTGGGTAGTTTTAGAAGCACAGATCTAAGCCCTCTTTCCCACCTTGCATTTGTGCTATGGAATAGACTTTTCCAACAAAGCTTCAATTGTGACCACAAACACAATGAACAAGCAATTGTTTCACAATCAGAAAACAAACTCTGCAAATAACCAAACATCTAAATCCAAGCACTTCTGAGTTATACGCTGAAAGAACAATACCCTTGTCCTGTCTCTGTTCTTGAGGAATATGCTCACTGGCTGGCCAACCTTGTTTAACTTGGGACTTAATCTGAAAATTAGAAGAGGAATGGAAAAATCCAGATTAACAGGACTGTGATTGTTACGCAGGTTTTGTGTGGCAGTTTTACACATTAAGATAGAACTGTGGAAAGAAAATTCCTGGCTCTGGCTACTTACTAAAGGGAGACACACTACCAACGTGTGCCCTACTTTCTGGACCACATCACAGCCTACAATCCACCCTCCGTTGACTCATTCCACCATTAAACATATGTAAGTCACAGAGACCCAGAATTCCCACAGAGCACTTCTGCATAGGCCGAATTTCTCATTATCACTCACAGTTTAGACATCTTTCACATAAACCCTAAAATACAGTTAAAGAGAGTAGAAGACAGCAACCCTTGAAACACTTCTAAAGGCATAAAAGCAAAAGACACAATTTAAAATGTACCATTTCCATTCAAATAAAAAATGTCTAAATCAATGTGCAAGGGTAATAAATGTATGTTTCACAATCTTTATAAAATTTCTCTCCTCTATCCTCTTTTTCAAATGAAATATATACAGATGAAATATAAGAAAAGAAATATTTTTAATATAGATTTTTGACCTTGCTACTCCCTTGGTTATAGAAAAAGAAAAAAAAGCATTAACTTCTCAGTCTTATAATCAAGTCACTCTAGAAATTGGCTCCAGTATATTTTTTCCAACCTCTCATCTTCCTGTATCCCATGTTCCCTCTCATCCCGGCTACTTTGTTGCTGCCTACATTTCCTTTCCCTGATTGAGTTTTTTGAGGATGAAGACTATGTCTTCATTATTCTTCTGTACTCTGAACATTGCATCGGGAGTAGCTCACAGAAGGCATTCAATAAATATTTTTCAGTTGAAAGTTTTTCTTTATCCTCTCTTCCTATTCAAATGGCTAGACAATTGCTTCTGGGCTTACCAAATTTGCAGAGAGCTTCTTCCATCATTTCTTTTTCCTTCAAATTATTAAAGTAATTAAGGGCACACACACATATACAACCCCATTTATTGGCTGCAAAGAAAGAAAAACAAATTAAAATAGCACTAGTTTTTTCTTCCCTCCCTTGGTACCAAAGAATAGTGTCCTCGTAGTATAGACATAATTTTCTAAGAAAGGTTGTGACTGGCAACAAGGGTGATGTTAATGAACTTATTGATACTAAAAACATGATCTGTGGATAAACATTTTTAGTCGCTTGGTTTATTTCTAGGGGATGTCACAAGGGGTAAAAATTATATCTCAAAGTATCCTTGGGACTGCAAATTGTTTGCTTGCATGGGTGTGAATTCCCTCCTTTCGTGGTACATTCACTCCTATCTACACTCTTGTCCATTAGAGTAAGGTTTTCATTGGGCCATCTCCCCAAAAGCAATTAAATCAGACAAAGAATACTTATCTCTCTTGTGGTTGATTTCATTATAAGATGTAGTAAAAGAACAAAATGTGCTGCTAATTTTGGCTCAAATATTTTAACTTAAATAGGGAGACACATTTATTAAATCACACTATTCTAGCTGAGTCCTTTACCCAGTTAAAAAATTATTTTTTGATTCACGATATAGTCTGAGACAAAACATGTTAACTCCTTGAACACTGACTGCTAGTTTAATCTTAGATTTTTCCAATCAATATTTTTCGAAGGGAAGTGAGGTGAGAAAGGAACATAATTTCTAAAGAAAAATGTAATAATCCTGACAGTCATGGTCATTTTTTTTAAGCCAGCCCAGAAGAGTAGACTATGCAATGAAATGTTTAATTAATAGGTTCCAAATAATCAAATTATTTGATATTCAGTTCAAGTTTTAATTCCTATATATAATTTTAATGCTTTTCTGTTATTTGCATCACTTCAATGATTTTGCTTGCTTTAGAACTTTTAGCATGCCTCTACATAGAGCATCATCTTGTTTTCAGCCTTGGAGTAGGGCTGGGAGTCAGAGGGGTCTTCTAAACTACTTGGCCACTTGAAAAGCCCTGTTTACTGAATGCCTGGTGCATAATAGATACAAAATAAATATTCCGTAACTGATGTCAACAGAAGAAATTTAAGTTTATCTAGTTATCCAAGACCCTCATATTCACTTCTGGCTGAGTACCATCTCATTCTTAAAGTCACACCACTCTCTAATGGAGGAAGTGACTGGATCCACCCAGAATCCAAAAAATACAAAAATATTGTTATTTTTCCAATGAATTAAGAATAAGATAGATAAGTGGGATCTAATCAAATTAAAAAGCTTCTGCACTGCCAAGGAAACTATCATTAGAGTGAATAGACAGCCCACAGAATGGGAAAAAATATTTGCTCTCTACTCATCTGATACAGGGCTGATAACCAGAATCTATCTAGAACTCAAAAAAATCAATAAGAAAAAATCAAACAACCCCATCAACAAATGGGCAAGTAAAATGAACAGAAACTTTTCAAAAGAAGACAGAATAATGGCCAGCAAACATATAAAAAAATGCTCAACATCTCTAATCATTAGAGAAATGCAAATCAAAACCACAATGAGGTATCACCTAACCCTGGTGAGATTGGCCTCTATCAAAAAAACACAATACAACAAATGTTGGCGAGGATGTGGAGAGACAGGAACACTTCTACACTGCTGGTGGGACTGCAAATTAGTGCAACCTCTGTGGAAAAGAATTTGGAGATACCTCAGAGAGCTAAAAATAGAAATACCATTCGATCCAGCAATAGCACTATTAGGCATCTACCCAAAAGAGCACAAAACATTTTACGATAAAGACATCTGCACCCGAATGTTTATGGCAGCACAATTCACTATTGCAAGAATGTGGAAACAACCCAAGTGCCTGTCAATCCATGAGTGGATTATCAAAATTTGGTATATGTTTACAATGGAATATTACTCAATCATAAGAAACGATAGTGATCTAGCACCTCTTATACTTTCCTGGATTAAACTTCAGCCCATTATCCAAAGTGGGGCACCACAAGAGCAGCAGAACGGGATCCATTTGTACTCACCATCAAATTGGTATTAACTAATCAACACATAAATGCACATATAAGTATAACATCTATTGGATGTCGGGCAGGGGAGAGGGGGGCGGGGGGAGGGGGGAGGAGGGAGGAGGGGACGGGTATTTGTATACACAAGGAGTGGAATGCGCATCACCCGAAGGATGGACATATTTGAAACACGGACTTGCGGTAGGGGGGGACCAAGGGCAACATACGTAACCTAAACATCTGTACCCCCACAATATCCTGAAATAAAAGTAAAAGAAAAAAAAAAAAGAATAAGATAGGATAAAAATCATGAACAATAGTGTCAGACTGCTTAATCCCAATGCATTTTTCCACCACTCACTAATTGGAAGATCATCAATTGATTTCACGTCTCTTTATCTTAATTTTCTCTTTAGGAAACAAGGGGAAATTAATAGGATGCCTGTGAGAGAGTTGTAAGGATTAAAGGAAGTGCATGGAACACATTTAGAACCATGCACAAAGTAATCCCTCACAAGACTGTTGGTATTATCATTGCTGCTGCTGCTGGTGGTGTTGTTTTATTTCTGGGGAATATAAAAGGCACTCTGCTCTCTCATCTGTTAGGAGAATGTATCTGCTCTTAGCCTCCAATTCTATACTTCCCCATTCTTAATTACAGATCTGATGGTAGCATACCATATCCAGAAATTGAATAAGATTCAATCAATTCTTTCCCTGGTTTCATTCTTTTCAAACTGTGCTCTTTGGAATACTGGAAGTCTGCTCACTGCATTGCCTTCCCAGCCCAGCCTTCCACACTAAATACTCTCCTTGTTTTAGGTTCTGTTGCTGTTGTTGTTGTTGTTGTTTTTAATTTATATAACAGGACCTTTGGTGTCTATTAGAACATTGTGCTACTCAAAGAGTAAGTTTATGAATAACTACTTGATACATTATGTGTATCACAGAAATCCTGTTGAACTCTCTACTATGTCCATTTCAGAGATATTATTTATTAGAGCTCACTCCATATGTTACGTGCTGTGCTAAAAGCATTACATATATTAGTTCAGGAGTTACTACAGCTCCATGAGGTAGGTAGTAATATTGTTGTCCTCCTCCTATATATAAGGGAACTGAGGTTTAGAGGTATAAAGTATCTTGCTCAACGTCTCACAACCAGTAAGTGACGTACCCAGGATATAATATGAATTCAAACGGGCCATACTGGATTGAATACTGTCCGTCCTCCCAAAATTCACGTCTATCAAGAACCTCAGAATGTGATATTATTTAGAAATGGGGTCTTTGATGATGTAAATAGTTAATATGATATCATATTGGATTAGAGTTGCTCCTAAGCCAATGACTGGTGTCCTTATAAGAGAAAATAGAGCCACGGGAACACATACAGAGGGAAGACTATTATTCGAAGACAGAGGCAGAGGTTGGAATGATGCAGCTGCAAGTCAAGAAACCCCAGGGATTATCAGCAACACTGGAAACTAGAAAGAAGCAAGGAAAGATTCTTCCCCGGAGCCTTCAGAGCAAAGATGATCCTGCTAACACTTTGATTTCAGATTTCTGGCCTCTAGAGCTTCCAGAGAATAAATTCCTGTTATATTAAGTCAACCAGTTTGTGGCAATTGGTTACAACAGCCCTAGGAAACTAATACAGGCTTGTACAGAAAACAAATATGCATTTTCTATAATGCATAAAATAAATTTAATTGCTTATATTTTAGACATGTTGTGTCAAATATGCTTTGCTGATTTGGGGATTGTAATCACTCTAATTGTTCAGTCCAGAAACTTATTGTAGTTACAATTATTTATTCAATAAATAAATATTGAGGATTTATTTCCTATAAAACATATACAAAGTACTGTGATGCAAAGACAACTAAGATATGATGATCCCTGACCTTGGGGAGCTTACTATACTGGAGTAGAGGGGGAAAGATCCTGAATATTGTAGTATATGGAGAAATGCAATCTATGTAGCATTATAAACAATTTATTTTCAGGCCAAATCTCCTTGGTTAGTGTGACCGCCACTCACGAACAAGTCAGAGCATTGTCTTTCCATTTTCAAAATCCCGTGCAGACTCTTCCAAAGACATTAGTTTATTCTTTTTTCTTCTTTTACACCCACTGATGCATAGTTTTAGCGTTCCCTTTAAGGAAATGGAGTCCTATTTTGTCCACTGTTCTTTCTATGGTAAACAACACGAGAATAAATCCTACAGTAGTTAGTACTCCATTTTTTAAGGGACTCATTAAAAATAAACACTAGAGAAGAGGCAATTACTGTTAACAAACATAGGCATAAAAACCACAAATAAAGGACCATTAACACGGAAAAATAATTACTCAATCTTTCATCCAGACGCTTTTGTCAGTTACATGTGCTGACACTGACTAACAATTTCAGGAGAGGCTGCTGCCGGCTGCAGTGCCTCCGTTGAATATTCCCCGGCTCGTGTCTCACAGGAAGAGAAAAATGATCAGCAATGTCAGTGAATTCTACTAAAATCTATTTAAAACATGACACTGGCTCCTCTCTTTTTCTTTCTTTTTGTTTGTTTTTCAAGTTTTACGTTTCTTATGAATACAAAGTAGTGATGTAAAAAATTATCATTATGACAGCTGTTTTATTAATGGATATAAGGCAAAGGTAAAATAAATTTTCTTCCTTTTTAGGGATATGGGGTTTTATAGAGGAAGGATTTGAATGTGGGAAAAAGCACAGAAAATAATATGCAAGGTATATATTTCATCACCCCTGAGTATACCTTTGCAATTGTTTGATCTGACATATTATGTAATTAATCCTCAAAAGCTACATGTGAGTATGAGTTTGTGTGTATGTCTTTGGGGAAAAAAAAGAAAGAAGTAATGTATTAATGTTAACACAACTCTGTCTGGGGGAAAAATGTGAAGTTAATTTTTTGGTTCATTTGATCAGTTCAGCAAATTGAACTCAGGAAGACCCCACAGAATGGAGTGTTACTAAGGTTTACACTAACACACTGAGGGCTCCATCTGCCAATCCGTGCATCAAAATCACCTTCATCGTTGCCACATCAAAAAGCAAAACATCCTGTAAGAATCCAACTCTTGCATAAGTTTCTGAGCAATGTTATCTCAAAATTTCCCAAAATTTGGACACTAAAATACCATCAGCAAAAGCATTCATGATTCATTTATGGGAAAAAAAGCCAAAAATTGTGATAAAAATAACAAATAAAACACGTAGTATGATCAAGCTGTTCATATAGTTGCAGTATTTCTCTCTCCTAGTGTACATGACTCTCACCAGTCACGAAATTCATGTGGGGAAAAAAGAGGCAATTTACATATAAACAATAATCCTTTTTCTCAATATCCAGACAACTCACATCTCAATGGAGAATGGAAAGAGCATTTCGCCAAGAGTCGAGTGATCAGAGCTTTGCTACTAGCTTATGATGTGATCTTGAGCATAGCACCTGATCTTGTAGTGCTTAACCTGAATTTTCTCCCCAAAATAAGGGAATTTGGTAAAGTGATCTTCAACACTTTTTCTAAGTCTGATACTCTGTGGTACTGACTTAAAGTTGCTTATTTCTCCAGCCCAGTCATCTGCCCATCTCTCTGGTTCCTGTTAAGAGCTAATGAGCAGCTTACTGGGAGAGAGCTGGAGTCTCAAGATCTCTGCCCCAGGGCTGCAACTGCTTAGAGCAGCAGCTGGATGAGTAAACCTATACGTTAAATCAAAGTCTAAATGTTTATGGAGAAAAATGCAGGACTCTCTGTATTCCGTTTTGACTTAAACCCACAATATGTGGTAATTGAAGCTTCTTAAAAGAAAAATATACTTTGCACATGGTTCTATGAAAGAAGTCTATGTACAGTCAAATAAACATCAGCGCTGCTCCAACTAAGCACTTCGGCTATCTTACCATCGCATGGTTTTGTCCAATATTTTACATGGTAGGATGGGGAAAAGAGCAAAAAGTGAGTTTGAATCCCGGCCAATGTACTGTCTCTATGATCTAGTTCTCTCATATCTTCATTTATATATAAGGAATTATAGTACATACTGTGGAAAGAGATAGTACTTAGAGATAGTTAGAGATGACTTAGAAATAGCAAACCCTCAATATCTGATAGCTGCTATTGTTACTCTAAGTCTCTGATATGGCCAGAAAAATGTTGCATTGTAGCTCATTTATTCAATTAAGGTCCATGCCACAGTTCCATTCTTTAGGGCCACAAAGACATTATCCAAATGTATCCAGCATATCAGGCTATTCCCTTCAGCATCATTAAGTGGTTATCTGCTACAACAGGAATCATTTATTTTTTACATCTTTTACTTCAGAATATTGGACTATGAAATCCTCCAAAAATTTCTTCTAAGCAGCATATTTTGTATTGTTTTTGAAACTAGATTTTATTTAATGTGCAAGTGATGAGAGAATTTAGGTCTGATTAAAATGAAAAAAAAAAAATCTTTGAACTTGATAATTGAAGTCAAGTTGGTATTCATAAATTATTTGACAAAAGAGTGTATATAACAATTTGACCAAATTCCTGTACCATTATATTAATCCAATGATATGAAGAAAAGCTTATAAGAGGAAGAACCGATACTATCTGGTAAATGATATTCAGTATTTTAACAGATTTGAATTTCCATGAATGCTTCCTTTGAATTGATTTTGATGGTCTTTAAAAAGGGAAGATGATTTTCCATGTCCAGAATAAACAGAAAGGAAGAGAGACAGAGAAAATGATATCTAACATTGTGTAAAATCCATACTACTATGGAATTTAATAGTAATTTTTATGCTTGAAGCATTTGACTATTAGATCAACTCAGAGGGAAGTTGCTAAGAGAACCCTATGCCTTTGTTCAGCACCATCTCAGTGTAATAGACAAATTACTGAGTCTGAATCTCCTGCTGGAAACAAGAAATGGTTAGGCTATGATTTCTACTTAGAGTTTTCAGTTATGTAGACATATCGCTTGTAGTAATTGATTAATCATAGTGTGTAAAAATTCTCTTTACTACAACCCCAAACACATTGACAGAAATTAATCTTTTGCCTCAATTATTAGGCAACAAATAAATAAATAAATAAATAGCATGTTAATTTTAAAAGTTACATACAATTCTTTTCCTTCACAAGAATTTCCAGGTAATCCTTTTAGGAGGCTTTATTGTTAGGAGCAGAGGCCAGAGCAAGAGAAATAGTCACTAAGTCGTATTTCTCTAGCCATGGCTAGAGTTCTGAGAGACACTCAGCAAGCCTCCCTCAAACTAAAATCTTATGTCATTGTCCTAGCAACCAGAGGGTTCTTCAATCCATTCCAGAGCCAATGTCTTAGTGTTTTCTGGAACAAGGATATTCAGTGACTGGCTCAGGTGGCTCAGCCCACTTTATAATGAAGAAATAAAAGTTTAAACATAAATTGACCATATCTGGCCAACAGATGCAAGAAGAGAAAGAGAGATAAATAGCCTCTTCACTCTGAGAAATTAAAGGACAGTTCTAGAAGTTTCAGACATCGCTTCTACTCACATTTTCCTGCTAACACTGTCTATGGTCACACCTAATTGCTAAGGAGATTAGAATGGGTAGAACAACTATTCCCTAGGAAAAGCTCACCAATACAGATTTGGTAAGCTTCTAGACAATCTTTGTCAACATGGTGTTCTGTCATTTCTTTTACTCAAAATAATCACTGGATGTCTAGTACAGGCTGCTGATGCCAAAGATCCAATACTGAGAAAAAGAAGCCAGTTCTTTCCTTGCCAGAGAGTACTACAAGAAATAAATGTAAAAACCATACACAAGTGTTCTCAGACTTTGGGTTTCAGGAACAAGTAAAACTTTATAACATTTGATAAGTTTCAAAAAAATACTGCTCACTGGGCTCACAAACATTTCATTAAAATGGAAGGGGCATTTTAATAATTGAATATAAAAAGACTAGAGTCTCATAATAAGATATGGTCCTTGAAACTGAGTAAATTTAACTTTACAGAAAAGCGACTACATTTAGTTTCTTGTGGACCAATGACACGTTACTGCAAACCGCCCTTGATCTCCAGTCCTGTATTGGAAAATTATAGCTCCATAACTTGCCATTTGGACCAACATTGTAGAGTCTCTCCTGTGACAAGTAAAATACAATCTTCCCAGCAGCATAGTGTATTTTTGGACATTCAGTTATGGTTTTCTATAGAGTTAACTGATAGAGTTTAGGTGTGGGTGAAGAACTGTTTCAATCTGAACAAATTATGTCATTGCCCACCTAACAACTTGATGGAAACCTAGTAATTCTCTGAGATTGCTCCTTTCCCTATCTTATCCCAGGCAATCAGTTATAGAATCCTTTAGATTTTGCTTTTTTGGTGTATATATGTGTATATGTGTGTGTGTGTGTGTGTGTGTGTGTGTGTATTTAATAGAAACAGGGTCTCACTCTGTTGCCCAGGCTGGAGTGCAGTGGCATGATCACAGCTGACTATAACTTCAAACTCCTGTGATCACGTGATTTTCCCATCTCAACCTCCCCAGTAACTGGGATTAGAGGTGTGTACCTTTACAACCAGCTAATTTTTTTTTTTTTTTAATTTTTGTTGTAGAGGCAGTCTTGCTGTGCTGCCCAGGCTGGTCTCAAACTCCTGGCCTCAAGCTATCCTTTTGTCTCAGTCCTGAGAGTTATAGGCGTGAGCCACACCGCACCTAGACAGTGTAAAGTTTTTTGAATCATATTCAGTCATATTGTTTTGTGGTCTGAAAAGTTGACCTGCAAAGATACTTCTTTGAGGTGTTTTTGAGGTTCATTTTGTTACCAAGAGCATGATTTATGTGTGTGTGTGTGTGTGTGTGTGAATACTCCATCAATGCTTTCAAAAGTGTTTGTAGTATACTAGTGTTCAAAAATATTCATTCCTTCTCCTACTTCCTACTCTTACCTTCACACCTTCATTGGAGGAGTTTACTTCCCTACTCCATTGATGTTGACCTTGGTCATGTGAATTGCTTTGCTCGAAGTGGTTAGAGTTTGTATGCTAACCTTCTTGAGTTTGGGCTCAGCCTTGTCTGAATTGGTCAATGGAATTCAGGTGGAAATGGCAGTGAACCAGTTCCTTCATTAAGCCTCAACAAGCATCATGTGTTTCCATTTGCCTCTTGCATTGCTACTATTGTCATGAGATGAAGATGGATGCAAGGAGGGTGCGAGACTTACGGAATAGCCCTGGCTGTTTCAAGTTGCCAAACTCAGTCAAGCTCAGTCTAAACTTGCCAACCCACAGATCTGTGAAATCAGTGCAGCTGAGATTAGTGCAATGGCTGCACAAGGTCTGAAGACACATAAGAAATAATGTTTTTTTTTTTTAATGTGACACTGCAATTTCGTCCCGTTAGGCAACAACAGCTGAATGAAACAGGGCTGCAATGCTCTATCTGTGGGGGTACAAAGGTTTAATACCAACAGACAGGCATACCTTGTTTTATTGTGCTTTACTTTATGGCACTTAACAGATATCACATTTTTAAAAAATTGAAGGTTCGTGGCAACGCTGACTGAACACATCCACTGGTGCCATTTTTCCAGCAGCATATGCTCACTTCATCTCCCTGTGTCACATTTTGGCAACTTCACAATATTTCAAACTTTTTCATCGTTGTTGTATCTGTTAGTCTTCTGTAATCAGTGATCTTTGATGTATACTATTGTAAATGTTTGGTGAAGTTAATTGACAAATATTGTGTGTAGTCTGACTGCTCCACCCACCGGCCCTTTCCCATCTATCTCCCTCTCCTCAGGCCTCTCTATTCCCTGAGAGACAAAAATATTGAAATTAGGCCAATTCACAGCCATACAATGGTCTCTAAGTGTTCAAGTGAAAGGGAGAGTCATATGTCTCTTACTTTAAATCAAAAGCTAAAAATGATTAAGCTTAGTGAGGAAGGCATGTAGAAAGCCAAGATAGGCCAAAAGCTAGGCCTCTCATACCAGTTTGCCAAGTTGTGAATGCAAGGAAAAGTTCTTGATAAAAATTAAAAATACCACTGCAGTGAACACATAAATGACAAGAAAGCAAAATAATTGTCTTATTGCTGATGGAGAGAAAGTTTTAGTGGTCTGGATGGAAGATCAAACCAGCCACAACATTTCTCTTAAGCCAAAACCTAATCCAGAGTAAGGTGCTAATTCTCTTCAATTCTACGAAGCCTGAGAGGTGAGGAAGCTGCAGAAAAGACGTTTGAAGCTAGCAGAGATTAGTTCATGAGGTTTAAAGAAAGAAGCTATCACCATAACATAAAAGTGCAAGGTGAAGCAGCAAGTCCTAAGCTGCTGCAAGTTATCCAGAAGGTGTAGCTAAGATCACTGATCAAGGAAGGTGGCTACACTAAACAACATATTTTCAATGTAGATGAAACAGCATTAGATTGTAAGAAGATTTCATCTAAAACTTTCATAGCTAGAGAGAAGAAGTCAATGCCTGGCTTCAAAGCTCCAAAAACAGGCTGACTCTTGTTAGGGGCTAATGCAGTTAGTGACTTTAAGTTGAAGCCAATGCTTATTTACCATTCTGAAAATCCTAAGGCCCTTCAGAATTACGCTAAACCTACTCTGCCTGTGCTTTATAAATGGAACAAAAAAGCCTGAAGAACAGTGCATCTGTTTATAGCATGGTTTACTGAATATTTTAAGCCCACCATTGAGATCTACTACTCAGAAAAAAAGATCCCTTTCAAAATATTACTGCTTATTGACCATGTGCCTGGTCACCCAAGGGCTCTAATGGAGATATGCAAGAAGACTAAGGTTGTTTTCATGCTTGCAAACACAGCATCCATTCTGCAGCTCATGGATCAAGAATAATTTCATAAGGCTATAAGATCAAAGAATACATTTCCTAAGGTTATATAGCTGTTGCAGACAGTGATTCTTCTGATGGATTCGGGCAAAGTAAACTGAAAACCTTTTAGACAGTATTCACCGTTCTAGATGCCAATAAGAACATTCATTATTCATGGGAGTAGGTCAAAAACTCAACTTCAAAAGGGGTTTGGAAGAATTTAATTTTAACCCTCATGGATGACATGGAAGGCTTTAAGACTTCAATGGAAAAGGTAATTGTAGATGTGGTGGACATAACAAAAGAACTAGAATTAGAAGTGGAACCTGAAGATGCGACTGAATTTCTGCAATCTCATGATAAAATTCGAAAGGATTAGAAGTTGTTTGTTGTGGATGAACAAAGAAAATGATTCATTGGGATGGAATCTACTCCTGGTAAACATGCTGTGAACATCATTGAAATGACAACAAAGGATTTGTAATATTGCATAACCTTAGTTGATAAAGCTGTGCCAGGGTTTGAGAGAAGAGACTCAAAATTTTGGAAGATCTACTGTGGGTAAAATGCTATCAAACAGCATCACATGCTACAGGGAAATCTTTCATTAAAGGAAGAATCAATTGAAGCAGCAAACTTCACTGTTGTCTTATTTTAAGAAATTGCCACAGCCACCCCAAACTTCAACAACTACCACCCCGATCAGTCAGCAGCCGTCAACATCGAGGCAAGATCCTCCACTAGCAAAAAGATTTTTATGACTCACTGAAGGCTCAGCTGATTTTTAACATTTTTTCAGCAGTAAGTATTTTCCAGTTAAGGTATGTATGTTGTTTTTTTGAACATAATGTTATTTAACACCTACTAGACTACAGTGTAGTGTAAATATAATGTTTATATGTACTGGAAAACCAAAAAAAAATTGTGTGACTTGCTTTACTGCAGTGGTTTGGAACCAAACCTGCAATATCACCAGGGTATGTTGTATATTAAATCAAGTGTATTAATATGATACTCAAATTATCTAAATTAGCTTTATATGTTTGATCGATAAGGGCTAAGGAAGCTGTGTTAAAGTCTTTAGTAAGATTTAAAAATGTTAAGATTATTTCATATGCACCTCACATTTTTAACAGTTTTTACTTTATGTATTTTTATACTCAAATGTAATCTAATGGTGTTTCAAGGATTTTGTTCAATCCTAATTCTGTAAGTTGTAGACACTAACCTAAAGAGATATAGTGATATTATCCAAAATTCTTGTCAGTGTTAATGGCATTTTAACAATGATTTTTGAAACATGATGACTGTAAATAAAGAATAGACATGAAATAATGCAATTTCAGTGACTCTGGAAGGCAGATGGATGATTTATTTTAAGAATAATGTCTTTCAATATCAGAACTCAAATTATATTAAATATGTGACTACTTAGCTTATCTTTGGGGACAGTCGTAATTATGTAATCTGGAGACATATGTGAAATGGGACTGCTTTGGAAGGAGAAATTCACTTACTAGATAAAAAACAAAATTCAATTCTGTGAAGTACATATTGAAAATGTGGGCATTAACAGAGAATTGGTTATTTTTTCACGTCTACCTATTTTCACTTTGTGTATATTTTACAGTGGCATTATAAATTAGAAACAGAACTGCCTTAGAATAAACACCGAAATTCAGTGCTACCAATTTGTTTTTTTAGGTGGACTTTTCTGCTTAGATCTGAGTCTCAAAATTTAATGCAAGTTGTCATACATTTACACTAGATATATATTAATTTTTTTTTCCTAAGCTGTTGGCTCAAGTGTTTAATTAGGAGCCTCTATTTGGGGTTTTGAAATATTCCCTGACTCCTTGACTCATAATTATAAGTACAACTTTTAGAAATGCTAAGACATTCTACATGAATAATATTTACTAAAACTTCATATAATCACCACAGTTTTCACTTAATAGCATTTTGACTAGGATTTATTTTAGTTTCAAATGATGTAAACATTTTATATTTGTTTATAATTAAAAAGTAGTATTAAAGCACTCGCTCAGGTAATTATATTTGAGTACTAGAAATATAGATGTTAGATTACTAGGACCCAAAATGTAAATATAAACTTGACTATGTGTATTATAAATAGCATATTTCTCCTGTATTAGATTCAGGCAAATGTTAAAAGGCAAGGATTATGAGTATGTGAAACTACAGTTAGCTGTTCCGTTTTCTTTAGATAATTGAGTTTGTTTTACTTGTTAGCAAATTGGCTTTTCCCCCCAATACTCTAATAATGTAATAATATATTAAAATTTAATAATTATTATTTCTAGGTTCATAGTTCTTGTTCAAATATATGGAGATGATTTTCCAATGGGCTTCCTTCTGTAGTATGTAACTCTTGCAACTTTTATATGCACTGGGAAACCAAGAAAAAAATTTGTGTGACTTGCTTTATTGCAGTGATTTGGAACAAAACCTGCAATATCACCAAGTAGAGTAAATTGGGATACTCTTGTGGACATTCGAAGTTGCTAAAGTATACCTTGTGCTTGCCAAATGATAGATATTCCTAGGGAAAACTAGGCTACTGATCCAATGATAGATTCTACTATTTTATTACTGAAAAAATAAATAAATAAAGCAGAAGATACCAAATGACCCTAGGCTCAAACTTCCTCATGATCTGTATCCAAAAGTGTTATGTGAAGAGAATATTATATGTTCGTTACAACTTCTGATATCTGCAACTTCTTTGGCACAGCAATATTACATTATCTATTTTTCTTTTGGTTAAGGATTGGCAAAGTAATGAAGTTCTCTTCAATGGAAAGGGAGTTCCATTCAATGGAATAGTAAAAACTACATAAAATCAATTGTTTTAATTTTAAATTAAACATAGATAATCAGAAAGTTTGTTGTGTCAAATATTTGAGCTTCACATTTTGATAAATCTTGGCACACATTTGGAATTGAGATTTGGATGTTAAAATTATTATTCATCAGACAACATTATTATTATCTTAGAAACAGACTGAAACTTTTTCAAAATAATAGGAAAAATGGAAAGCAAATTTGAGCACTTCTTGGCCTGGCCTATGAAAACATCTCACACACTATCATATGTATCATATTCTCAAACATAAAGTCTGCTTCTGCTGACTTATGTTGAAGCTATATGTTGAAAATGATGGAGTCTCAACAATGAAGACGACTAAGTCACCAGTGGAGGAGAGTTTTTCCTAATCACACACATCCATGGCAATTGTGGACTTCATAGAAATGAGAAAGAAACTTTTGGTGGTAGATTGTTTCCAAAGGTAACTGCAATAATCACTTCCCATCTCTCATTTTCCATGTGCAGATATACATGCAATTGCAAGAAAGAATATAAGGAAGTTCCTTTTATATTTTACCATTTCTCCCAATGGCAACATTTCACAAGACTATGGTATATCACAAACAGGATATTAACATCAATGTAATCTACCAATGTTATTCATTTTCATCAGTTTTACTCTTGTGTGTGTATTTAGTTGCATACAATTTTATCACAATTTTTAGATTCATGTGACCACCAACAGATTGAGACTCAGAACAGCCTCATCACCACAGGAATTATATGGTGTGTAACATTTTGGCAGTGGCTTTTCTCACCAGCCATAATTCCCCCCATAGGTTCATCCAAGTTGTCGTATGTATTATATCAATAGACCCTTCCTTTTTATTGCTGAGCCTGAGTCCATGGTATGGACATGCCACAGTTTAACCATTCACCTGCTGAAGGACATTCAGGTTGTTTCCAATTTTTTGGCTATTCTAATAAAGTTGCTATGAACGTTCTGTACAGATTTTTGTGTGACTATAAGTTTTTATTTCTCGGAAATAAATGTCCTGGACTATAATAGCTGAGGAATATAGTAGTTGCATGTTTAGTTTTTTAAAGAATATGCAAAACTTTTTCAGAATGGCTATAGCATTTTAGCTTCCCACCAGCAATTTATGAGTGATGCAGTTTCTCTGCATTTTCTCCAGGGTTTGATGTTGTCACTCTTTTTTTTTTTTTTTTTTATCTCAATCATTCTGATAAGTACATAGTGATATATCACCGTGGTTTTCATTTACATTTCCCTGATGTCTAATGATATCGAGTACTTTCCAAGTGCTTATTTGCCATCTGTATATCTCTTCAGTAAAATGTCTGTTGCTGTTGAGTTTGGAAAGTTCCTTATATATCCTAGACACTAGACCTTTGTCAAATAAGTGGTTTGCAAATGTTTTCTCCCAGATTGTCTTTTCTTACTCTTCAGGCTTTTGCAGAGCAAATATTTTTTTTTAATTTTAATGAGATCCATTTTATCAATGTTTTCTTTTACAGATCATGCTTTTGGTATCAAGTCTAAGAACTCTTCCCCTAACTTCTGGCCTCAAAGAATTTTTTCATTTTTGTAACCTAAATGTTCTATAGCTTTATGTTTTATATTTAGGTCTTAATCCATTTTGAGTTAATTTTTGTATAAGGCATGAAATTTAGGTCAAGGTTCATTTTTTAACTTATGAATGTCCAGTTACTCTGGCACCATTTCTTGAAAACGTCCTTCTTACATCAAATTGCTTTTTCACCTTTATTAAAAATCAGTTGAGCATGTTTGTGTGTGGCTGTGTCTGAGTTCTCTATTCTGTTCCATTTCTCTTTGTGTCTATTTCTCCGACAATAGTATATTGTTTTGATTACTATAGCTGTGTAGTATACCTTAATATCAGGTAGTATGATTCTTCCAACTTTATTCTTCTTTGCCAAGATTGTTTTTGCTATTATAAGGCCCCTGCCTATCCAAATATATTTCAGAATCAGCTTGTCTGTGTCTACAAAAATCCTTGCTGGAAATTTGGTAGGAATTGTATTACAACTGTACATAAATAAAGGAAGATTGACATTTTTACTATGTTGAGGCTTCCAACTCATAAACTCAATATGTCAGTATATTTGTCCATTTATTTAGGTCTTCACTGATTTCTTTCAACAGTAGTTTTGTTGTTTTCAGCATATAGTTCCTATACATGCTATATCAAGTTCGTACCTAAGTATTTTAGTTTCTTTGGAGATATTGTATTATATGTGATAGATACTGTGTTTTTAATTTTGGTTCCCACATTTACATTGTTAGTACATATAAATGTGATTGATTTTTGCATTTGGATCTTATCTGATATTTTTACAACCTTGCTGAAGTCACGTACTAGTTCTAGGAGATATTTTTGTAGCTTCTGCAGAAATTTCTATGTAGACAATAATTTCATTTGCAAACAGACACAGTTGTATTGTTTTCTGTTCAATATATTCACCATTTATTTCTTTTTCTTACTTTATTAAATTGGTTATAACTTTCAGCCTATGTTGAATGAGAGTGGTGAGAGTAGGTATTCTTGCTGTGCCTTATCTTAAAAGAAATCATTCAGCACCTCACCATTATGTTATCTCTAGATTTTTTGTGCATGATATTACTTACTTGATATCAAGGTTCTTTATCAAGTTGATCTAGTACCTCTCTATTCCTAACTTGCTGAGTGTTTTTATTATGTTTGAGTGTTGGAAACTGTCATATATAATTTATAAGACCCTGTAAGTTTTCTCTTTTAGCTCATTGATTACACTGATTGGATTTTTAATGTCGAACCAGCCTTGCATACCTAGAATAAATCTCATTTGATCATGGTGTATAATTCATATTACACATTATTGGATTTGGTTTGCTAATTGTTATAGGATTATTGTGTCTAAATTTATAAGAGATATTGATCTATAGTTTTCGGTTTTTGTACTTTTTTGTTTTGCATTAGGGTAAAACTGGCCTCGTAAATGAGTTGGAGCGTGTTCTCTACTTTTATATTTTATAGAAGAGATTTTGTAAAATTTGTGATAATTCTGTAAATACTTGGTAAAATTTGCACATGAAAATGTCTACTCCTAGAGATTAATTTTTAGGAGCTTTTTAATTATTTTAAGATGTTCAGTGATTCTAGGGGTATTAAGATTATCTAATTCATCATGATTGAGTTTTGGTATTTTGTGGGTTTCAATGAATAGACTCATTTTATCCTAAGTTATCAAATTTATAATTATAAAGTTATTTGCAATATTCCCTTTTTATCTCCTTAGGGGCTATGAAATCTATAACGTTTTCTACAATTTCCCTTTTTCTTTCTAATACTGATGATTTTTTGCCTTTTTTTTTAGTCTTGCTAGCTGTTTTTCAATTTTATTGATGTTTTAAATGAAAAACATTTTGTTTTATTGATTTTCTTCATTGCTTTCTTATTTTCAATTTCATTCTTTCTTCTCTGATGTTTATTATTTTCTTTCTCTCTTCTGCTTGTGTTGTTCTCTTCTTTTTTCTAGTTCCTCATAGTAGGAACATAGATTATTGAATTGAGAACCTCCTCATTTCTAATGCCCGCCATGCCTTTTTGTAATATAATTTTGTAACTTCTGTCATCGAGAGTTAGAATCAAATTACTCTCAACAAGAGTCTCAACTGTGACTTTCTTTGGTCAATAGAAAATAATAGAATTTATGCTCTGAGACTTTTGGAACTAATCCTATGAAGACTAGCAACTCTATTTTTGCCCTTATGGGAGCCAGTCACCATACAAAGAAGCATGAGATAGACCGATGAATAATGAGGGACCACGTGGACAGAGAAGCCCAAGGGAGAGAACTGGGATACTCAAAACTGATATTGAAAATTGGGCCACACAATGTGAGTCAAGCATCTCTTTGTTGTCCTCCTCAAATTCGTATATTGAAACCTAATTCCCAATATGATGGTATTAGGAGGTGGGTTTTGGGGAGGTGATTAGATCATGAGAGCAGAGCCTTCATGAATGGGATTGGTGCCCTTATAAAAGAAACCCCAGGGAGCTCTCTTGCCTCTTCCATCATGTGAGGACCATAACACAAAAACAGCCACTTATCAGCTAGGAAGTGGGCCCTCACCAGACACTAAATTTGCCAGCACCTTAGACTTTCTAGACTCCAAAACTGTAAGAAATAAATTTATTTGTTCCCAGTTTATGGTATTTTGTTACAGCAACCCAAATGGACTAAGACACCATTCTGGATCCTCAAGCTCCAGCCAAGCTGTCCTAGGCAACACCATGTAGAGGAGAGAGAAAGTTTACCATCTGAGATCTGCTAGAATTTTTGACCCAAAGAATAGTGGGCAATTGAATGGTTGTCGTCTTAAGGCACAAAGTTACATGTTTTTGTTTTTGTTTTTTACACAGTAATATATAACCAAAACATTTTTATTTGTTAAACTACTGAGATTTGTGGTTTGTTTGTTATGGTGTCTAGCATTATTTTAACTCATGCAAAGGTCAGCCAAGAAATACTTCAAATCAAAGTTTTACTATAGATAAAAGAGTTATATAATATAAACAGTGATACTCATTGTATATTTTATAAATTTTAATTACAGATCGCTCCCAACTTACTGTGTTTCCACCTATGATTTTTTGGCCTCCTGATGGATTTATTAGGGTATTAAGTGCATTTTCAATTTAAGGTATTTTTGAATTACCATGAGCTTATTGGAATATAATCCTATCATAAGCCAAAAAGCATCTATATTATATGTATGGTGCTAACAAGAAATACACTTGCCATAATCTCCAGATGCTTCAAATATCTTAATTATAAATTAAATGTAAGTGTTGAAAAATGTTGTTGTGGCAAATCTTCAAGTGTCACATATTTATTAGTGCTTGGCACACTTTTGGAATTGAGTTTCAAGGGCTCAAATTGGTATTACATTTTGGATAGTGATACTATTATTACTTAAAGATAGAATGAAAACATCTCAAAATAGAAAAATGGAAAATAAGCTTGGGATGGTTTAATGAGCAGGCAGCCTATTAATTTCATGTTTTGACAAGCAATGTGGGAACAAAGAGATCGTGTGAAGAACTGGCTTTCTAGTACTGTAGGAACTGTAGGTAAAGTTCATAGGTACTGTTCATTCCAATCTGAACAATCAATAGTTCTTTATAGTGGAATTAATCCTGTAGGAATAAAGAAATAAGGAAAGAGTTCACTCAAAAGTAATTCACAGTTCCTTGGTTACAGTCCTAGCCCTGCCATTACTTCTACCATTTTGAACTCAATTTTCTAATGCGTAAAGCTCCTTAATTTTTTGCCTCTAAATAATTCTCTCCTAACCCTACAAAGATCATGCATCCTTAAAAAAATGCAACAGAATCCAAATTTATCTACTCCTAATTTAAGAGATATTTTGAAACTATCGAATGCTTTGGAATGCTTGCTTATTCTTTCATATTTAACACAATTCCTACCAATAAAAGAAATGTTTTCAAATATCCCAAATGTATACTTCAACTTTAATAAAACGTTAAAGTCCATTAATTTATGGCATGATGCCATCAATATTTTATAATTCTTTGTGTATCATTTGAGCCTCATATTCTAGCATTCTTGTAACTTGATAAAATGGATATAGATCACCTCACCTAAGAAAATGGAGGTCCATCTGTTATATTTAAAATGCATCTGTTCATCTGCTAAATCCATTTGTCAAATTCATTTAAGTTAACAGAAATTTCCTCTAAGTACATAAAATGATATGTGAGAAAAAAAATTAAGACAGAGTCCTCCTGTTTTCACTAGATTTGAGGAGGTGGAGTAAGCTGACTAAAAGCCAGCTATTTTTCCAAATGTTTTAAAATGTTTTTAATATGTTATAATGACATTGTATAAAGCATAGTCATCTTTGAAAACTATCCTTAAATAAGTTAATATTAGAATAAATAATTTTTAGGAGAGAGAAACTGCTTTTAACTTTGAACATACTTTTAACTTCAAGAGAAAATTAAAATAAATATTTGTGTGAAAATATATAGAGGAGAGATAATTGAAAGGAAAGGATTTAGTCAGCTTTCTGAAGGTATTCTGCAATTTCATTAGTTTTCATTAGAAGGAATTTATAAAACAATATGCAATTGCAGTGAATTCTACCTCTTCCACTCTAACATTGAACTTTGGACAGAACTAGTGTTCTAACAAGGTTCACAGAGTTTTGGAAAATATTGAGAAGATGATTCCCGAAGATATCTGAACTAGTGAAATTGATGGACTGATCATCTCTTGTCCCTTAAGCAAAAGGCCTCCCTTCCTGTTTTGCTGACATTGATCTCACCCAGGGTAAACTTCTTTCTTATCCAACTTTATTAACATGCCATTTAATCTGAGCCAAATCAACCTTTTCACATTTTATATACTCCTTGTAATTTTCATAAATCCGAATCTTTCTACCATTTATTAATGATGTAAACCGCTTTGTACAACTATCTGAACCTCATTTTTCTCACTGGGGCAATGAAATGATACATATGCCACCACATTGGGCTGTTATGAAGACTTTGTAAAATAATTTATAAACTCTAAATTTGCCATATACACATTTAAGGAACTATCTCTGATTCAAATTCTTCACGTATCTACTGTCATTTCAGAATTTAGCATAGTTTTCATAATTCCAAAGCATTTCCAAATGCTCTTTTCTCTGTTTGGATTATCCCTACTCAACCTTTCTGATGTTTTTTTGTTTATACATATGCTTCTCTCCTCCCACCCCTGTGCTGTGAATTCCTAAATGGTAGAGATCCTTTCTAATTCAACTTTATATTCCCAAAGTACATTATCTTGAATAAAGGTATTTAAGAACCGTTTTCTGAAGGAAGGAAACCAAGAATTATATTATTAGGCCATTTTGTTCATATTTTAAATATTTCCTGGACCTAGAATATTCTACCCACACTTTAAGATGTATCCTCTTGCCTTCTTTTATTAAACCTGACATGATTTCTCAGCAGGAAGTGAAAGGCCCTCTTTTGTGTGCTCCTAATATTCTATTCACAACTTTTATTGTCATTTCTATATTTACCATTCCCTCTGAAACCCTTGTTTTGTGTCTTTTTGAATTTTATAATCCTAAAGATATGCATCCCAAATTCAAATGCCAAATGGGCCAGAAAAACCACAAAAATAAAATGGAGCAGGGTGGTGTTATATTATAAAAATTAACGTATGTTTAACTTTTATTGCATTCCATATACTGGAATCTAGTAACTCTTTTAGCCTCACAACAGCTCTAGGTGCTAGAGAATATATTTATGTCATTTAAAAATACAGAGAAGTTAAGTAATTTGCTGAAGTGAAAGAGGCATTTGAACCTAGACAGGCCTGCTCCAGGATTCCCACCCTTTGTCGCTGGAGTAAATAACACTGTGAAGTAGGGGAGTAAGGTGAGGCCCATGGGCTTTTGACTAGCAAGCACAGCCCTTTCTAAATAGTCCCCCAAACTCACTGGCTTAACACGGTAAATTTTGTTAATGATCAAGCAAAGGCTGTGCTGGGTGAGTGGGTCTCCATGTGACTTCTCAACCTATCCCAATTTGACTAATACATAGAAAATAATATCTTCTTACAAGGAAAGAAAAAGAGCCCTATTCCGAACTCAATTTTGTAGGGTAATTAGGTAAAGTCTCAGCACAGCACCCAGACATATATAAATGCTCCCATATGTTGTATAAAACATTCCATTGTAGGTTCAAAACTCATTCACTCTCATGAGTGAAATTGTTGCACTGTTTTTGAACAGTTTCTAATCTACAGAAAGCTTACAAAGTTTTTGAATGTATAAATAAATGAATAAATAGATAAAGGGTATCATGTAAGTGTGAAGTGTTGTTAGTATTGATGTCTCCCTTAAAATCCTCACTCATCATTATTAGGATCAAATAATCTCTAGAAATACCACACACCGCTGGATTTGGAGGAGAATAATTTACAAAAGAGCTGTCATTTCATCCTTAAAAGTACTTAATACATATTTTGCAATCTGGTGAAAAGAAATTAAAACAAAGTAGTTCTCTAACATGGCCTCTGCTCAAAGGTCTTTTCTGAACTGACAGATGTCACAACCAGCCTATGAATTATGGTAATTAACTCAATGCCTCAGGGGAACTATCCCCCATACTTCATCTCTTACAACACAGTTTATTCCGGGTTATTCACAATATACAAAATGGACATTGGACAGAGAATTGTCAATTTTTTTTTTATTTTATAGCAAAGAAGATATTAGAAGGAAAGATATATGTAGAACCGAAAAAGGCTTTAGGTTTTTTTTTTTCCCCCCTGAAATCTTATTGGTCGAGGAGAAAGAAAATAATATTTTCCTGATCTTACAATGGGATGTTTTATACAAAGCGAAGATGAAAACTAGGACCGATTCATACTCTAAAAATTAATATTATTAAAGGTAGTTCCTCCATCTCACAGACCATTTTAATATTTAAATCAAAACAGTAAGAGAAATGTAAAAATGTTGATAATTTAGGTAAATTTTTTGATCATCTGAAAAGAATTGTCAATAATTATTCAGATCAATTCTGATGTGAATGAATTATCCAAAAATATAACATTATTATAATTATAATTATAAAATTATAATATCTTATTAAATAATCCATGCATTTTTTTATTTAAAACCCACTCTGGCATTTGTCAATACTTAGTGAAGGCAAATTAATGGACTTCTTATTCATTCTAGTTTTTATAAAGCATCTCTTTTATACCTTATTTGAAAATTTCTATTTGTTTTTCCTTCAAAATATTCCTAGTAAAATCTCTGACTAATTATCCTGAGAAAGAGTATTCTACAACAAATTCCATTACATGCTTACACATACAACACACATATATAATGCAAACATTCTGGATAAAACATAGTAAACATTTTTAATAGACTTTTTTAGACCAGTTTTAGCTTCATAGCAAGTAAATTTCTTTGTTAAATCATACATGAGCTCTCAGTAAGATACAGAAAATCTTGAGGTTGGCAAAAATGAAGACTATATATATATGTATAGGTACATAAAATAAGCAAGGGCTGAAGATATGGGTTTTCTGACAGCATTTGTCAATTTTGGTAAATTAGGATTGGGTTTTAAGGTTCATAGAGAGAATAGAAGAGAAACCTTGTACCTAAACAAAATATAGAATTGTAGCTAGCATGTCCCAGACCTCCTGTGAACACACACAAAAAGTGAGAGTTCTTGAAGTACTACACCATGAATGAAAGAGTAGACTGGAAAATATTCTTCTATATGCAAAATGAGCCATGGAGGAAAACTGGTTCTTTCTTTCTTAGCCTGTGATCTGGATGGGAGAAAAAGAATATTTTCTGAATATTCAAAATCTCAAGATGATAAATGAACTTGAGATACTCTGGGAGAAGGAAAATCAAATTCCCCCTAGAGGAATCCATCTCTATCTAGGTCTCCCAGGATTCCCATGTTAAGCCCCACCAGACATGAGTTCATGTTGCAAAATTGCAAAACAGATAGCAATACTAGTTCTGCTGAGTTGAGATTAGAAAAAGCTGGGAAAAACAATTTAGTGAACTGCAAAATCAAGCTTGGAAAAAATTATATGGTATGCTTTGGAAAGTGTCAAAGAAATGAAAAGGATGAGACTGAAGAAATAGGAAAAGCTGTAGCATGTCTAATCAGAGTTCTACATGGACAGAATAAAGGGAATGTATAAAATACAATATTTAATGGCTGATAATTTCTCAGAATTGACAAAAGCTATGAATGCTTAGATTCAGGAAGCACAATAAATTTCAAGCAATATAAATAAAAAGTAACGTGCATCTACTTACATAATGATAAAACAGAGGAACGGTTAAAAGTTGGAAAGTCATAAAAATGCACACACCTGCAGAAAGACCGAGAGAAAGAGAGAACGTAAGAACATATTAAATATTAGAATAGAGATCTGGGAATACGTATCTGGCTACATAACTATTTCTCCAAACATCTATTTTTGTGACTTTGAAAATATTAATTATATTTAAGCCTGTCGTATTTATGAAATATATCCCTCTTTCATATTAGATGTTTTCCATGAGAGCTCATTAAATGAATTGATTTCTTAAGCCTTGTCCTCCTTGAATAATAAAAATTTGAAAAACATATAATTGCACAACATTTTTTGGTAAACAAGATTTTTCTCATTCCAAAGTGAAAAGAACTAGTTGGCAACATAGTATTATCTGATTTTACTCCATCCTCTTTCAGGCAGCTTAATCAAACCAGCCATTGGCTCTGTCATTCAAGCTGTTTTTAAAATTATTATTACTTTTGACATTTGAAAGGAAATAAAACCCTTTTTTGTGACAAGCCTAGAAACTTACATTTGGGCATTCTGAACTGCCCCGCTGTTAAATCTTGCCTAATACTCTGCCTTACATTTCCACATCTGACCTCCTGGCTTTTTTATCTCTCCGTGTGCTGAGGGGTACAATGCCCATCAAACACTTTGGACTTGTTTCAGGAAGTCAGCTCCGATGCAACTCCTGGGGGGTAGATGAGGACACCTCCAGGGAATGGATCAACATTTAAGTTGTTGTAAGAAGACACACAACAAAGCATCCATCCATCCATCTCCAAAAAATGTTATGCCTCTTGACTGTGCTTTCTATGGTGATGTCTTTTTGCTATTAAATGGCTGCACAGCCAGGGAGAGCATGACAGGTTTTATCAGCCTTGACAGCTGACTAGAAGAAACAGCAGGCAACCTAAAACTTCAACGGCTGTGTGCGGCTATCTCCTCGGGTCCTGCCAGAGCTCGCAAAGCCGAGTCTGATCAGCACTCAAATTGAAGCCCTCCCTGCTGAATTTGTACAGTCTTCTTCAAGGCAGAGCTCTTCCTGTGCAAGGTTTCAGATTATGGTGAAGCTGTATTAATTGGGACCGGGTGATGACATTTAGGGCTGTTAAAAGAGTCAGTCCAAATTCTTGTATTTATTCCCAGTATGCCTATGTGCCTGGCACTGGGGTAGGCCCTCCATGGGATGCAAAGGGAAATCGAACAGTGATCATGCCTGCACACAGCTCAGAGTCCAGGGTGCTCCATCCCTACGTATCCATAAAAGCTCTTTTTCTCCAAGATGGACATATGCTGAAATCTTTCCTACCCCTTCCCACTCTACAAATCCTCCCTCAACCCTCCCTTCAATTCTACCCACTGCCTATTTATTGCCTTTCAAATTTCTTGGAAAAGGGATTATAATGAATGTCTCCATACCTTCACCACTTGTTAACCTTTCAAACTGCAAAATTGCCTTTTGCCTCTGTCATGCTGTGAAACTGCTTTCCCTATAGAGCTGTTAACATCCCCAGCCAAAGTCCTCTTTTACCTGACTCTGTTGAGTGTCTCTTCTAACCCTGAAATCTTTGCTTTCATGAATCTTAAGACGTTCTCTCTTTCCGTTCTGTCACACAGCTTTGTATAATAGAAATGGCAAAAATTGTGGAACCAGGGTTTTCAAAGTCCTAAAGATTATTTCTGGTACTGACACTAACTACCTGTGGTGTGACTTAACATCCCTAAGCCTGAATTTTCTCTAAGTATAAAGACATTTATGATACTCCTCTAGGAGGATCATTATGGATGCACCGAGGATGCACTTACAATGTCTAATTGCACAACAAAAGTCACACATTGTCTATAGGTTTGCATATGTTTTCTTTTTTATTTACTCTCTCTCTCTGCCCTGCCCTGCCCGGCCCTTTACACTTAGGATGGTCCTGTTCTATTGCTTATTTCTGACAATCTTGAAAAATAAGTGTGACATCCAGGATAAGTGTGTGAACATCAGAGCCAAAGAGACCTGGGTTCCAATCAAGTGCTACTATTAAAAAAACGGTATTTATTTTATTTTTTTTATTTTGAAGACTTCCAAGAAGTTTCAAAAATAGTACAAAGAATTCCTGTGCACCCTTTATCTAGCTTTCCCAAAAGATGACATCTTATAAAACTGTAATACTCAAAACCAGGAAGCTGACATTATTATATTAACAGGACTACCAACCTCATTTGGATTCCACAAAATTTTACATGCACTCCAAACACTGCCATTTACTGTTTTGGTACCTATGGAGCATTTACTTAACCTGTCTGAGCCTTAGTCTGTAAAATAAGAATTATCTATCAGCACTCACCACATAGAGTGTTTCTGAGGATCAGGGGAGGTCTCATACACATATTCACATGTACCTAAGCCATTGTTGGTTTATAATTTATAGCTATTTACTCACCAGCAGTGTCATGTGGTCAGGAAGAGCCCAGGCTTTGGAGGCAGAGAGCCTGCCTTTGCATACCTGTTCTCTACTGCTTAGTTGGTGACCTCTCAGACCCTCAGTTTCTTTATTGGAGAAATGGGAATAATAATAGCACTTGCCCAGTTATAATTTTTGAAAGGGTACTTAGAATGGTGCCTGACACATAGTAAGCATTGAATGTGTTAGTTCTTATTATGTTTACAGTGCCTATCACTTAATAGGAGGATAATAAATGTCAGTTTGTATTTGCATTATATTATCCTTCTTGCCCTCTAAACGAGGGTATTGGTTCTGCCCCCACCTATCTTCCTTACTGAACACAGAGAATTTCCATAAATTCTCACACACTCTTAGGATTTCACCAATGCCTAGTCTATACCTCTATCTTACATCCCATCTTTTCATTCCAGATCTATATGCTACAAGCTGCACACTGATATCTCTAAATAAAGTGTATTTTCTTGTTTGTCTCTGAAACACTGTGGCCTTGGTAAGAGTTCACTATGAGCTAAACCGCAGGCAGGGAAAAGCCATCCCCCCTGCAGGCAGGAGACATTGAGCTTTGCTCCTAAAAGTCCCCACCTTCCCTGCCCTCCCCGACCGCCCACCCTCACCACCACCAGTAGCCACCCAGTACCACAGTCAGGGAAGAGGCAGCCAAGTTAGCCAAAAGAAAAGGCAAGAGGGAACCAACCAACCCAGACAGAAGGGGTGATATGATGCAAGAGCAAGAGCTCTGGACAGCAGGAATTCTTGGGTAGTGGAATTTGAGAACTCAGTGTTTGCTGTGTGGGTATTGTCAATGATGTTGCATCAACAAGTTCTTTAGTCTCTCCTTGAAGGAGCATGCATTTGTTTCCTAGGACTCTCAAAACAACCACAAACTGAATGGCTTAAACAATAAACACGTATTGCCTTGTGGTTCTGAAGGCTGCAAGTCCCAAATCAAGATGTCTCAATGGCAGGATTGTTGTCTTCTGAGTGCTGTGAGAAAGAATCTTTTCCATAACTCTCCCCTAGCTTCTGGTGGTTTGCTGGCGATCATTGGTGGTCCACAGCTTGTAGAAACATCACCCCAGGTTCTGCCTTCATCTTCCCACAATGTTCTCCCTGTGTACTTTTCTGTCTATGTTTTCCCCTTTTTGTAAACACACCAGTAATACTGGATCAGGGCCCACCCTAATGACCTCATTTTAACTTGACTATCTCTGTAAGACCTCATTCAAATTCAGTCTGGGGTACTGGGGGGTAAGACTCCAGCATAGGAATTGATGGGGGTGGGGGCACAATTCAACCCATAACAGAATGGGCCACCAGGTGGGGACAAAGGTGTTTTCTCCACTTTCTTCTCCTCTCCAGATGGAGGAGAACATCGTCTGTCATTACCCTTTAGGAGTAAAATATCATTATGCAGAGGTAGTGTGAATGAGTGTTTATACTACAAATGTTAGAATTTCTTTATGAGAGGTTCTAAAGTTCTTTATGAGTTTCAAGCAGCAAACAATTTTACATGAGAAAAGGAAAACATTATTTTTTTATTTTACATATATATTTTTTGCTAATAAAGGTGTTCAGAGAATTAATTAAAATGGAGATAGAGAAGAAATTGAAGGGATGGATTGAGATTCAGATGTCTGGACCCCAGAGTGGGCCCACTATCAACCTGTAACTTCGAATGTGCCAGGGTAGGAAACAAGAAAAGGGACTGCTTTGTGAGACACAATTTGTGTCACAAGAAGATGTGATAAACTAAACAATCATCTCAAGCAAGTACTAGGGATGAATCCCCAGGGAAAGCTGGACATTTATGTGGAAGAGACCATTGTTCTGCCTATATCTGGTGTCCACACATACATACATACGTATTGGGCCCTACTCTTGGTACCTCTTTGAATCTCTCCAGGTAATCCTGTCCCTAAGAGGCCTCTAGATGCCTTGAGGATAAGGCTAGATACTCTCTCATCTGCAACTTGGAGTTTTTCTGGGATACCCAAAGATAAGAAGACACCCATGTGATGGTAGCATTAGATGATCTTCCTGTAACAAACACTTTATATTTTTATCAGAGTAAATGCAAGGGACATGAAAGTAGAGTTTAACACTGAAAAGGAGAGGGGATTAAGGGATGTAGGTGACAGTCTTGGTCAATTGTGGCTAACTATAGTATAGCAAACTATATAGCAAGCTATATAGACTAGGTGGCTTAAAAAACAAACATTTGTTTCTCATGATTCTGGAGGCCGGGAAGTCTACGATCAAGATATTATTGGCAGATTGGTTTATAGGTGATCATTTTGTCATTATATTCTCACGTGGCAGAGAGAAGAGAGAGAGCAAGGAAATTCTTTTCTGTCACTTATAAGGACACTAATCCTACTAAGAGGACATCACCCACATACCATAATTATCTCCCAAAGGACCTACTTCCAAATACTATCATATTGAGGGTTAGGTTTCACCTTATGAATTTAGGGGAGACACATTCAGTTCACAGCAGTGACAAAATCAGACACTTCTCAGTCATAGTTTAAAGTTTGGTTCCATCTTAGAAGAATGCTTGATGGAACATTTGGAACTGGGTTGAATACAAATCCAGCAAAGGATGGGACAATGCATGGGAGACTTGGTACACCTGTGCTCACTAACAAAGTCTTCTAATGATGTAGACATTACCTTCTCCAAGCTGGATTACATTAATAAATATTCTTAAACCATGCATCAATTTCTGAACTGTAGTCACATAGCACACAATTTCTGCAGGATGTTAACAAATATTACATAAAAACAGAATTTACAAGTGAAGAAAATGAGTTGCTGGGTTCAACAGAACTCTTTTTTTTTTTTTTATTTCAGCATATTATGGGGGTACAGATGTTTAGGTTACGTATGTT
>NW_012150552.1:786048-799080 GCF_000956105.1 Propithecus coquereli | reverse complement strand
CATCCACGCCAACATTTATTGTTTTGGGACTTTTTGATAAAGGCCAGTCTCACTGGAGATAAGTGATGTCTCATTGTGGTTTTGACTTGCATTTCCCTGATGATTAGAGTTGTTGAGCATTTTTTCATATGTTTTTTGGCCATTATCCTGTCTTCTTTTGAAAAGTTTCTGTTCATGTCCTTTTCCCAAACAGATCTCTTTAATACAGAATATCTCATACTATTTCAATGTTATGGGGTTGAGTTCTTTTACCACAATTCAAATGTGCAAAAGTAGAACTTCTTTTGTTTTGAGTACTAGTTTTAGCTAAATATTGAGTTTACATTCTCCTTATAGTAGGTGGTAGTTAGGGGTTAAGGTGAGTTACAGATAATGAAATCAAATGCCACTCAGTTTTTTTCTGAGAAGCCTGCCTAGGGTTTGGCTTAGTCTTATATTCTACTGACCAGAATCCACTCAAATGGCTGAAACTCATTGCAAGCAAGGGAAGCTGGAGAATGTAGTTTGCCTCAGTTCCTGGGTGAATGAAGAAATGGATTGGGTAAATATCTAGCCAATCTCTGTTGTAGTCATCCCCTTTTGGGCACCAAATATTTTTATCCTTCTCCCATATATAGAATACACATGTCTCTTTTCTAAGGGAGATAAATCAAAGTCCTGTCTAGTCACTGACATTAACACCAAGCTCAGGATGTCTGCCACATACCTCTGCCTCAAGTCCAGATGTGGCTTCTCATAATTCAGGTTATAAAAGACAAATTATCCCGTACCTTCTCGCTCTACAGTGCAGAATGGTAGAATAAAGGCTGGGCAGCTATATTTGATATGCTCATCTGAAAAGAAAAATTATGGGAGACACATACTGGCCATTAGCCCATAGCAAGATGAACCTGTGCCAGGCATGCTTGCTAAGGTCCCTGCACCCTAATGGTAGGGAAAGGTCATAATTAGATCCTGATCATGATCTCTGGGAGGAACTCTTATCTTTTGCTCTTTGTGGCTTTCTTGAAGGTTCTTTTTCCTCCATTATTCTGCATGCCCATCCTTGAGGCAGGTATTTGTAAGTATGTCCTGTTTTGATGAGCTTTCACAGTTGACTTCCTGATGCTATAAGTCTGGGGACCTAAAAGTTGTTTTAATGATAAAACAGTCAATAGTTTCTTTAATTCTTTAATACAAGTTCATGGAGCTTTTGGAAATATCTTTCAAAAACAAGTGTTTCGTCTATTCATTTCCATTTAGTACTTTATAACAATGACTAAACCCAAATTTTTCTATACATTATTCTGAAGGGTTACTTCTTTCTTCTGTGTCTCATTTTTACGAATCTCTTTCTTGGTGTTATATAGGTAGCTGGAGACTCCCCGAAATAATCAGTAAGAGGGTTATACATTTAATTTGAGTTTCTCTACAGGGCAAAATCTGAGAAGTCTTTGAGGGCTTTTGTCAAAGCCATTTTTCAATTTCAATGTATATCCTACAGTTTGGGATCTAGAAGCAATTTGTTTTTCCAACTCTTTGAGGCCCTGAACTTCTAAAGATTTGCTCTATACTCTGTACCTCTGCATACAAATGGACGAATTCTTTCCTGGCTTGGCATTTTCTCACAATACCTTGCTATAAGCAAACATAAATTCAAAACACTGTAACATACACACTTTCCAACTCCATATCTAAGAACATAGACTTGTAGATAAATAATCTTTTTTATAGATATCAGTGTCCCAAATGTTTTGCCACTGCATGCCATGGCCATGCACCTTCCTGGCCTCTAAAATCAGTGTTGCTGTCCACCACTTGAACACTAATTCAAGGACATTATTCAAGCTTTTGTGATGGCAGTAACCCACTACTTCTAGAAATTAATTATTCTGTGAAGTACCCAAGATAACTCTGATAGATACACCCCAAAATCTAAGTGGCTTAGTAATTTAATTAGTAAATTAGTAAATTAAGAAGTTAACTTATCATATAAATTTTAAAACAAGTGTTTATAGCCAATATGTATTTCTCCTTCAATGGGCAATTCCAGATTCTATCAACTTCCACACACCGTTTCTTAGGAAAAAAATATGGAGAATTGAACATGGCATGTTTTTATGAACTAGGTCTGGATGTGGTATATTAGTCATCTCAGGCTTCCATAGCAAAATATCATAAACTGGATGTCTTTAATAATACAAATTTATTGTCTCACAGCACTAGAGGCTAGAAGTCCAAGATCAAAATGCCAGTGTGGTCAAGGTCTGATGAGGGCTCTCTTCCTGATTTGCAGATGGCCGCCTTCTTCCTGTGTCTTCACTTGGTGGTGGGGGAAGGGAGAGAGAGAGAGATCTCTTTTTATAAAGCCACAGTCCTCTTGGATCAGGGGTCATCCATGTGACCTCATTTAACCTTAATTACCTTATAAGGACTTCATTGCTAAATAGTGTCACTTTGGGGGTTACAACTTCAACAGATTAATTTGGGGGAGACATAATTCAGTTCATAGCAAGTGATAAACATCAAGATTCTTCATGTTCAATAAAAATAGTATGTCTATTATTAAGTCATGGATTTTATAGCTAACTCCAGCAAACTCCTATAAAAATTTATGTTATCATACATATGGTCAAATAAGACTGTATCCCACTACCACTAAAAAAAGATCATTGATATAGCATTGTGGAGGAGAACTAGACCAAATGCCGCTAGCATTTGGCTATATGATATCGTACACAATGCTTAAACACTATGTGCTTCAGATAATTCACCTGAAAAAAAGTAAATTACTAAGCTAGAGCTATGTGATCATATACAGAGTTCATTCCTTTCATTCTTCCTTTTCCATTTTATGATGATATTGTGTATAATGTTAATAGTAATTGACATGTAATCTTTAATTGATATACTTTTTCAATGTACTTGTGTGACTCGTAGTTTCTCCAAAACAGATACTGAGGCAACGATTTGGGTGAAGAATTATGATTGGCATATAAAAAAATCCTCTCCTGAAGTAGAGAAACCAGCTATATAATACAAACAAACAGTTTTATTTACTTACAGACCAAGGGAAAATTCTACATAGACAATTTTGAAGTGGTGTATAATTAGGGAAATGAGTGTACAATGTTTACTACTTATAGGTTGAACTTAGAGGTTTTGTGTATGAGATATCAGAAGAAGAAAAGACGTTGTATTTGCTGATTTCTTAAGACAACAGTCTGAGGCAAGCTAGCAAGGATCTGAGCTATGAAGAACGTGTACACAAGTCACAAGACTTTTTGTGGCAATTGCATAACTCATAAGAGTGATTTTTAAATTCTCAGCCTTGCCTAATCAAAGGGAATGTTTGTTTTGGTTCTTGTGCAGAAAGGAGGAAAATCACACAAATGAACTGAAAGGAAACCAAACTTTCTGCTCACACAGGTCACTGCTGCTGTGGCTTTGCTATGGCTTCCAGAGAATGTCAGATGCAACCTTCTTCAATGGCGTGTATCCAATAGGATCACATAGCCTGAGGACCTATTGAGAGCACTCCATCCAACGTGGCACATAACATGGCTAGAGATGTCATAACTCATGTCTTTTTGTTGAATGGTGGTGTTGACCCAGGCAGCACATGCAGAACCTCTTCAGCCAGGTGTGTGTCATCTCTGGCTCTGACATGCACTTACTGCGTGAGGGGGCTCAGTTCCAAAGGATTCTTCCCTTGGAGAGCTACGCCAGGCATTCAGCCCACAGCCACAGGGTGGGTCTGGATCTCCTGAAATTTGGCACCAATTAACCATACAATCAACTTCT
Source organism: Propithecus coquereli (assembly GCF_000956105.1). Classification (NCBI taxonomy): domain Eukaryota; kingdom Metazoa; phylum Chordata; class Mammalia; order Primates; family Indriidae; genus Propithecus; species Propithecus coquereli. Next base: position 795,297 of record NW_012150552.1, on the reverse strand, counting down.
TACCCTTAGGAAACTCTGGGACTTCCCCAAGTCTGCTGAAGGATTAGATATTCTAATCCATGCTAACATAATTCGTTTTTGGAGAGAAATAACCTTGTCATAATGTGACATTTTTCTATTACTTTTAAAGAAAATGTAGGAGGAGGAAAAAATGAAGCCAGCCATCCCAGGTAGAGCAGTGGCATGTGTTGACCTGTTATTTTATGAAGTTTTGGAAGGTAGTAATAGAGACGCCTTAACAATAGTTTCTAAGGAAAAGTTCTAGAAGTTGGTTTAGAATTGCACAGCTATGAATACACTTGACAGAAACCACAGAAGGATACTACAAACCCAGAAATGTTACCAGCAACCCCACAAGCCTTTAGGGCATGCTAAAAAATTTGAGTATTACAACTCATTCAAATGGACAGTAAAAGTTAATCTCACTAGAATTCTCTTTGTTCAAGGGGTTGTTATGCCTGTCATTTACTGGGTGTCTGAGGATCTGTGTTTTTAACAATGGTGGCTTTATTTCACTCTAAGAATTGAATAGACTTCTGCACAGGCTGCTGGGTTTCAAGTTATGTCATTTTGGCATAAGTTCTGTTTTCTGGATGTAAACCTACTTTCACTGTCATTTCTAAAAATCACTACAGATATAATTGTGTATATTTCATAATGTCTTGTTTTGAGGTAAGATTTTTGTTATAGTTCAGAAATGATATTTTCCTATTCTGAACTCAGGGCTATTTTGGGACCTATGAATAAACGTGATCCCCAGAAGCTTAAATTCTTGATATTCAAAAGGTTAATAATATTTAACTTGAATGTAATATGATATTATTCAATAGAAAGAATGTTTTGTTCCCTTTTAACTTTTAACAAATCCTATATTGAACGTTTAAGGAATATAGAGAAAAGATATAGTTGTGGCTAAAGAATTAAAAATCACTTGCAAAATAAACCTATTCTTATAGTAAAAAAAAAAAAAAAAACGCAAGGTAGTCTAATGTGTAGATTATCCACTGAGAGGCAAGAAAGCTAGAGTATTTATCTCCCATCCCTCATCAGTTGAGGACAGCTTCTGGGGTATTGTCTTCCTGGCAAATCTGACTGTCTCTTGCACTGGCCTTGCAGGCTAGAGAGGCCAGAGACCATTCTCAGGTGTAGAGACAAAGAAATCCATACATATCTTTGGGAACTTTCCCTAGTTCATGCCCGGCTTAGACTGGGGAACATGAAAGAGGAAAGAGCACTCATACTGTTTGCTGCAGTATTTAAAGACAATTTTTAAAAAGTAGTAAAAACAGTCTAGTCTTTACGTTTGATTATAGACTCAAATTTTGTACTTCCTCTTGGATTGCATAAGTTGTAAAAATAAAGTGTACCAATTTGGGGTAAACGAGAAATTATTTTGCAGTAATCACAAAAATAATGGAATGCCTATACTGTCTGAACTTAAGCCTTAGTCACTATCAGATAGGTTACCACTCGTACAATAGAATGGAAACATCCTTTAATAATGTTAATCAACGGAGGATATTAATAGCTTCTAAGTTTTACCTAATGATACTTTTACTGTAAGCCTTCTAAAGAATTAAGTATGCCAAAATACAATTCCAGGTTGATTGTATTGCTTGATCAATTGGGAGTACTTAAGTTGAGACAGATTGTAAATATTAGTTTACCATGCTTGTCAAGTATACCAAGTCTATATCTTATATATCTAGAGGTTAGTTCACATTAGAAACATTTTTATTCACTCTTCCAAATGTAAATGGATTTTATTTTGCTACATTGTAAAGAGGTATGGAAAAGTATTTTTTAGAAACAAGAGGAAAAATTGAGACAAATATTTCAAATAAAAGCATCAAAAACAAGGAGAAATGATCTTCCTATTTTTTTTTTCGAATCTTGAAAAAGAACATTAAAATCTAAAATAAGACACTGGACCAAACAGTGTTAACAGCTGAAAAATATAGAAACGCATTGGTTATAATTATTGGTATTGTTGTTGATTGAACACAATTTTGCTCTGGATTAATTACATGGAAATTTCAAAGAGTCTTTCTGTGAGATAATGCCAGTGGAATACCACAGCACAGAAAAGTTGGAGTAATCAGAATATGCGACATTCTGTGTTGATGTGATACATAACCATGTTCCAGGTTGCTCTGGACAGCTGTGATATAAAATTTGAAAATCAGGTTCAGATTATGCTTAAGAGGGAAGTAGAAATACTGAATCAAGACAAGTCTTGAAAGTCAGGGAAGAAAGACCAATTTTAGACAACTAACATCCAGTTCAACTGTTAGGATTTTGGCAAAAAGACACAGTAAAAAAACAAATGTATTGTGCAAGAGTCATAAATAAAACAAACCAATGAAAATAAAATGTCACACAACAGAATAGTGAGTCAACTATCTGTCAGATGCAAAGATAAAATTAAATAATGGATCATAGTAGGAAATGGAATGACGAAGAAAAACTAATAGGCAAATCTATAATGTCATTTTGGCCAGTCTAATGACTATGTGTTGTGGTGTCTTCCTGTTTGCAATGAATCTCCCAGGAGTCCTTTGAGCTTCTTATACCTGAATATCTAGATTTCTAGCAAGGCCACAGAAAAGGACTAGAAGTGGTGATCAAGCTAGTAACGATAAACAACCGTACTAGCACTCAAATTATACTTTTAAGAAACCGTTTTAAACTGAAACAAACCAGGGCATTGTAGGAAAATGAGTAGCTATAGGCCTGAAATGTAGGTCATGAAATGTACAACATGATCTTGGGTCATCTTCTATTACAAGATTACAAGAAACCTATAGCAATGGGAGGGGGTGATACCCACTTCCCAAACCTGCCCCCCACAAAATCTAATGGCTCCCTTTGGAAGATGCTATGAAACCAACTCATTATTTTGAAACTGATGAATAAAGGAAAAGAATTAATCATTTATCTTGTCTTTTCTATACAAATTGCACAATTTGTAATCAATTAGTAAACGTGAGGAAATTTCTATTTATGAAAGTATTTCACAAATGGGAAGAAGGAATAGTACCATTTGCAATTTCTTGCTTTGAGCATCAATGGTTCTAACATTACACAAGAGAGATGAGACATTATGTGCCACTCAATGAGAAACATAACGTCTATGAAATAGTCTTACTAAAACAAAAAACAAAAAAAACCAAAACACCTCAATATGATCAAAGCCTCTAGATTCAACAACCAATATACAGGAAATACCAAGCATACAGGAATATTCTTAATGCAAAGTATCTCCTTTTTTACTAAGAACCATCATTTTCTTTGACTTCATTACTTTCTCTTCTTCATTTCTTTAACAAGCCGTTAACAAAAGCTTTCTTTGAAAACACATTTTCATTAAAAAATAATGCCTTGTTTTCTTACTTTATACAAGATATACATAAGGTGCAATAGTCAGGGAATAGCAACACCTCTTTGAGGTGTGGTTGCAATGCAGTTGTCCAGACTCATTCATTAGCTGCATTAATCACTAGCCTTTCAAAATACTTGATTCAAATTTGTTCCATAACTCAATTATAAATTACTATAGGTCATGGACCTCTGGGATCATACTTTGTTAATAGAAACTACAAATAATTTAACAAATTTAATTGGGCTGATTTAATATCTGTTGCACTTATAAGGCCAAAGAGTCATAGTGTCATGTGTGGGTGTTAATGTGTCTTGTCATCTGCCCTGCAGAAAAAATCTGAATGAATTTATCACTTGGAGTAGGTCGTTCTTAATTAATCTCATGGATGCAGAACAAAAGAAGAATATATTTTTCAAAATAGCCTAGGTGGAGGTACATATTTTGTCAGCGAATCAAAATTTGGAATTAACCTGGTTTTCCCCCAGCATTTCCTTGTTGCCTACACTATTTATACTCACAAAAACTTCATCTTTGGAGTTTCTTTTAAGAAAAAAACCATAATATTTTTAGGTCTACATTCCAAAATACTCAAATCAGAGATATTATTCATAAAAAAACACTTGCAATTTGCAAAACCAGTAGTTGATATTCAAAATTATAAGCTGCAGATGGATAAAGGTATAAAAGTTTAAATCATAGTTAACAGACTGGAAATATTAAAAGTGCCACATATTCTCTTCTTTATCCCTTCCCATCCTCAATTTAAGACAATGATGGATAAAATTATATTCTGAATAAAGCCAATAGATTGCATTAAATTCTATCCATAGAAACTGAGCATGTATCTTAGTATACCAACAGTTAGTTATTTCTATAAATATCGAAGACAAGCCTACTTCACTTTGTGAAATAGCCGTGATCCTGTACATCTACATGCAAAACAAGCTCTTTATGTTTAAAAAATGAATACAAAACTATTTTAAAACATATTAAAGCAGATACTTTTAATATTAAGATAATAGTAAATTGAAAATATGAATACATTTTAAAATTTAAATATTAATTAGCTTAAATCTAAACACCAAAAAGCTTGAGACGTTTAAAAAAATGGGCCAGAGGAAATTTTGTTAATGATGGTCAAAGGCAAGAATTTTTTTCTTGCAGGAAACACAAAACTGACAGAGGCAAATACACACATTCACACACACACACAGGCACACACACAGCCATACCACACACACACAGAAGTGAGGCAAATCAAAGAAAATATGAATATCCTGGTTTCAGGAAAGAAGGAAATCAGGGAGGGTCTGGTACATCCACAGCGATAATGCATGGAAATTCTTTTAGGATCTTGCCCCACCTTGCAATTCCTCCTTTCTCTATGTGCAAATTCTTATAAGCCAGAGAAAATCTGATTTATGGCTGAATAACCAAGCAATTTTCCTTTCTTAGTCAAGGGTCTATCTCTACACCAATCAGCTTTGGCTAAAGGACAAGAATCTCAAAATATAAACAGGATATCAAGTGCTCAACTCATGAAAATGTATATAATACATTATACCAACACATTCTGGATTCATTTTGGAGTTGAAGATCATTTTTGGAGAAAAAGAGTCATGATTTGGTCAAACACGCTCTGAAAATTCTCATTAGTAAGACCTTATTAAATGTCTCTCTATTTTCATTTTATCCAATTAATACACTAAAATGTCAGTGATCACATCACACTATAGTTAATTTTTTTATCTATGTATTTCCTTTTTTACATAATTAGGACTTCAATGATTGGAACTAGGTTGATTTATTTTTGTATGTTCACAACTTAGAGAATGCTACTTGATTGTTAACGTTGGTAAATACATCTTTAATCAATGAGTGATTTTTGTAAAATGAAAAATAGATATTGAAAAAGTAAATTTTAAGGTCTACTGTGACATAGTATATTACATATATATATATATATACACACATACACACACATATACACGTATCATTCCACATGTCCTTCTTACAATTTAAGTGTCTTCCCGCAGAGTATTTCAACTAGTGTTTGTATTAATAACTGCTCCAACCTGTGGAATAAGGAAAAAAGAAGCTGTGTGACTTCTTCCCTTGCTAAGTTATAAAAAGATTAAGATCCAAGGTTCTCTCTCCCTTTTGTGACACTTTCCTTAGACACCAATTACCATGTTGTAAAGGAAGCCCAGGGCATATAGACAGGATATACGTGGATAACCCAGCAAACAGCTCCAACTAAAGTCTCAGTTAACAGCCAAACATGTGAGTAAGTAAGCCTTCAGATGAGCCCAGCCATCATTCTTTGACTCCTCCAGCTAAACCCCCAGACAATGTGGAGTACAAAAAACCATTCTTGCAGTGTTTTGTCTGAATTTCTGACCCACACAAACCATGAGGGATAATAAATTATTATTGTTGTTTTAAGTCACTAAGGTTAGTATAATTTGTTAAACAGCAATAAATAAATGCATTTATATATGAGGGAAGATATATCTATGTTAATATTAGGTGAATCTGTGTATCTCCACAATTTAGCACAGTGCCTTGTAGAAAAAGTGCTAACAATATGTGGAGTCAGGGGAGAAATAAATGAGTAATAGAATAAATAAATTGCATGAACCTATTCAAGATCAAAGAACTTTCTCACATGTAAGACAATATATCTAATTATTGTATAGCTCTGTTTGTCTTTAGGTTCCTGCTTTTGTTGTTATTACTGTTGGCTCCAATAACTCTGCCTTTTTTATATCTAATCATTTTTTCCCTGTCCACTGATGTCATATGAAGTGCATTCTAATTCATTTTATATTACAACACTTAAACTAGTAAAGACTGTTATCCATATCTTTTCTAGCCCTTCATTTTCTATGGCCAATATGCTTAATTTTTTCAATTTTATTTGCATAACATAGGCTTTTGTCTTTCATCTATTCCTGCTATTCATTTCTAGTCTGATGGTAGTGCTTGAATTTTTTAAATATACTATTAAATTTGGATATCAAATTATACTGAATATTTGCAGGATGAGACCAACAACTAGAAAGAATATTGTCATTATCTAGTCATATCAGCTACATTCTATCAGCTTACTTTCAATTCAGTTAACCTTTAGTATCCATGATGCCAAAGCTTGCCATCAAATAAAAACTCCATACCTTCTTCAGACATCGTCCCTTCTGCACTGAGTGAGTTATTCCGGAACATTCATGCAGGGCTTTGTACAATTTCATTGTATTATATTAGATTCTGATTTATAGCTAATAATATCTTCTTTTTGTTATTGTGAATGCCTCACACAATGGATTCACCTTTCATCTTGAGGTTCATGGCATCAACACAGTTTTATGAACTTCGTCAAAATAAATGACAAAATCATAGGTAGGACTGGGACTCAGCGGATGAAAGAGAATTATGATATAATGAACTTTCCTTTCTAATTGATATTGACCACTTAATCAGCACCATTTGGAATGTCTATTCAAACATATTTCTATATTTCTCTAGTTGTACAGACCTCACTTCTCATGCATGTGCATGAGATCATTCTATGAAAAATAGTAAATGACTTTATTAAAAAAAAGAAAACACTCTATGACTATGAAATTCCCTTGTTCTGCTGTTCTAACACATTTCTAAAAAGAAGAAATAAATTTATTTTAGATTGCTTTATTCCTAGGAAACCCCTGCTGGTTCCCAATGTACACAGCTTTCTTGACTATCTGTTAACAATTAGTCTTTTAAAAATACATGTCTGTCTTCCCAACATCTCTCAAGGGGTGATTATGAGAGCCTCTTGCACATAATTTAAAATCTGACTAGTTTCTATCTTACAAATGTCACTAATATATCTGCTTCTCTTTAGCTTACTAAAGCCTCTCCAGTTTTCTATCACTAAAAAATCAATAAACATTCCAGTTTATATATGCAAAATCTCTCCACACTATGAATTGTCATTTTTATTCACTTGGTGACTTCATTCAGAACACTTAGATGTCTTCCAGTAATTTCTTCACACATATTTTGTTTTAATATATTATTCTTATTAGTTACTTTAGCATAATAGTATGCACTCCAAATATACTTAGTGAATGAGTACATAAATCTATTACATTAACTAATTTAAATTTCCTTTTAAGAATCCCTCAAAAACGGATGTGAAATTTGTTGTTAAATTGGTGGGGAAAATCCAAAGTATTAATGAAAACTCCAGTGCCACCATTTGAAACATCCTTATTCCTTACTCTCATTTTTTAAGGTTTTTCCTATATTTTTATAATCTCTCACAGCTACTGATACTAAGAAATAAAGGTAACTTTAGCACAAGAAAAGATTACTAAATCATTTTGAACAAGGTTGTACTTGCCTAGTAAGTTAAATTTCATTTAAAAATTTTAAATGAAATATTCAAATGAAATTAAGGACTCAGTGAAGAGAAGTTACTCACTGGATCAAATGGATTATTTATAATACAAATAATCTTTAATTATTCAAATATTTAAAGATTTGCCATAAGCACACTGCAATTGTTTTGCTTTATTTCTTACCCTATAGGTAAACCTAAAAAAATATGTTCTCCATTTATTATAGCAGACTTTCCATCACTCCCAGGGGAAGGCCGTGTCTTTAATGCCTCTATTTCTTTTATTGTATCAGGCCTAGTCACAATGGGGGACTTCAAACAGTTCTCTGTTTGAGAAACTTCTCTGCGTACAAGACCCGGTCTTGGTACATAATAGATATTCAGTAAATATGGATAGAATAATCAATAGTAAATTCACCCAAAATGATGGCAAAATATGAAGTGTACAGTGTTTATGGGCAGTTTTTCCTCTGTAAGCAATTGTATTAAATACTGATCCATAGTCACACACAGACAAATCCTCATAAAATGTACCACGGATCCTGAATGCAACTGTGACATCTCTGTAGAGTTTAGTCCCATGAGTTAAAAGAAGCTACCAACGCATGTGAATGGACAGACCAGATGGCGGTTCCTGCAACATCATAATCTCGCTAACATGGGTCTCTGGCTTGTCCTGTGAGGACCGTGACACAAGAAGCCCACAGAATAATTGAATTACCTGTTTTCTCAATATTGATGGTAAGTCAGCTGCTTAAAAGAGCTTACTTTGTATACAGTAAAATATATATTATGGTAAAACAACAATGAAAAGAAAGAAAAATTAGAAGAGAAAATGGGCAGGGAGGGAAAAAGAGGAGAGAAGTTGGGGAGGGGAATGAAAGGAGGAGAATAGAGAAAGGAAAAGGGAGGGGAAGGGAAAGGAAAGGAAGAGAAGGAAGAGGCAGGAAGGGAAAGAAGTGTTTAGTAAGATACTTTGGATTTTTCTCAGTAGCTTTCATATAGAATGAAAACACCATTCGAAAATTTCACACTAAATTAGAACTCAGATCAGTTCTGTATTTCCCAAAAGAACTATTATGTCACATCTTGTCTCCCCCAAATATGACCTTAAATCACGATCAATCAATACAAGACATTAAAACACAACTGATGGTGTCTTAATTTTCCTTAAAAGTTTTAAGAAAATTGTGATTCTACAACACTTAATATGTAGTCTTGCCGAAATAGAGGTGGATAGATAGATGAACTCACACATACTTCTGTCCAATCTATTGATAGACATGTTGTGATTGATGTCTAAGATTTTAAGGTACATTTAAATGAGTTAGAATATATATTTCTCTTTCTTTCCATTTGTCTAGTATTAAGAATAAGTCCAAGGCTGAGCACGGTGGCTCACGCCTGTAATCCTACCACTCTGGGAGGCCGAGGCGGGTGGATCGCTCAAGGTCAGGAGTTCGAGACCAGCCTGAGCAAGAGCGAG
>NW_012150552.1:742687-785870 GCF_000956105.1 Propithecus coquereli | reverse complement strand
GTAAATAAGATTTTTTTTCTTTCAAAAAATGTTTGAAATAAGCACTCAATTAAAAATATTAAAGCATGGTTAATAGGTGCCTAAGCTCTATACATTTTCTGCCAAATTGTCCTCAGTGTTTACATATTCAACATCATCTCAAGATCCAAGATAGTTGCTGGAACTCCAGCTATCAAGTATGCATTCCAAGAAGAAAGGAGGAAAATGGGGAAGGAATGAAAAAGAAATGCCTACCACTTAATTTCTTTTTAATTAGAGGAAAAATTTACTTGAAATGAAATGCATAGTTTTGAAATGTACAATTTGATGAGTTTTGAGACATGCATACACATTTGAAACCATGACCCTCAATAAAAAAAAAAAATGGATTATTTTTATCATCAAAGAAAGTTCCCTCGTGCTCTCTATCAATCCTTATCTCCAGATAGGCAACACACTCCTTATCTCTTACTCTATAGATTTATTTATTTCACTTGTTTTTTGGGGATTCATATAAATTGAATTATGCAGTAGGTATAATGTGTTTGATATTTGTCCATGCTGTTGCATTTATCATCAGTACATTGCTTTTTAAATCACTGAATAGTTCTCTATTACACAAACATATCACAATGTAAATCTACTCTGTTAATGGACATTTGGATTATTTCTAGTTTGCGGATATTATGAATAAAGTTGTTACAAACATTCATCAATAAATCTTTCTGTGAATGTTTGGGTAAGTACTTAAGAGTGAAATTGTCAATTTCAGTATGTTTAACTTTATAAAAACTGCGAGAGTTTTCCAAAGTGATAGTATCATTTTATCCCCCCATGAACAGTATTTCAATTGGTCCATATCCTTGCTAACTTTCGGTTTGACAAATTTCTAAATTTTACTCATTCTAATGTATTTCATTGTGATTAAAATTTGCATTTTCCTGATGATGAGTGATGGTAAACATCTTTTCATTTGATTTTTAGTCATCTATATACTTTTTGTGAAGTCCTATTTAGTCTTTTCTCCCAATTTTACTAACTGGGCAATTTGTGTATTTATTTATGTATTCTGGAGAAAAGTATTTTGTCAGATATAAACATTTCAAATATTTTATCAAATCCCTGGTCCCTTCATTTTTAATGATGTTTTTTAATTTTGATACAGTCCAAGTTCTTAAGGCTAGAATGTTTGTTGTCTTAAACAATCTTTGCTTAGTACAAAGTTACAAAAACGCTCTACTAAGTTTTCTGTTGAGTTCCAGGTTCTTTGCACTTCCCTATTTTGTCAAGTTCTAGAAAAAAATTTTTAAAAGCCTGCTGGGGCCAGGCGCGGTGGCTCACGCCCGTAATCCTAGCACTCTGGGAGGCCGAGGCGGGCGGATCGTTTGAGCTCAGGAGTTCGAGACCAGCCTGAGCAAGAGCGAGACCCCGTCTCTACCAACAATAGAAAGAAATTAATTGGAAAGCTAAAAATATACAGAAAAAATTAGCCAGGCATGGTGGCACATGCCTGTAGTTCCAGCTACTTGGGAGGCTGAGGCAGTAGGATCGCTTGAGCCCAGGAGTCTGAGGTTGCTGTGAGCTAGGCTGACGCCACGGCACTCACTCTAGCCAGGGCAACAAAGTGAGACTCTGTCTCAAAAATAAATAAATAAATAAATAAAAGCCTGCTGGGATTTTATTGAGATTTAGTTCAATCTGGATATCAATTTGGGAGATACTGACCTCTTACCAATATTGAATTTTCCAATCGACAAATATAGCATATCTCTCTACTTTTTAGATATTTTAAAATTCACTCAGCAATATGTATAGTTTTTCAGTGTATGGAAATTGTGTGTATGTGTATATATATAAAAATATATTGCTATTCATAGAGATGTTGGTCTTGTTTTATTTTCTTGAAATGTTGGAAATATATTTTTCTGTCTTTATTTTTTGAAAGAGTTTGTGTAAGATTGATACTGATTTTCCATAAATATTGGATAAAATTTACCAGCAAAACATTGAAGCCTAGAGGTTTTAACTGGAAGATTTTTAATTATAAATTCAATTTGTTTAGTAACTATAAGGATATTCAGATTTTCTATTTTTGTCTTTATCAATTTTAGTAGGTTTTAATCTTCAAGAATTTTGCTCATTTCACCTCGAATGTTGAGTTGATAAAGTTGTTCATAAGATTTCCTTATTACTATTTTAATGTCTATAGAATCTCTAGTGATATTTTTCATCCCTGATATTGGTAATTTAATTCTCTCTCTCTCTGTCTCTCTCATTTTCTCTCTCATTTATCTATCTTGCTGGGGTTTAATAGATACATTAATCATTTTTAAAAAACTCACAAATTTTGTTTTCCTCAATTATTTTTATCGTTTCTATGCCATCGTTTTTTTTTTCTTTTTCATTATGGGGCGCATTTTCCTGCTTATTCATATGTTTAGGGATTTTTTTTATTTTGCACTAAACATTATTGATAATATGTTTGTCAGGAGTTGGGATTATGCTGATAATCATTAAAAGATTTTATTTTTGTTTATTTGTTTGTTTACAGGCAGTTAAATTACTTTGGGACTTCTTTAATACTGTCAGGACTAGTTTTATTCTTTCTTAGTCACAAAGCATGACTCTTAGGCTACAGAATGTTTCTTAATCAAAATGTGTGGCCTCTCTAAGTTGTCAACTGAATGTCCGAGGTTCTCAGCAAGGTCTCTGCACTTGGTGGGCCGGAATTTAATACCTCTCAGTCCTATGCAACATTTACTGTCTCCTATCTGCTCACAGTTTTACAGAGCCTACTCTTTGGTTTCATAGAGTCCCTCCCTACCCATGTACAATTAAGACCTTGGCCATGGACCTACACTGAACATCATAAAGACACCTAGATTCACTCTTCTCTGTAGCTCTCTCCTTTCTGAAATCGTGGCCCGGAAACTTGAGCACTACATTAGGCTGAAATTCCAGTCTTTGCCTCCTCAGCTCAGGGGCACTACCATGCTACTTGAGCCCCATCTCTCTGCTCCAAGGTAAGAATGTGTCCTCACGCAGAGAGCCTAGGAAAATACAACAGCCATCTCTTATGTTGCCATTCTCTCAGAGATGACAGACAGTCCTGCTCTGCCTGTTGTCCGATGCATGAAAAAAGCTGCCTGAGACATTTTTTAGTATATTGGCTTGGGGTAGTGAGTTTTATGGTTTGGAGTAATGAGAGAGCAAGTGCAGGATCAGTTGATCTGACATAGTCAAAATGGAAGCCTTGTAAGATCTCTTTTAAAAAATCTTCCCAGAAATACCACCCATAGTAGCTTGTGCTCACATATGCATTGATCATCCCTGCCTGCAAGGGAGGCACAAAATCAGCATTTCAGTGGGGCTTATTGGCACCTCCAACAATATATAAGCCTGTTCCTAAAGATAAAGGGGGATTGGATATTGTAGGCCTAACTAGCTGTCTCTGGTATGAATGATTTACTACCCACAGGGTGCTTTATGAATTATTGTAAATGACAAGAACAAGTATTGAATTGATCATATCTAGTGTGTTTTTAAAATAACTTCACTTAAAATAAACAGACCTTTAAAGAGTAAAGAATCTTTGTCTAATTCATTTTTTTTATTTCCTAAAGTTTCTAGCACTGCAACTTGCATGTGCCTTAAAGAATTATGTTTTACTAAATGAACTGAATACTGATTGACTTTTCTGTAGTTTACAAAGTATGGTAGCGATTAGTATTCTCAGGTGAAATGTACTAGATAAATAACTAAACAGAAGAAAACAAAAAACAGAAATAAAACACTTTCCCTTTTTGATGGCATTAAATTTGTGCTTGAGTCAAAAATGTCTTCCTTCAAGGTAATAGAGACAACTGACCCAGAGTAATTTTGCAATTTGTAGAATACTATTTAATAATTGATACTTTTGGGGATGTGTGCTTATTCCATAAATACCTGTGGACAGCTTCTCCCTGCTTTGTACCAGAGGAGCAAGACCTGATCATCATGTTTTTATTCTGTAACCCTGAAATTTCATTTTAGATAATAGTGAAAAGAAAACACCACCAAGTTTGGCCAATCATATTGTTTCTTCAAGTATTTTTAAAAAGAGGATCAGAAATGCCAGTGAGTCTTTTCTTGTTGCTTAATATCAGTGGCTTTTCTGTATCTAGAGAGAAACAGAGAAAAACTGGTCATTAATAAGAGAGAGAAAGAAAATATAAAAAGATGATGAGAAATGCAAATTTTGCCTCAAATTCAACAGGTTATATTACCTGCCCTAAGATTCTGTAAGACGAGCTCATACATTCTAATATTTTTTCCCCTTTTTAGCATATGCTATGTGGAGTCGCTTTGTTACTTGCAACCAAATGTCCTTGATTGAGAAGCATTTCTCATATCACCAAAATGTTCTCTTCTAATGTAAATGATAACATTTGAATGTTATAAAGTCTCACTAGTTGCTTTTCATATGAATGTTTGTTTCTTAATTCAGGTAGGCATAATTTATTTCTATCTTTTCCAAAGATGCTACATATATTCATTTAATGACAGACAATACTCAATAAATTTATGGTACTAAAAGAGGTCACTCTTATATCAATAAAAGACAAAATGTTACTAAAAAAGAACAACATTGAATCTTTATTAGAGTATGAAATACTTAACAATTAAGTAAAAGCCTACTCTGTTTGGTCCATCTAGTATTAGATAAAATTGAATTAAAATAAGATATATCTTTTCTTTGTTATTGAATTTTATATAAATTTGCTATGGTTTAATAAAGACAATAATAAAACTCAATTTTTGCAAAATAATTTATAAAATCCAATCACTAGGAACACCTAGTAATGCACTACATGCAGAGCACTAAAGGACATTCTACTACTACAAAGATGATTTTTAAAAACATTTATTTTCCTAATCCTTATTAAAAGCAAAAAAAAAGATATTGAATTTAGTATTAGAAAATCCGGCTTTATTTCTACTGACCATATCTGTTACCATGGACAAATAACTTTAAAAGGCTAAGATCCAGTTTTATTAAATAAAACATGAACTACTGCCACCTAATATGGCAATAATCATATGAGACAATGTATAAAAATCATATGAGATAATGTATAACATGTGAGGTCATTTGTAGACATGAAAAATACTTTTGATCGATTATGAGTTATGGTGGTAGACCCTGCATATTTCAGTTTACATACATGTAATCTTAGCTTCATAATAATTCTTTCCTGAATACAAGGAAAGAATAAGTCTAATAAAGTTGAATTTATACTGCCTTAGATGTTTCTGTAAATCGTTCTTGCAGAGAAACTTGGTAGTAATATCTATCTCTACAATAAGAATGTTATAAATTTTGACCATCCACTCTGTGGGGAAAACCTATGATATCATAATGAACTGTAATTGTAAGTAATCCCTTTGAATATTCTTAGAAAACTGCCTATAATTACATGAAAGGGCATAAGGCGTCTTGGGGCCTTTTACCAGCTGTTTCCTGTCATCATGTCATTCCTTGGAATTAGAAAATTTTAGATTTAAATGGATTTGATCAGACAAGGATGTAGTGAAACAAATGGAGACTTTGATAGACTTCTCCAGTGGCAACACGATGAATCTCCTTCTTGTTACAAGATCTCACTCAATTATATTCTAGACAAGCTGTGACAGGTGGACTCAACCAACTGTGCTATAGTCTGATGACATATTTGAAAAGTGCAATGTCTTCCCAAAATTAGTTTTAACATAAATATAAATTAGGAAAAAATAGTATTCTTCCAAAAGTAATGAAAATTACTTATGTAAATTATACTCCCAAACTTACAGGATGAGGCAGAACAGTATGATTACTTAGATTATTTAGTTAACAATCTAAATTCCTCCATGTTTTTAAAACAATATGAGAGAAGTTCAGTGGGCCTATATGGGGCAAAATACTGGCGAACACATATATAACTCTGACAATCCCCAATCACCATGTCCCACCAACTTTTAAGAATGTGAACTTACACATTCTTCTGAGTGGTTGAGGTTACTAAAATGATCTTACAGATTAAGTCTCATTCCATCCTTGAATCACCTCAGGGCAACCTTTTAAATCCAGTTCTTAGATGAGATTCTAATGGAGAAAACGCTTGATACCATAGGGTATCTGGTAGCAGTTTCGTTACAAGTTAAATGTGGGCAATGTAAGGCATTAGAGAGACTTGAGTTCAATTTTTTAAATTAACATTTAAGAACAAATTTTATTTGCTTAGTTTTATTTTTAATTTTATTAGCTGCTCCTTAAGAAATACTATATATTCTCAGTTTAATAACAAACAAACTAGAATCAAATAAAGATTAACACAAAAAATACAAAACAAAGATTATCAACTTAATGTACTGCCTTGTACAGTGTGGCAAGCCACTATCTCACTATAATTATGGATGTAACAATAGTTACTCACTAATTACTAAGAAAATTTAGGAATTAGCTGAGATATGCTGTATTTACTAGCCTGATGCTATCCTACTGTAGTAGGATTTGGAAGTTAAAAATATCAATACCTATAGTTCATCCCCATGCAAATAATAATAACACTGGCTGGCAAGCAAATATAATTCCATTCTTAATTAAGTCCAGGGTCCAAATTATACGATGTACAAACATAAAATGTGCTTGGAAAATAAGCATTCTCTGGAGGGGTTCCTGAGAAATACACTTCTAAAAGGGCTGAGGGCTCTCCCAACAAATATCACGTTGAAATAAAAATTTCTTTCTTTGGACACTTGAAATTAAAGCTCTGAGAGAAAGCTGGATGATGATAATTGCTGATGATTCTGTACTACAATTTAAATATAGGCCCTAATGCTATATTTGAAGTGGAATTATGTGATTGAAACTATGCATTATTTTTGCCTACAAAGATAGGCCTTTTTCTGATGTACGTTGAAATATTTAAGCAGACAACCTCCGGATAGGTCAAACACCATCTAACCAGCCCTGTGGGATGGGGTCTAGAGACTCCTCCTCTGGACAATTTCATGTGACTCTAGTTTACATCCTGGTGTTGGTAAGATGACTGTCCTTCCCCTTACCTGATGTGATTGCTGCAGAGTTAAACAAACTGCCAGTAAAAAATGATTCCCGTTAACCACAATGTTAAAATCCCCTCTATGGGAAGGAATATTCCATTTCTTCCCCAAACTAGTTTTTCAAATGTAGGAGGTAGGTTTAAAACCTTTACTTATGTTTTCAAATATTTCGTGGGCCTATGTTTTTGTATTAAGCTCAACTCATCTAGAGAGAATAGAATGTGGGCTAAATTCCACTTTAGGTATTTGAAAAGGTGTTTTTTATCGAGAATGTTCAGAAATATTACAGCTGACACTTAAAGGAATAGGCATACAATTCCATGTACTAAATATTTGAATCAGCTCTCTAAAGTAAGAATTATCCTTCAGTGCTTTGTGTTATACCTGCAAGGTAGCATCTATGCAATATACATTTGAAGAAAGGCATGAAGAAAAACAAGAGAAAAACAGAGACAGTGAGGAATGTAGATGGAGAGAAGAGCCCTTTAAAGGCAGGACTAAGTCAGCCACTTCTCCGACTTTCTTCAGAGCTTTTGCCATGATTACAGTCTGAAACAATGAATGATAAATGTTACTCCACTGAAAAAAACTGCATTAAAACTGTAACCACATAGTGAGAAAAAACCATGAAAAACATAAAATTCATTTAGCATTATAGCTGGTGATTGTGTGTGGTCTACCAGACAAGGAAAATGTTACCCAAATAAAACAAAATAAAATCAATATTCTCTCCTAATCAAAGGCTTTTAGGGATAAGTGAAAATACACTGGAATCACTTAGGAGCCAATTAAATATGAAATTCAATGAAGCAGCTTAGGTGGGTATTGCAGAACCTAAACTTGCACACAGATGTGAACAGAGCATGCAACCTGTGCATTCACCCAAAGCCATATGTTTAGCAGGGCATTGCCCTTGGTTTAAATTTCTGCTGTTACAGTCTTAAAATTGTTAGAAAGCTTTGAAAAGGGATTCCACATTTTCATTTTGCACTGGACCCCACAAATTTTGTCTCCAGTTATAAGGGTGAACTACACAACTATGGGGACAATGATATATATTCAAAATTTAAAAAAAACAACCAACCATTTTTATTTCAAAGTATTAAGGGGGTAAAAATGTTTCTATTACATGGATACCTTTTATAATGCTTAAGTATGGGCTGTAGTATGCTTAAGTATGGGCTGTTAGTGTGCTCATCACCTGAATAGTGTTCATTTTACCTAACAGGTAATTTTTTTCCCCTCCTTTCTCCTCCCCTTCCTTGATTTCCAATGACCTTTACATCTCTCTGTGTCCCTGTGTGCTGATCCATTAGTTCCCAATTATTAGAGAGTACATGCGGTGTTTGTTCTTTCATTCCTGAGATACTTCATTTAGGATAATGGTCTCCAGTTCCATGCAAGTTGTGGCAAAAGAAATTATTTCATACATTTTTATGGCTGAGTAGTACTTCATGGTATATATGTGACACATTTGTTAATCCACTCATGAATTGATGGGCACTTAGTTTAATTTCACATCTTTACAATTGTGAATTATGCTGCAATAAATATTTGAGTGCAGGTATCTTTTTGATAAAATGACTTCTTTTCCTTTGGTTAGATAACCAGTAGTGGGATTTTTGGGTTCAATGACAAGTTTACATTTATTTGTTTGAGGAATCTCCATACCATTTTCCATAGAGGGTGTATTAATTTTCAATCCCAGCAACAATGTATAAGTGTTCCTTTTTCTCTACATACATGCCAGCATCTATTTTTTTTTTAATTTATTTTTTTAATGATGGCCATTCTTACAGGGGTAAGGTGATATCTCATTATGGTTTTAATTTGCATTTCCCTGATGATTAGTGACTTTTAGCATATATTCATTTGTTTATTGGCCATTTGTCTGTCTTCTTTTGAAAAGCTTCTGTTCATGTCTGTGTCTACTTTTTAATGGTGTTGTTTTTTTCTTGCTGATTTATTTGAGTTCTTTGTAGATTATGGATATTAGTCCTTTATCAGGTGTTTCACAGATCTAGAAAAAATAAATATACGCTTCATTTTGAACCGAAAATGAGCCTGATAGCCAAAATACTCTTAAGCAAGGAAACAAATCTGGAGGTATAACAATACCAGACTTTAAATTATACTACAAGGCTATAGTAACCAAAACAGCATGGGACTGATATAAAAGTAGAGACATAGACCAATGCAGCAGAACAGAGAACCCAAATATAAAACCATCTACCTACAACTAACTGATATTCAACAAAGTAGACAACAGCATATACTGGGGACAGGAATCCCGATTCGGTAAATGGTGCTGGAGAAACTGGATAGCCGCACATAGAAGACTAAAACAGGACCCCTATCTCTTACCATATACAAAAATTAATTCAATATGGATAAAATACTTAAATGTAAGGTATGAAACCATAAAAATTCTAGAAGAAAATATAGGAAAAACTATTTTGGACATCAGCGTAGGCAAAGTATTTATGACTAAGGCTCCAAAGGCAATACGTCAACAACAAAAATAAGTAAATGGGACTTGCTTAAATTAAAGAGATTCTGCACAGCAAAGTAAATAATCAACACAGTAAATAGACAACCAACAGAATGGGAGAAAATATTCACAAACTATACATCAAACCCCTTTGACACAAGAGGATCCACTTCATTGACTCTCAGTAAAGCCAGTGGGTCCAATCAGCATTGCTAGCAGGAAATCAGGCAGCATCTCAGCTGATACCTCTGTCATTATGGAAGCTGTTTGAATAGATATCTCCCAATATACTTCATGATGACATAATCATTTCCCTAACAGTAAGTATTTTTCAAGCCTGGAAAGATTTAGAAATAAGTATATAAATTGCTATGATGACTAAAAAGTATAGGGAATTTACATATTATATAGGAGATTATTCCAATAACTCTAACATGGATATATTTTTACTTATTAAAGGGATGGTTAGGGAATTTACATATTTGATAAATTAAATAAGTATAATATTCAAGAGAAGCTCCCTTGTAGGAGTTCAAAGACAGTCTTGTGGTATTAGTTGGAAAATTTATTCAGGCTTGAAGTCATTGTGCTAATTTTATACCCAATATTAAAACATTTAAAAGAACCTAAGGATCATTATATTTACAAATTAATAAGATTTAAATTCCTTCAAAGTACTTGTTATTATTTCATAGGTTTTGAAATGAAATGGAAAAAAAATTAAATTGGACATAAAATTTTTAGAAAGAACTAAGTTTTTAAAAAAATTTAACTTTATTAATAATTTTAAAAACAAAGTAAGCCTTTGAAAAACTTTTCTGAATACAAAAGAAAAATGAGAACATAATGATACAAACACTATTAAGTACCTAGAAAATAAAGTATTAATATATCGTGTCCATTCATTAACTCATTCATTTAACAAATATCCATTCAGCAGTGAGGTTTACAATGGTGAAAAAATAGAATTTATCATACCCAGATGTTAGTAAATTCTATTCATTTGGAAAGTTAACATTAATCGTAAACTTGGCTTATGGGTAGGGAGCATATGCCCCAGATTGCTAGGGACAGTTTGAATAACTAGAGTGTCACAATTTTTATCCTATTTTGAACAGAATGAAACCCCAGGTCCTCATTTATGCATACCATTCTGGCATAGTTTCCAATAGTTCCCCTTTTACACTCAAAATTTGGAAGGTGTATTATATGGCTGGCTCAGTTCTCCATTGATGATGGCTTAATCTCTAATTTAGCAAATGCCACAGTGGCACATAGGTACTTTATAATCTAGGGCATCCCTGTCCACTAGAGATAAAAGGTGAAATACAAACGTAATTTTAAATTTTCTAGTAACCACGTTAAAAAGACTGAAAATAAATAGGTGAAATAAATTGTAACACCATGTTGTTTTTAACCCAGTATATCCGAGGTAAAGTCTTTTAAACATATGGTACTGACCTCATTTCTGGTGCTCCATAGATGCATGTGGCTAGTGGCTGCCATATTGGACAGCACAGACTGAGGTTGTTGCTTTCCTGCCATGGCTTCAACTTGTACATCAGAAGTGTCAATATCCCAAATTACCTTTGCTCGTGAGTAGAAATATACATCTTCTCTCATGAGTTGTCCTCAACTGATAGAAAGCCTACTTCATGAGGCTTTTTGTGGCCAATAGTTTCCATTTTGATGATCTCCAGAAGATTCTGAAGCACAAAGCATCTCCTAACAGAATATTGTCCTTAGTAAGGAAAACTTCCATCCTGTTCAACATGAGATATAAATTGTTAGATGAGGCTTTGAGATTCTGCTGAGTTGATAGAGGTTCACAAACTGAGAGTGTTGGCCATGGATTTTCTCACTGTGTTGTTGATTTCCTCACAGAACAATGACTCATCGTGGAACACTGTTTAGAAATAGCTTCAGTCCATCATTGTAGATAGAGGAACATCTGGGTATATGTTGCATATCATTATGTACAATTTGTATCAATGGCCTTTTGTTTCTGTTCCCATGTCCCATCTCTAGTCCCTGGGAATGCTGCTAAACAAAATGTGGCAGAAGCACCCAACATAACAGGAACTACAGGCTCCAAAGTGGGTTGAGAAGGAAGGAGTTGGGATAATCTAATGTCAGTGTCTCTCCTTATGCCCTGACCTGAATATGTGAGATCCTGTGGAGTAGGAAGCACACCCTGCCATCTCTGGCTTGTCTTCCTTAAGCCATTCTAAAACAAATTCTGAAGGACTACTCAATACTTGGGAGTACAAACTGAGAATGTATGCAATGCTTTGACCCCATGATCTAAATATCTTGGAATTAACCCTAAAAGCATACATTTTCACTTTTTTACCTTAACAAGAGACAATATACTATAGTCAGTGCTCCTCGGATTGTTCCACAAAAGAAAATTTAATGGCTTGGAGAAAACCAATACATACCAAATGTATTTAAAGTCTCCTGTTGTATCCTAAAGATGTTAAAATACTTTGCATCCTATTAAACATACAAATGGTGTATTTCCCTTAAAATGTTTGAGGAACAACCATGCTGAGGAAAGATGAGCTATATCTCCCTGTTCAGGTCCACCTGGGTTCTTGTACTGGTGAGTGAATGTGGATAAGTCACATAAACTTAACAAACTTTAGTTCCTTCATAGGTAAAGTGGGAATAATTCCAAATTCACAGAGTTGCTGAGGGGAGTAAATACAATTTTATGCCCAAAATTTCCTTTGGGACAGAAAAATACATGTTTTCTTTTTCACTTTCTGGACCATTTTACTTTGAATGATAGTGTAGTCAATAGAATGTTCAATAAGGTTTCCGAGAGAGGATACAGAATTATACATACTTAGGAAAAAAATGTAAGCCTTCTTCAAAGTGGTAACACCAACAAGGGAGGGAAATAAAGAGTTTTCTAAATAGTTTCTAAAGAGAATTCTCCAACTGCAACTTAAAACCTGTACCAAAATGAGCAACATGCTAGGAAGAGAGTGTTTGGTTCTTCCCCTTTACTCACTGAATGAGTTTAGTATCCATTCCTTCGATTATGAAGTGCATATGTTTCAGTGACAATTGAATAAATCATAAGTTTTTTGTGTGTGTCTGCTATTGTTCCTCTATGCCCTTCCTCTTTCAGACATGCACTTTTTTGTTCAATGAATAGCTATTGAGTGCTTATCACCTTCCAGGCCCTGCACCTCTTGCTAGGAAAATAGCATTGTTAGAAACAGATCTGGTCTCTTTCTTCGTGGACTGTACATACAAGTTTATCCACAGAACTGCTGGCTCAGTATTCTCTACCAAATAAATCTTAAATGTCTGCTGGATCAATGAAAAATAAGTGCTCAAACAAATCGTAGTTAATGTATTGAAAGAGTGTAATGTTTTGTCATTTTAAGCACTCCCTCTGGAATGTGCTCTTCCTAATACTGAAATAGAGAGGGAAGCATTAAGCTCTCCATCATTTGAAGTGGTTTCTTCAATTGGTGACATCAGTGTTGGTGTGGCGATTTCCACAGAAGTGCATCCAAGGTAAATCTAGGCCCTCCCTTGAAGGATGATGAAAATGTTGATTAAGAAAGGTCAAGAATTTTTGCCTATCTTGGGATTCAGAAAGTAACTCCTATGTGCCATGAACATCAACAGTGAATAGCAAAGCAAGAAGAGCCTATTCTCAGGAGACTTTTGTCGGCTCTTGGGGAGCTCAGTGGATAAGCAGTTACCTTGTTTCAACATCAGGAAATAAGATGAATGAAATAAAAACAAATATTTAAGAAAATTAATGGGAAAATCCCTGGGACTGGGAGTCTATAGCTGAAAATTAGAAAGGTAATGCCATACCAATGGTTTTCATGATGGATTTCTCAGCATTCTGCAGCTGGGCCACAGCCTTATATAAAACATAAATATTTTCTGTGCATATTGGAACTCTGAATAAGATTTCGTTTGCAAAACCAAATATTTCTACAGCACAAAATATTGAAAGTCTGTAGACCTAGACGATTTCTAAGTTTTCATCCTAATCTGAAAGTCTATAATTTTCATGATAAACCAGCAACAGAAGCAGCAGACCATTTGATCAATCTTTCCACGAATTTGTGATTATATGAAGAAATGCTTTTTTCTTAACTTATAATTAATGAGGGGAAATTGTAAGCCCCTCATTAATTTAACTTAAATCATGGTGTGGACTATTTCAAGTGAATAAAATACCCACTAGCACAGAGTCTAACTGTTGAAAGCAGTTAGCTCTTTAAAGATAGGTAGGTATTCACTAAGCAAACATTAGCCTGTCTACGCTGGAGTTCCTTCAGGATGAGGTGTGACTTGCTCCTTAAGTCAAAGTTAATTATTTAATGGGCTAATTAACTACAGTGGAGGTTTTAGATTATGATTTATGAGGTATGAAGTTACATTACCGTACAGCTATGTATCTAGCAAAGGCTTCTTTGTGTCCATAAAGGGTGATCAAATTTTCTTATAATTTCTCCAGACAAAGCTGCAGAAGAAAACATACTCTGCTTTCAGAAAACAGAAGTCATTTCTTTTGAATAGTGTTAAATTTTCATCTGTTCAGTTTGTCATTTTTATCTTTAGGCAGCAGTAATCTCTCATATTAAAAAAAAAAAAAACTTAAGCTATGGAAAATAAATGAGCTACATCTTTCTGAGATGACAAGTTGAATGACAAATTTACTTGGAAATTGAACTAAACACCAAACACTGACAAAGTTTCAAACACACTTAGACAAAGATATTCTCCAGTAAAACATATGACACAATATTGATTGACTTTTCATTTTAAATATCGGAATTCATGTTTCACACAAGAGGAGAAAGAAGCACATATTATCTTAGACACAACGGGCAGGAGAGAGAACTGATACCTTTCTTATTCATTTCCCGTTACCTCCAGCTTGTTCTTTGAATTCTCAGCTCCACTTCCTTCGTAAGAAGATGGTGCTCAGTGTGGTTCAGGGCTTGACTGAACACTGTCACACATGTGTATTTGATATATTTCAGTTTACCAGTTTGAGGAACAACAACAAAAAAGTCACCTCTTCTAATAATCAAATGAATGACTTGGATCCTCAGTTCTGTGCAAAGTCTTTCTTTTCTAATAGAAATACTTTTAAAAAGTAGCAAACATGTGCTCTAAGCCCTGTACAAATTAAGTTCATTCTCACAAAACTGTGAGGATGGTCATGTCATTATACCATTTTACAAATATTCAAACTGAGGCCTGGAGACGTTACGTAAAACTTAAGAAAACTGCTGGGGAAAACTCCCGGCCACTGAGCATGGCAGGAATCGGGCGCTGGAGAAGTCCACACTGCAGGAGCTGGGCACTGGCGAAGCTGTATGTGCTACAAGATGTGGGTTCTGGGAACGCTGCCTGCTGCAGAAGGCTGCTGACCCAGCACAACAGAACAAGAAAGGACAGCCTCCTTCTCCTGCAATGTTTCTCCCCTGCTCTCCAACTGACAAAGCTTAACATGGCGTTAGCTGGCAAAGGAAATATATTTAAAGGGCTCAATTCCATTTTCAAAGAGCAGGTAATGAAGTGTGGTGGATTTGGATAAATTGATAACTGCCCTGGTTGTCAATGGCGTTTTCTTGCACATTCCTCCCTGAACCACAGGAGTGAGCACTTGGAATATGGACAGTCGTGGACTGTATTGTTGTACAGATGTTTTTTTTTCTTTATCGGGCTGTAACTAGGGATATGAATTCTAGGCTGTCAAAAACCATATTACTTGCTATACAGAAAGAGTCTGCCTGCAAAAATAATAGCACAATCACAAACAGGCTCTGTGCAAATGGCCCAGAGGCAATGCCTCATTGATGCATAGGAGTCCTTGGATCCGGCTTTACCTAAAACCAAATTCACCCCTCCTCAAAGTCCTACACAATCTCTTTTTTTTTTTTTTTTTCATTTTTTGAGTAGAATTTCTGATACTTCAGCCAAAAGTATTCTAACTGCCACAGGCAGTTGTTTATCTATAAAAATATGCAGTTTTCTAGGTCCACTCTCCAGCATGTTATTTGAAGAGTACAATCTCTTTTTTTTTTTTTTTTCATTTTTTGAGTAGAATTTCTGATACTTCAGCCAAAAGTATTCTAACTGCCACAGGCAGTTGTTTATCTATAAAAATATGCAGTTTTCTAGGTCCACTCTCCAGCATGTTATTTGAAGAGTATACTCTCTGGAGTCAAGTGAACTAGGTTTGAATTCTGCTACCTCCATTTATTGGTGCTTTCCCTAAGTGATCTTCGATTTCCTCTTCTCTGAAATGGATTAAGCTCTCTCATGGTGCTGGAAAAAACAATTAATGTTTGAATAATGTCACTTGATTCTCTAATTTCAATTTCTACATTAACGCACTAAAAAAAAAATTGAACTACCTAATCGTGGTATTGAACTACATACGTCTCCAAGTTTTAGAGGGTCAAACACAACACGTGTCACAAATTCACTTAATACAAAAATGTACTCACGAAGATCCTTCTGTGTTCACCATCCTGTTTTCTCATGTAGTTTCTGCAATCCAGCCAGACACAATCTTTAAACTATGTTGAAAGCTCTGGCAATAAATACAACTCTCTCTCCAGGCTGGAAAATCCGGAGAGGCTTACTGCCCACTTGGTTCTTTCACTTTTCACAATAATCTTTTGAGTTATAGAAGGTTAGGAATTGGAAGCCATGATAGTAAGGCTTATGTTTGGGTACACCCTTTATCCTGAGCAGTTTATTGACTCTCCAAAGGTCAAACTATCCTGGGGAAGCCTTCTGACCTTTTGACCTCTTCCTGTCCACAGCAGACTGCATGGTTTCCTCTCATGATACAGCAAATGTTTTCTTTTTCTCTAAACCGCCCAACCTCTGCCTTTGCATGCTTTAATGTTGTTACCACATGGCTTCAAAAAAAAAATGGACAAGACTTCTCTTTGCACAAACCTAGACAGTTCTTGGAATTTAGGGCACCATTTTTTTCTCTAATTTCCTTCAGTGAAGTTGCACGTTGCGGGTGTTTAAAATGTAACCAAACTATTTCTTGATGTGTAAAAATCCTATTGTCTTTTATGTAACCAGTCAATTAATTGTAAACACTAAAAAAAATTGCTTTTTTCACATTCTTTAGCAACCCTTTAAAGGAAGAGTTTAATTTTGTAAGTGTTTAGAATGGCTTCTCTTTACAATTTCCTTACTGTGTTTCAGATTGAAATGCTTTGACAAGTATTGGATAGTGTCTGTCTTTGCAACTGTGTAGTAGGACCAACAAGTCCCTGGCTTTAAAGTTAATCAAGGATACTTACTGGATTCTTGAATAGTGAGATTAGAAAGCAATACTCGTACAACTCCAGATGTATTTCCCATTAGTTGCTAAGATTATCTCACATGGTTCACAGGAATTACACAAGGTAGGACAGGTACAGTGTCAATTTGTAAAAAATAAAAAAAGAAAATTATTTGAAATGACATGAGGAAAAAAACTTCAAAATAAATAAGATCTATAAAAAAATAAAAGAACCCCTTCCAATCTTACACCTACATTATAGAGTCTAAAGTTATGATCATACGTTTGCTCATACATTTTTGTCTAACTTCCATTTTATGTTATTGAATTTATAATTAAGTCAGATAAACATAGTCTTTCTGTTTGTTCAAGTTTATGCTCATGATTTTGATTGCACTAAAAATTTTTCACATTAACTATTTGCCAACTAAGGGCTTTGTCTACTGTATATAGTGGCATTAATAATCTCATATGGAAGTTATCAAGGTTGAATTTTCAGCTTCCATTAGGTTTTTATCACTTGAGTTTTTGAATTGGTGACTTAATTTTAATTTCTAAGATATGGTGGCTAAACTGTACTTATGCTGTAGTGTTTTATTCCTTGACCTAGTAATCAGGTCATACTTCCTAGACATTATGCTAATGCAAAGGCAGTGGAACTCATTTTATTAAACATCAATGAATGATGGAAATGATAACATTAAATAAGGTTTTCATAAAATATAGATAGTATATTTAGCATATTAATAGTGATTTCAAATTTTATTCAGATTCCTGGGATAGTACATTGATCAGGTCAAATACAAAGTTGCATTTACTGTCAAAGAAAAATTACTCATGACACTCATTAAAGATGGTAAGGAAGACTTTATTTAAGAAGGGCTACTACAATGAGCTTTTGTAGTAGGGGAGAGAAATCAGGCTCAACTCCAAATACAATAAGGAAAAATGGGAATTTATAGGCAAAGAGTAAGGTGAGGCATTGGTGGATGGAAAATTACTAAGAGGCAAGGTAATTCTTTCCTAAATCCACCTAGCAGGATTTTTGCTGAAGGTGGGCCTGGGTGATCAGATGTTGAGAGTGGTCAGACCAAACATGGGGGATTTCCCCTAGAATGACTCAGCAGGATTCTTGCTAAAACTGGTCAATGCTGAGATGAACATGAAAGCCCAAAAGTCAAGGCCTAGTTGAGTAGATAGTTCAGAAAAGACTGTCTAGCCTTTGGTCAAGGAAAGAATCTTTATTAATGGAAACTAGTCCTATACAAAACACTACAATGTCCCACTTCATTACCCACCCACCAATATTTCCTAGGCCAGTCTTTCTTTATGCCATTAAGTTAGTCCTTTGGTAAGATATCTTTGAACGGCAATATCGCTTTGGAGACAATTCATACACGTATGCATTCAACAACTTTTTTTTTCTTCTATTTGCAGAACAATGATGGCAGGTATTATGGAATATGT
This sequence comes from Propithecus coquereli, assembly GCF_000956105.1. Classification (NCBI taxonomy): domain Eukaryota; kingdom Metazoa; phylum Chordata; class Mammalia; order Primates; family Indriidae; genus Propithecus; species Propithecus coquereli. The sequence goes on along the minus strand of NW_012150552.1, from coordinate 767,553 downwards.
AAATAGCATTCAAACTCACATGTTATCTTCAAGGACCTTATAGTCTAGCAAGTACAAATAAATGTACATAATTAACCATAATATAAGGAATTAATTTGTAAGTGCTATATGCAAAGTAAAAAGGAAGTTCACTAGCTGGAAGGGATCATGGAATTCTAATTGAAAGAGATAATGTGGACAAGATTACAAGACTCAGTCACATGTATATTGAAGGTAAGGCATTCCAGGCTAAGAAAGTCACTGAATTTAAATCAGGGAGGTAGGCAAATGTAATATGCTTCTGGAGAAGGATTAGATCATTCACTTGTTTGAAAGTTCTAGGAAAGGAGACTGTTTATCAGTGTATCTTTGGTGCCTAGCCAAATGATCTGTTAGCAATCATTTATTTACTGAAAAAGATAAGGTAAAGGAGTACTAAGATCATAAAAACCAAATTGGGCTAGATTGGAAAATGCCCTGAATGCAAACCTAGAGAGTGTGGACTTTATCTATAGGTAGTACAGGTGTCCCTGAAACATTTATTAATGGGGGGATTTCACAATGAGCACTTTAGGTTGGAATGATCCTTCTGAGAACAATGTGTAAGATATGAATGTGTGACAAGAGGAGGAAGGTGGTAACCACCAACGTAAAATTTTTATGTGATAGAGAAGAAAGTTACTTAAAAAGCTTTGGAAGAATGAGATAATCAGTAGGTTGCTTTTATCTTATAAAAGTGATGAGAAAAGGGTCAGAGCATGCTTAGTTGTCCTGGGAGGGAAGGTCCAGGTATCTCAATTACAAGGTAGACACTGGGTGAGGGTAAAAGACATTTGCCGTGTGGTCAGTATGTGCTTTTTATTGCACGTTAGTTGCAGTAACTCAGCTAATCCTCACAACAACTCTATGAGTTAGAGAGTATTATAATCTTCACTTCTCAGGGAGAGATATGTGCTTTCTGAAAGCTGCCCAAAGTTACAGAGCCCTTGTATAAGAACTCATATAGTGCTATGATACAGACACAATGCACGGTGTCTGTTATCAGCTCAATCTACCCCATCACTACCCATCTCCTCAATCTGGGTTGATTTACACAAGCCCTCTAGATTTTTATTTCTTCATCTGAAAATTATAGAACTAAATTAAATCACTTCCTATCTCTTACTCAGGTCAAATCTTCTACCATTCATGAACTGATTCCAAGGTACAAGTAATCAATTGTGATTATAAAAAAAAATACTTTCCTTTAACTCTTGACTCAATCTCAGTTTATGCAGAGTGAAAAATCTCATTAATCATCCTAAAACTCTCTGGGTTTCCTACTTTGTCTTGTTTCTAAATTTGAGTAGAGAGGGAAGTATGTTAAAAAAAAAAAAAAGCAAACAAAAACCTTAAAAAAAACGAAAGAAGAGGAATATCCTCAGTATCATCAATATCATTATTATCTCCTTTGCCTTTGGAGACCTCTCCAAATAAAATTTCCTACTTCATTTTCCTCCTCTTACTCTGTCTTGGTGTCTGCTATTTATTTCTCTCTTTTCCCTTAAACCTAGTGTACTTTTCTTATATCCATTCCAGTTGGATGCATGCAATTTGAGGAGACAATGGTTGATGTAAATCTGGTTTTGCCTAATGTCAGGATTCCTTGCTCTATATTTTTTATGCTAGACCTGATCTTATCCATAAATCCTGGTTCTGTCAAACCAAGATTCCTGCTTTTCCATGAAAAGATTATTTCTAAAATGTGAAAATAGAACTTTATACCTCCAAAAGACTCCCCTTTGCCTGACTTCCACTCAACTCAATTTCCAAGGTTAGGTTTTTCTACATTAAATATCTGACATTTCAGGAAGCTTCACTTCTTGAGAAGAGCACTGAAATGGATGATGTTATGTGCCTTAAATCATCCATTAAGACTGAGTCATTTATCCCCCCATGCTGCCAACGGCTCCCCAGTTGAATCCTTCCTCCTTCCCTGGGAATGGTCTCTGCCCAGGGTAACTCTTCCCTGGGGCCAGCCAGATTCCAGTGACTTGGGATCCCCTTTGTGGGGATACAAACACCCAGATGACTTGCTTAATGCCAGACAACTTTGAGCAATCACCTCAAACCTCCTTCTGTTCAATCCTCCTCTCCTCTCTTCCTTCTCCAGGTGCTGTTCCTAAGAGCAGTTTCCAGTAAATCTACACACAAATTTCTGGCTCTGAGTCTGTTTCCTGGCCAATCTGACCAGTAAACTTTGAGGATCTGGAGCTAGCTCTACAGTTTCTGGTTTTCATTTGGTTCTGAGGGCAAAACCGCAGAGATCAAATGCCACAGGAAAAAAAAAAAAAGCAGTGGACTGACTGAGAAGTACCTCTTGCCTTTGAAAAGAAAAGCCTCCAGAGGTTATGTGATTTTACATGATAAGTGTGCGTGCTTGTTCCAAATGAGGTTTTGAAACGTGTCAGATCATCCGAAGCAAGTTTGAAATACAAACAATTTTAATGCTTGCTCATCATTAATCTGATGTTCCATAAAACTAGTATTGAATATATTAGCTCTATGAGTTGAGTTTATTTATGAGTAAGTTGGGGGCAAACACACTCCCACTGTGGACTGATTCATCTTGTTTGCTGAACTCAAATAACATAGCCTCAAATTATACCCAAAGACATACCTTGTACTTTGATGAGTTTCATCATGAGGTTTCAGTTAATTTGCTTTAAGGCACAAAATGTAAATGATTCTTCTGTAGAGAAGTTTGCAGCCATTTGGATCACTATTGATGGCAGACAGTCTGTTTCAAGATGGATTTTAAAGATGACTTCAAAGTTATTAGTCCTAGTGTTTTCTCCTGCAAACAAGGCCAATAGAAATTTGATTCCTCTGATTTTGCTGAAATAACATAGACATATAACCTTAGTACAAGTAAGACTTTTAAATTCTAAAGTAAGAAAATGAAGTACCTGTTTCATGACCCTTGCCAGCTGCCCTTCCTCTTTTGGTAGCCCTATCTTTTGCTATTTGTAAGTTGCCTCAATGTTCAATTCAAAGAGGGTTTTCTAAAATCTTCCATCGAGATGAATCTTCACTCAAAAAAGGATTTTTAGAGCTCACTAAGAATGGTAATCAATTAAAAAGTAAAATTTCAAAGCTCACACAGATATAAATGAAATGTGTTTTTAAAGTAAAATGTAAATACATTAACCATATACAATAATTAGTACACTTTCAACACTCTTCAAAACAGTAGCAGACCCAAGACGTACCTCCACTGTTCCTTTTCAACATTCAGGAATGAAGAAAATATATTCACAACTGATGTTCCACTTCAACCATTTTAAACATCCAGATATATATCTCAGTATGTGTGCATACATGAAATAACCTCAGAATTTCAAAAACATATCTGCGTGTGCAGATAGCAGACAGATAAGATTGGGGTGAATCATTTCTACAGTACCCTTGTCTCTTACCTCATTTTATAATTTTAAAACATTTGAAATAGTAACATCGAGTCGGTGGGTTTTGTTTTTCTACAAAGTATCCCTGACATTCCTGGCCCTCTCTTTTCCCCATCCTAGAATAATTATTTTAAGATCTGGCCTTTGCTAAAGAAAACAAGCAAATGTGGGTGAGGCTACGTGGAAAGGGATTTTATATAAAACAGACGTCCTATTTTTAGAGAAAGGAATCTCGGCATCTTTGGAGCTGCCCTGAAGAGGCAATGGTCTTTAAACAATGAAAACAAGGGAAGTCATAGAGAGAATAAAGGGAAAAATAGAGAAGCATCAATGCCATTTTCCAAAACCTGATGCTCCTGAGCTGGATCTCAGCAGTCACTAACAGAAAGAAGCCCTCCCACACTACATATGTGGCCTCATTACCCAGGGCCTGCTTAAGGAAAGTTTCCTGAGTTCTCTTATCAACTTGGGAGTCCTTTCGCTCTGATCTACACAGAGATTACAGCTGATAAGTTATGACAAGCTCCCGGTGGAAACCTAGTGAGCCAAGAAGGGCATCACCCCTTTCGGCGTGTGCACTCACATTACTTTGGCACTTATTATTATCATTTAAATGTAATCTCACCTTAGAAGAAAAAGAAAAACTCCCCCTATTTGCTGCTGACTTAAGCCTGACAAGGTAATTGAAATAACTTATTAACGCTTCTAAATGAGAGGCTCCAGATATTAGAACTGCCAGCGTTGCAGAACGGAAGCATCGCATGCCTCCCTTGGTGACAAAACCTCATTAAACTGTGCACAGACACACACATGCACACACCCACACAAATATTCACACACACACACACACACACACGCAGAGGGAGGAATAAAAGGAAGATGACAAATCCCAATTCAGAGAGGAAGGAGCCAGTTCATGCCTGTGTTGCTGAACGTCTAGAATAGAATCACGGCACCAGAGCCCCAGACTCAGCCTCTCCCCTTTCTCAGCAAGAGCAATCTGGCAAGCTAGGCAACAGAGGGGGGAAACAAAGTACAGATCACAGATAAAAGCTGTTAAAATTGACCTCTACCTAGAAATACTCAGATTATAAGAATTTTCTCTTTCTCTGTTAAAAAATAATAATAATGATGATCATGCCCTCTTTCCTTTGTCCTGACAGGGTGAAGTGACAGCAGGGACAGAGACATGCAAACGTGAGAGCAGCCATGTGTTGGTCTCCCAGTCAAGGAGCAGGTCCTGCCTGATGTGTATGGAATGTCTACCATTTATGCCTCAATTCTCATCAAACAGGGACCTTATTATGCCACACCTACTCTCTAGACTGAATCAAAAGAAGGATGGACGCTCATTACATGCAGAAAAGTTATCTGAGGCAACATGAGCAACTGCTTCTTTTATCTTGCTGGTGGAGCACGGGGCCATGTTTAATATCCTTAAGCTGCTCATCCATTGTTAAGATGACATTTCTTTATCTCTTCAGAGTTTAATGGCTTATTAGAGAGTTCAGTGGTTTTCTAATCACACAGGGTAACAGCTCTTCAAACGTGGCTTGTCCTCTTTTTTTGCAAGTATTACGAATTTGGACTTTCTTGTCTTCTCCTTCCTATTTAAAGGTCTATTCAAGGAATCCTTTGGAAGATGAAACAAATGTCAAAAGATCAATGACAAATATGCATTGAGTGCCTGTTATGCATAAGGTAACATGTATAGCACAATGAAAGTTCTAGTATTGATCAAAAGAATAAGGAAACTAAATATCGATTAAAGAACTATGTGATGATGTCCTTGCCTTTATGATTCTAAGGTAGTGTGCCCTTTATTTCCCTTAAAATTTAAAGGCCCTTTACGGGTCGAATTGAGTCCTCTAAAAATATATGGTAAAGTCCTAAGTCTCATTACCTTAGAATGTGATCTTATTTGAAAACAGTGTCATTGTAAAGTAATTAGATAAGGGGAGATCACTGGAGTAGAGGGGTCCTTTAATCCAATATGACTGGTATCCGTATAAGAAAAGAAGAGACACAGAGAGACACAAGAAGGAAAAATGTCATGTGAAAATATACAGATTTTAGAGGTAGTGTGGCCTTGCCAACAACTGGATCGCAGACTTCTATCCTCTGCAACTATGAGACAATCAATTTCTGTTGTTCTAAACCACCAAATTTGTGGTACTTTGTTACAGCAGCCCTAAAAATACTAATACAGATGATCCTCAACGTACAATGGAGTTACAACTTGATAAACTCATATCACATGTTAAAAATATTGTATGTCAAAAATGCATCTAATACACCTGACCTACAAAATAAACCAACTTAAATGTTCTCAGAGCAGTTACATCAGTTTATAGTTGAACAACATCATCTAACACAAAACCTTTTGTGTTTTTATTTTGTAATAAAGTATTGAATATCTCATGTAATTTTTTGAGTATTGTACCGAAAATGAAAACCAAAATGGTCATATGGATACTTGAAGTCCAGTTTCTACTGAATGCGTATTACTTTCACAAGACCATAAAGTCAAAAAATAATAAGTTGAATCATCATAAGTTGGGAACTATCTGTAGAGGGGTCAAACTGTGTTCTTTTCTATTAGTCACTCCCTGGATATCATAGCCAGTCTCATCATTTTAAATACAAGCTATATTTCAATGATTCCCAAATGCATATCCCCAGGACAGAACTCTCTTTTAAAATCCAGCTTCCTAGCCAGCATTTTCAATTGCAAGCTCAATGAATCCTTCAAACATTAGATGACCATAATTGAACTCATTTTCTTTCTCCGCAAACTTGGTCTTCTAAGGTTTTGTTCAAGTCATGTGGACTATAAGCCAACACTATTGGCTCTATCATCAAAATCTCTCCAGATTCCATCCATTTCTTGCCACTTTCACTGCCAGTACCCTGGTCCAAGCCTGCACTACCCACTGTACAGAATACACAGTGGTGTCATAAATGTTATCTCTACTTCTGCCCGTCACTCTTACAATATGCTCCCATCACGATATCTGGATTGACCATCTAAAAAATAAGTGAAATTACATCATTTGTCTTTTTAAAATCCTTCATAGACTTACCATTTCACTGACAGTAAAAGCTAAATGCCTTCAATAGCCCTTCGAGCCTTTTGCCTACACCACTCCTCTCCTTATCTGTCAGAACTCATCTCCTACTGCAGCCATGCATTGCTTGACAACAGGGATGCCTTATGATAAATGCATCCTTAGATGATTCTGTAGTTGGGCAAACATCATAAAATGTATATATCTGTGTCCGGGGTTTCATATCTGTGGATTCAACCAATTGTAGATTGAAACTATTAAAAAAAAAGTGTGTCTGTACTGAACATGTACTGATTTTTTTCTTGTTATTATTTCCTAAGTAATATAGTATAGCAACTATATACATAGCATTGACATTGTATTAGAGATTATAACTAATCTAGAAATGATTTAAAGTATATTAGAGAATGTATGTATGCAAATATATGCATATGCAAACATTATGCTATATAATATCAGGGACTTGAGCATCTGTGGATTTTGATATCCATGGGAAGTTATGAAACTCATTCCCACAAATACTGAGAGACCACTGTAGTTACACAATCCTATGTGGTATAGCCTACTACACACCTAGGTTATGAGTATATATACAGTATAGCCTGTTGTTCCTAGGCTACAAACCTGTACAACATGTTATTGTACTGAATGCTGTAGGCAATTGTAACACAATGGTAAGTATTCATGTATCTTAGCATATCTAAACATAGAAAAGGAACAGTAATAAAATGCTATAACAGATAAAATATGTACACTTGTATAGAACACTTAACAATGAATGGCGCTTGCAGGACAGGAAGTTGCTCTGGGTGAATCAGTGATCCAGTGGTGAGTGAAGAGCTAGGACATTACTGTACACTACTGTAGACTTCCTAGACCATATACTTGAGCTACACTAAATTTATGAAAAAAATATAGTAATTACACTGTGATCTTATGACACCTACTACATCACTAGGTAATAGGAATTTTTCAGCTCCGTTATGATCTTATGGGACCACTGTGGTATATGTGTTTGTCATATATATGTTTGTCATTGATCAAAATGTCATTATGCAGTTCATATACTTACCCTGTTGCTCATTTACTTTTATCCACATTCGCCTTCTTAGTGTTCATAAAATACACACCCACCTTCTCCTCATCTCCTTAAGGTCTTTGCTCACAAGTTGCTTTTACAATGCAGCTTACCCTGACAGATCATTCTAGTAAATAGAAAGCTCTTATCTTTCCTTCTCCACTCTTATGCTCACAAGCCCCTCTTCCTACCCTAATTCTTTTCTCCAAATCACTAAGCTTTTTGCTCTTTCTATTTACTCATTTATTATAATATTTCCTATTGGAATGTAAGCTACAGGAGGGTGTGGATTTTGGCTTCTTTTATTATTTGATGCATCAAGGGAACCTAGAGCAATGCCCAGCATGTGTCTGACACTCCGTAAATAATCACAGACACTCCATATTTGTTCTTCATGCACAAGCTCACTTGGTGATAGTCCCTTGTCATAACACATTGTTTAATTTCTTAAATGAAATTTATACCTTATATTCATATATCAAAATCAATTCTATCCTCTATCCACCAAAAAAAGTAAATCAATTTACTCCAACATTGACATTTTAGAGTAGGAAAACAACTTGGCATTTGAGATGAGGATGCTCATTTCCAGAGATCCCAGTGTCAGTTCCGTGACACCACCAGAAGTCAGGTTTCCAGTCTGCCCTCCTTGTGTAGTTTCCCACTCATATGCAAATGCTGGGTATCTCACACACAGGCAAATTCACTAGTGTATGTGGCATACTTATGAAGTATTCACATCCAGTCCCTCCCTACTGGGTCTGTCCCAGTGGTAGATTTTGTTGTACTTTCCATTTAATTGGAGGCAGGTTCATACACATGACTAGCTTGGGCAATGCAATGTGAATGGAAGTGACTCTTGTTACTTGCAAGCATGAGTTTTAAAGGTTATGGTGTGGCTTCACCATCTCTCATTTTTTCTCTGCCATAGAAATGACAATATGCAAGATAAGTGCTACTCCTTTCCCTCTAGATGCCAGCATGAAAAAGATATGGAATGGAGCCCAAGTTGGCTTTTGAGCAACACAAAATGTGAGTAAGACATAAACCTTTATAGGTGTCAGCAAAAGTTGACTTATAGACTGCATAAAACTTTCTACTAATAAGTCCATTTCTTGAGTGCTTCCTAGGTGCCAGGAGTTTGGCTAACAATATTTTCTTGTTTTTCACAACAACTCTATAAAGTAGATATGATGAATTATATTTCCCAGGAAACTTAAGTACAGGGAGGTCAAGTTGTTTAAAGTAACACAACCAGAAAATGGCAGGGCCAAAATTTAAACCAAAGGTTATCTGATTCTTAAATACAAGCACTTAGTCTTTTCTATTGACATACAAGGTTAATTAAAATATAACAAATATTAAGGTTAGAACTGGTGTAAGTATAGGAAGTGATCATACAGATAGCGGCTAAAGCCCAGATATCAACAGACAGCATCTTTGCTATCCACTGCTCAGATTTTCCAAAGAAATACAACACTCCCTGTAAGAGAGTTTTGACTAATCACATATGCCCAGGCAGTAACTCCCAGCATGGGTGGCCATGGACTTTGATTTTGTTTGTTTTATAATATATTAGAACATTGTCAGCTAACATTTTAAAACTTTCTTTTTTAGTCAATCCAGTTCCAAATGTTTGAAATGCTAAATAGTGTGAAAGAACTAAGATTAACTAGCAATAGAATTTTTGTTTCCTTTTATAAAAAATAAACATTTTGGAGAAAAGCAAGACTCATTTTCTCTTTTCCGTGGGGAAGAGAGAAAGGCAAACCATCACTCAACGCAGACACCTTGGTACAGAAACCACACAATTTTTCTCAAATTTCTCAAGATGCCTTTAGATATTGGATAGGTAGAACTCTAAAATAAACCAAAGTAACAACAGAAAGTGATCTGTGTCCGTATAAGTTAGGAACTCAGTGTAACAGGAAATAAACTGTTTTAATTGTTCTATCAGCCCCTACATTCATTCTTCACAATATCTATGCCCTTTGCCATATAACACCCTCTTACTGTGTGTGGGGTATACTTTCTTACCCTTCCATTGGCCAAGGGAACTTGCTTTGACCTATAGAATGAGGAGGTTCCAGCATGCCAGCTCATGGCCTAAACTGTGGGAAGCCTCATTTGTTCCATTTGTTCTCTTGTACCTGGACTCTCTCCATGAGAAAAATGTGCACAGGCTAGCCTGCTCATCCCAGGAGAAGACTGAGAAACCTGAGGAAACATAAGTTCCCCTCAGTCACATCCAGCTTAGATTATCTCACCCTTGGCTAACCTGCAGACACCTGAGGTAAATAAATGCTGATTATTGTTTGCTCCTGAGACATTGTAGGTGTTTATTATGCAACAGTAGATAGTGGATACACCAATTCAAGGTATCTTCAGCAAAAATGGATGCTTATTGGAAGAATAGGAAAATAGATCACAGAATCTGAGAAAGAGCGAGAAAATTAGGGTCTAGAGAAATGTCAGGGCCATAACCTGAACTGGAGCAGAAAAGTTAATGGGCTTTCTCCAAAGGGGTAAACCATTAACATGTCTCAGCTCCCAACTCCCTGTCTCTCTGTCACTCACAGCTTCTGAGAAGAATTTGTCTGAGCAGGACATTAGCAAGATGGCAGAATAGGAGTTTCCAGCCCACATATGCTCACAGACACACTGACTCGACAGCCTCCCACACACAAAAAATACCCTCACTAGAATTTGAGAATCATATTAAGAGATTATAATACATGGATGGAGCAAAAAGTGAGAAAAGATGCATTGAAGAGTGTAGGAAGGACAGTTACACTTTACCCAAATCACCGCTCCCCCAGCCGGTGGAGCCCAAGGCCACAAATAATCCTTTCTGCCCCAGAGCTCTCCCATAGGGAAAAGAGAATATGGTGAGCATCTGAATTCATTGAAAATGTAGGCTTCAGACCCACTCGGAGGACTCTGGCACCATGCCAGCTCACATAGTTTAGAGTTTCAGGCCCATACCAGAGTGCCTGGCTATCCTTGTGGACTTGGGCTCCAGGTAAGCCCTTGTGGATCCAGGTTAGGCCAGCACCTGTAGGCCTAGGACCAACAATGGATATCTCACTTTTGCTCAGAAAGAAAATCAATAAGGAAACAGTGGACTTGTACAACACCATGGACCAAATGGACCTAGCAGGCATATACAGAATATTCCATCCAGCAGTAACAGAGTACACATTCTAATCAAGCACACACAGAATATTCTCCAGGATAAATCATATTCTGGGCCACAAAACAATTCTTTTTTGAAGAGTTAATGTGATTAGGTGGTTTACTTTTGTTTCCCTTATCTCAGAGCATGACTTATTGGCTATTAGGGTTCCAGGGTTCCACTCCTCTATAGCAAGTGGTTCCAAGGGGACTAGTGACTGGAATGCTACCCTAATAGGAGTCCAACCTAATCAATTTATAGAAGAGAAAAATATAAATTTCATACAGTTTAAACCAGACCCCAGTTCTACATTGTTTTTACCTGGTGCAATGTTTAGCTCAGTGTTCTGACTGGGACATTTCAAGGTGCCTTATGTCAAAGATGTGCATGAAGTGACTATATTATGGCTCCTACCCTAGATTTTGCACACCTCTTTTTTTATTGCTCACTCTTCTGCAGAATCCAAATGCCCGCAAATGAATAGAATTTTATAGCTAAAACCATATTTTATCCCTTTCTGCTTAGAATGCAGTTCCCACAGCTTACCTCACCTGGACATGAATTCCTTGAGCACATCATTCTGGGAGAGATCTGTCCACACCCATTTTATAGTCAATCTAAAAAAATTTACCTGGTATATTTGTTTCCTAAGGTTGCTATAACAAATAACTACCAACTGGGTGACTTAAAACAACAGGAATTTATTAACTCACAGTTCTGGAGGCTAGAAGTCTGAAATCAAGGTGTTGGCAAGGCCATACTCTTTCCAAAGGCTCTGGAGGACAATCTGTTGCATGCTTTTCTCCTAATCTGGTGTTCCTGGTAATTTTTGGCCTACCATGGACTGTAGATGAATTGCTCCAGTCTTTATCTCTGTCCTCACATGGTATTGTCTTCCCATGTGTTGATGTCTCTGTGTATATTTTCATCTTCTTATAAGAAAACCAGTCATGATGCATTAAGACCTTACCCTGCTCTTAACTAATTACATCTGCAGTGACCTTATTTCCAAATAAGGTCACATTCTCAGGTTCTAGGACGTGACTTTTTTGGTGGGGAGGAAGGGCATTATTTCAACTAGTACATCTAGAATATAGAATCTTGGAGTCAAAAAGAATCTTAAACTTGACCAAGTCATATTGCTATCTTGCCATTACTTCCATTCGTTCTGTCTTGAATATCTTTCATTAAAGGGATGCTCGCTTTTTTGAAAGGCTGTCAGGTTTCATTTTTAGAGAATAAGCATAAATATCCATCGATAGAAGCTCAGGCAAATAATTTGAGCTACGTTCATACAATGGGATGCTATGCAACCATTAAAAATTATGAAGACCATATTTATTGGCATATAAAGCAGTCATAAAGAATTGTTGAATGAAAGGTTATAAAACAATATGAAGCAAATTAATTTTATCTATTTTATACATATATATACACACACATGTATATTTTAAAGGAAAAATAATAAGAAAGATTAAAGTTATGTCTGGGTGCTGGGAGTAAAGGTGATTTTTTCTTTTATTCAAACTTTTCTGTAGTATCTGATTTTTGTTTATTTTTTAAACAATAATGGTCTCTTTGTTCAATGAAACATTGATGTTCACTTTTGCAAAAAAGTATGCTATTCTTTATTTTGATTAGAAATTTTTTTCCAGTAACTTTCATCATTTCTTGTCTGCTTGGTATATGAGTTCAAAACATTGAGAAGTAACATCTTTGTGAGGCTTTTAAAAATCTCCAATAAGACACTATTTTAAAAAAATAATATAATTTATATATTTTATGTTGCCCCATTCCTATTTTTACTGGTACACTATAGCAAATACAAGCTCTTTAGCCTAGGAATGAATGTAGGAAAACAAAAGAGGTTGTCAAATGTCATTTCTTATCACACTGGATCTTATTTTTCCTTTTAAGTCCTACTAGCTGAATAAGCACTGTATCTCATAATATTTTAGTTTGAATTTTTGTTATTGATGACATTAAATATCTTTCCTTATGTTAATTAATCATTTAAAATTCCTTCTCTGAGTTACTTATAGTCCATTTTTGTACTTTTTTAAACCAATTTATACGAATGATTTATGTATTCTGTATAATAACCCTGTCTTTGAGACACGCACATGTATATAAAATTTAGTCCTGTCTGTCATTTGGTCTTTGTCTTTCTGGGTCTCTCATCATTTGTAGTTTTTGTTTTCAGGTATATGCACTTGTCAATTTTTTTTTTTTTGGGAGTTTCTGTTTTTTGCTGTCCTGTGCAGAAAGACCTTCCCCTCTGCCAACATTATGGATAGTATGTGTTTAGGTTATCTTCCTGGAAATCTTTATTTTAAAGGCACAACCGATAAGGTAAGAAAGTTATTATACAAACCATGCAAAGTTCTTCAGTCACTCTCCTTTCCTTTCCATGTCTGCATAGTTATTATTCATTTTATCACAGGCAGTGAGCAAATAGTAGCCAGCTCACGTACAAACACCAGTAGGTTTAGATACCTGGCAGTTCAATGAACTCACAAAGATTCTGTGAGATCCTAGTCTGTAAAATGTTGTTGGCCACTTTCACAATTTCCCAGTTATTCCTTCTGGCAAGAATGCACCTTCAATATGGTAGAATACTGAGAACATCTTTGATAAGGCAGTTCATTAAGGAGATTGTGTCTATTATTATCACATCCATATGAACCAGTTCCTTATGAAAGAGTTTGTACAAAATATTATCACCCACAGTAGATCTGGAGCAAGATAACATTTTTTGAGTGATTACTATGATCTCAGCACTGTACTAAGAACTTTAACAGAGTTATCTCAATTAATCCTAAGTAACCTAAAAGGAAGGAGTTATCCTTATCTCTGTTTTCTAGGGGGCGAAAAAAAGATGAGGCATAGAAAGTTCAATTTGTTTGTGGTTCAATGGCTAGCAAATAGCAGAGTCAGAATCAAATACCTATTCTATAAAGTAGAAAGCAAATTATACTTATTTTAGATAACATACGTAAATAGTGATAACAAACACCAAAATATAGCTGTTAATAAAGGAGGAATGGTGCTTCTATAGACTTTTATGAACAAAGTCAACCCATTAGTGAGCACAGAGTTCACCCTTCCCTACCGAGAGTCAAATGGCTTCTGTAATCTTGTAATATTACAGGAAATTACATTCTACAGTATAAGCTAGGGAAGAAATTAGCATTTCAAAGCTCATGTGTGGCTATAGGGAAATTGCTAGAACAGATCTGCATCACGCCGCACAAGCTGCTGACTGACATTCAATGAAATAAACAAGTGCCATGGTCCTGGGAGGCTTCTCACATAAACTGTCCCAGCCAATCTGTCCTTTCCATTCACCTTCTATCATCCTCCCCCTCCATCCTTTCAACTTTCAAGCCAAGCTTCCCATGGTCATGAAGCCTTTAACTTATACTGCACTGAATCTCTACAGACCCTGTTTTCCACAATCTATAGTATATTGTTTTTACATTTTTATGTAGTATACTTTCTATTTGTATAACTTTAATTTTATGAAACATTAACTCATATGCTTCCTCAGGATATTCTAGCAAAGTACAGATGGAAAAGTGATACTGCCATTTTATAGGTGAGAAAATATTATGTAAAAAAGTCCTTTCACAATGTGAATGACAACACGCTCCTCCATCCTCACGTCCTAACACACCAACCATGTCAGTAACAGTCCAAGACAACTTACTTGTGACATCTCTTTGCCTTTGGCCTTGCTGTGACTAAAACATCCCCCACCCCCAACCTTCTAACTCTGATGATTGTTCTTTCATTAAAACATAACATCTATTTAAATATATGTTTTTACACATGTGATTATTTAAACATCTTCAATATGTAACAATTAACACCAAGGAATACACTGTGTCTCTACTCCTTTAATTTTAGCATAATTTTAATATCAAGAATGGTATGTAGCAAAGTGTCCATAATGTATACGAGAAGTTGCAAAGATATCTTGATCACTAGAAGTTAGAATTTTGCAAGTGAACCACTTTGAAGCAAATCTCTCATTTGGACACATAAATTCTGGTTATTTTGCTATTAAAAAATAAAGTTTTGGTGCTTTATGGTTTCACCTCAAGTAAACACTTTATCTGATTCATCAGCAGAATGTCAGTCTGTTAGCTCGTCTACATATAAAAATGGAGAAAATGAAGAAAGATTCCATTTGTGAGTATCAGTTCTGTGCTTTATGGTCCTTGAACTCCAAAAGCCATTTCTAAGGATGAGGATTCCCATCCGAGGCCCACAAGGCTTTATAAAGGAAAGCACATCTGCATAAACAGTTCATGTTGTCGTTCAGTGTTCCTGCCTAAAGGTTTCCTTGGTTTAACTGTGATGCGATGCTCATTTCTATTGCTCTAGAGAGGAACCATGTTCCTTTTCTGAGCACTTGCTCTCCCTCACAAGGACACAGCATCTGGTAGACTTAGAGATTGCTTTGCAGGCAGTCATTTAAAAACTCATGCAACTATGCCCCCCCACTTCTCTCTTTAAGAAAAGTTATTAAAATTTTTCCTTAATTAGAATGATCTGAATCTCTACTATAGAAGATCTCTAATTGCTCCCTAAAAAGCCAAAAGCCTAATGACAGGCTATTTCCTTTTCAAACATTCAGTATAGTTTATTTTTAGCCTAATGGTGACTAAGCTTGAGAAGACAAAATGCAGTAGGTATAATAAGAGCTTTCCAACTTCCATACACTTTGCTGCTATGAACACAGCACCCAACCCTATTTATCCCATGCAACCAGGATTAGGTGAATTAGATAAAAAGTCTGACTTTCTTCATTCCCTCTAAAAGGGGATGAATGGTAAGTTTCCTGGAGTGCAGTGAGAAATGAAGAAATAAACGTGCTCCTGGAGATTCCCTTTCCAGGCCTGAGCAACCCTAAAACAATAAATTCAGGGAAAGCAGAATACCCATGGCTAGGAGTCAGCAGCCTGTGCAGACTCTGAACTTTACAGACACCAGGTTTAGACTTTAACCAGGGTCGCATAAAGCTAGTCTTTCCTTTTTATCCACCTAGAAGGGCTGTTCTCGATGGCTAGAAATATTTATTGTGCTGAACCCAATACCCCAATATATTGTCATTCATTGTTAAGATTTACAAAGATTGATATTTAATTCATAATTAAAATATCCCCAGGGCGTTATTCACCCTTACAATGTAGGAAACTTGGATATGGTATGTTACACGGGAACAAAGAAAGGCTTACAGACCAGATACTGTAGCTTTATACATGTACCTATACACAAATCTTTATTTTGTCCTGTACCTATCGCTAAATAAAGTCAAATAATGATCAATCATGTGGTAATAAAATATTTTATAAATATGATAGTGAATTATAGCAAGTATAATCTACACAGGTAGATATATATGTTTGCCAAGCAATTAATGCCATTTATTTCAAAGAACTTAAAAATTCACTTTAAGAAACTATAAATTAACCTTTGTCTCTTGGGACTCCTTTTGTGGGTTTTGTTGTTGTTGTTGTTGTTGTTGTTGTTCCCATTTCCTGGGCTTGAATATTTGGCTTTTAACAACAAGTATGTGTCTTCAAAGTCCATTTCCTGATACTTGCTTGAAAGCATTTGTCTCTGATTCTGAAAAATTACTTTACCTCTCTCCGGGATGATCAGGTTTTCCGGGTAAACCTTGTTTTATTTGATTATGCTTTTCTTTGAGAACATGAAGCTTTTCTTCAGCTTGCATTTTTTTTTCAATGAAATTTATGGCTTGAATAAAATGGGCTCACCCAATGGGTGCTATACAAGTGGCTTCCTGAGAATTCTCACGGCCAATTATTTTCAATATACCTGTAGACCATAAATCTCAAAGGCCATAAAAGTGTTTCTTCTTAAGGTATGTTCCAGTCTAAAAATTCTAAGGTAGATAGCCTTCACCTCAAATTCTCAAAGTTCATTTTATCTTCCTTCTTTTATTTTTCATCATAAATGATTTTGTAGTGTCTGAGAATTGTATGTGACAGAGAGTAACAAATCTTAAAATTTTCAAATTTTCTTCAAAATAGAAACATTGTGGAGAGTAAGCTCTAGCCAAGCTTTGCTCTATAAATATCTTTAGGCATCCTCTCCCCGACTCAGCGATAGGACTTCAGTTATAATGAAGGAAGGAATGATTCATAGAGTAAGGGGAAAAAAGGAAGGAGAAAGCGAGAAAAAAAAAAATACATATCATCAGCTCTCCCCAAGTAACATGAATAATCAAAGTTTATCAATAATTACCATATTCTTTTATTTCAAAGCATATGTTTTTAACTTTAAATTCTCTGCAATCAAAATATATCTTAAATCAATATGACTTTAAATGTAGGAGTGTTTCATTTTTTCCTTATTAAAAGGAAGATATCTAAGAAACGATTTCTTAAGACAGAGGAGGCCATGTGTTCAAGTTCGACTTTTTCCCTCGACCTAGCTACCAACTGCAGTAGCTAGAATATTAATGCTTGTCTTATGAGTCCAGAAATTCAATATATATAATAGTCCATGACAGTAAACTCACCTTATAATCTAGGAAGGAAGCATTTAACAAGGAAGTAAATGTGATAAACCCTAACCTTGGAGACAGAGGGGAGGGGGAAAAAAAACCTCTGGTTGAAACCAACACAAAAAGAGGTATGACTCTGCTAAGGAAACTTCTCCCTGAGTAGGAGGATGGAGCTAGATATTTTATTCTTGAAAGTGCTTTGTTCCCTTGCCTCAGGCTTATAATTGGCAGAGATAGTTCCAATTGTTATTCCCAGTTGGTATTGATTTTGTTACAAGTGAATTGAAGTCAGATCATCAAAGTAACACACAGGATGTTGAACAAGTATTGAATGGAATAGCCCTAACAGAGCATTTCAACAGTGAACCAAAGGCACTGGGACTCTCTCATTTAAGAGTGAAGCATCTGTCTCAAAATTTCTAGTACCTGAAAAAGTGTAAAATAGCCATAAAAATGAAATTACAATTTGATGAGTAATTATGTTGGGTGAAACAGAATCTACGGCTACATTGAAGTAGATGCATAAGAGAATATGATCAAAGATTTTTGCATATTGAGTTATGCTATTGTTTTTAAAGACATATTTCACAATATGATAAAACTTTTAAAGGCATTTTGGGAGTAACTTTTCAGTCTCAGGGCGGGTTGTAGGCATGAAATAACCCAAAGGCAGCAATTATTTCTCTATCCTTATTTATTTCATTTCCACTTAACTAGTTATCATATAGCAATTAATTTCTAGTTTTCCAATGAGGATTATTTAAGGATTTGCTTTTTAAACATCATTTACAAATAGATAACTCTGTGGTAGTTAGTATGAATTATGATTCTAAAACTTAGCAATAGTGGAGTACATTTACAATCATTTTTAATATGCAACATTAAAAATAATTTCTTTCTAAATAAAGGGTATAGAAAATGCTATGAGTGATTATAGACTTGTCATTAAAATGTAAAAGTAGTAAAACACCACAAGAGTACAGTGCCTCCTTGTGAATCCAAGATTTTCATTGGTTTGCTTGTTTTTAGTTTTTTTGTTGTTGTTGTTTTGCTTTTTCTTTTGGTAGTGGGAGGGGAGGAGTACTCAGATTGCAGTTCGAATCCAGGCATCTGTGTATGATTATTTCAACCATTTTGCCAATCTTGCATCTTCTTTATTATTGACTACAAAAGTAGTTTTTACTTCTCTCTAGGTGTCATGTGAGTAAATCATGATAATAATACATATAAAAGGAAAGGGAGGAAGAAAGAAAATCAAGCAGGAAAGCAAGTACAGCTCTCACATCTGGCCCTATGGAGCTATTCTGTTCTGTTTGGCTGCCAGTTGAGAACCATTCTGGAATCCCAGTGGCTAAACTATGAACTGCTAGAGGCAGAGCTGCTCTATTCACTGTGCACACAAATGGGTTACATCCTGGTTAACAGCACTCCTTAAAGCGAAAGTGAGGTGAAAATATTCTGGGCCAGTTGGAGAGGACATTAGTCATGTTCACACATACCATCCTAAGTCTGTATATAAATTGTCACCTTATATATCATATACAATGACAGTAGCGGAGCAACACAAAGGATGAAAAAATAAAGCTTTGCCACTCCAAAGTACATACACATCTGCTGTCTTAGTTCACATTCTAGAATGTTATCGTGGATTAAACATATGGTGACTCCTAAATGTGAAATAAATGAATGTGCAAGAAGGAAATGGAGGACCAGTTTCTCAATTCTAGCAGATGCTGGTAAAAGCACAGGGAGCTCTCCCCCAAAACAACTTTGAATTAGACAATGCAGTCATTCAAAAAAAAAAATCTAAGAAAGGAAGTTCCTGACTTTCAAGTTTACCACTGACTTAGTGGCAGCTGTGAATATGAATTACACTGATTGCCCTTGAAATGTGGTTGATCTTATTTAACTCTTGGACTTAGGAGACTATGATGGAATCTTATTTATGTGCCTAAAGAATCCTGACTCTTCCCATGCTGCCCAAAACAAAACAAAACCATTATGGAGTGTCTGCTCTGAGCACACATTATTCCAAGCCCCAGAATGAGCAGTGAGTAATTAACATAAAGCATTCCTCTTATAAAGCTTACATCTAAATGGGAGGAGATTGAAATAAGCAAAACAATTTTTCTATCATGGGTTAGAAAGTATTAAGTATTAGTGGTAAAATTGAAGCAATGATAAGAGATTTCAGAAAAGAAGTCTGTACTGGATATACCAATCAGAGTATCTTTAAACTTGAAGCTGGCTAAGACCACCAAGATGGTGGAGAATCCATAGAAGGTAGAAAGAAAAGAGCTCTAAAAAATAGTTTGAAAATGTAAGATGTAAGAGGGAGAAGAAGGATCTAGCAAAAGAGACTGGGAAAGAGCAAGAGTAATGGTTAATTTTATGTGCCAACTTGACTGTGCTAAGGGGTGCCCAGATAGCTCGTAAAACATCATTTCTGGATGTATTCGTGAGACTGTCTTTGGAAGAGATTTGCTTTTGAATCAGTATACTTAGTAATGAAGATCACCCTCACCAATGAGAGTGGGCAGCATTCCATCTGTTGAAGGTCCTAATAGAACAAAAAGGTGAAGAAATGGTGAATTTGCTATCACTGTTTGAACAAGACAGCTATCTTCTCTGTCCTCAGACATCAACACCTGTGATTAGTGAACCTTCGAATTCTGGACTTGGACCAGGACTTACACCATACCTCATCCTGATTTCTCAAGCTTTCTAACTTGGACTGCACTAAACCACTGTCTTTTCTGGTTCTCCAGCTTGCAGATGGTGAATTGCAGGACTTCTCAGCTTCCATAATCATGTGAACCAATTCCCATAATAAATCTATTAGTTTTGTTTCTGTGAAGAACCTTGACTAACACAATAAGGTAGGATGGAAACAGGAGAGTGTGGTGTCTGGAAGCCAATTTTAAAAAAGGGTTCAAAGGAGGCCATGATTATCTGTGTGGAAAATAGGGAGATTAACTACAGTGACTACCAAGGTCAAAAACAGAACATTCTACAATTATATTATGTATCACTTGGGTCACTCCATGACCCCAAGAAAAAAAATATAATACAGAATGTAAAGAAATCATAATTTTGCTCAATTTTTCAGATTTCTGCTCTTTCTTAAGGTAAATTGTCTTGCATTTCTGCCAACATGTAAGATGATTTTTCTTATCTCCTGCCTCTCCCTGGAATATCATTTGCCTCTAACCATCTTTTTAAGGGATTGTACCCTTGTGTTTCCCTTTTCCTACTTGCTTAATTGTCTGTCTTCCTGTCCAGGGAATAAGGCCATTGAGAATAGGACTATGTGTCCTCATCTTTGTTTACCCAAAACTTATGGTGTCTTAGGCAAAGTAAGGGCTAATTAGTACTTATTATTGAAAAGGGGTGGGGGAGGAGAGAGATGAGGGAGGGGTAGAATGAGAGAGAGAGAGAGAGAGAGAGAGAGAGAGAGAGAGAGAGAGAAGAATAATAAAGGAAGGGAGAAAGGGAAGGAGAAAAAAATAGATTCGTTCACTAAAATTGGCATTAACCCAATTTACACAGCATTTAGACATCTGGAGAATTCTTCAGAGAAACAGAATGACACTAAGAGCAACCCACATACTAAAAAACTGTCTTCATTCCCAGCATATGGCCCTTTGTTATCTACTTTACACGAGTTCCCTGTTAGCACTACAATTAGTCAAGGGTCGGTCTATGGAATCCTTTCAAAATCCCTTCAGTATTAGAAGGGGATTTTTAACCTTAAACATGTAAGTTTACTTGGCAAAAATGCTCTGATTTTACCTTAAACTTTTTTATTGCTTCTATTTTCAAAACAAAATTCAAGGTCTTCTTCTGGAAGAAATTATGAAGCTAGTGTTTTTAATGAAATTATGTAGAAATAAGAAAAGTTATTAGCAATGCCCAAGAATGATTAGAAACAAAATTTTTCTGAATAGATGGACCAAATGAACATTCTGAAAGAATTCAATAAATAATTCCTCTTTTCTCTGTGTCTCATCTTCCCAAGACCCTTTCCATTTCCTACTAAATATCTGAAGGAATAAATTCTCCATAAGCCTAATAAACCACTTTTCCAATTTTTTCTTGTAGAAATTTAATAAATATCTGTGCTCTTAGCCAAGGCAAGGTACTATATTCAAGACTTGAGAATATTCAAGCAGTACAATGTCTGGAAATGTTTCCTTCAAAACATAGATAATAGCATGTATGGAACCCTAAAATGAGTTTATGGGCAGGTTCCCAGGTTATAGGCATGATTGTCTAGAGAAACGAGAATAAAATACAAATAAGACTCAACTTTCCTAAACCTTCTCAGCACTCATTTGGCAAACATCTATTGAGCAGGCACTGGATGCTTAGCCCCACCCTATGCAAAAGGAATCAAAACATAGTTTAAACTTTGTGCAAGATCCTAGGGATATAAATATGAATATATAGTTTATAAATTCATCACCACCATCATCAATTCCATCATCAACATCATCATCACAATACATAGTATCTATCAATCACTTACTTTGTGTTAGGCAGCACATAACATAAATTAAATCATGTTCATTTTCCCCAGTGAAAAAGTTGAAGCTTGGAGATTTTGAGTAACATGGATAAGGTAACATCTCTTGTATGAACAGTGTTGAATTCAAATTCAGGCAATTCAGAACAGAGCCAAAATTCTCATCTGCAATGTGGCATTGCTTTCAAACACAAGAGCATGAATTTTGAAGTCAGACAGACATAGTTTTAAATCCTGCCTCTCCCATAGCACAGAAAAATCATGTGCTCTAATCCTAATTTTTTAGTCTGTAAAATGGGAACAAAAATATCAACCTCTTGAGTTGTTTTGAAGGATAAGTGATAACTGGTTTGCAAAGAGCATCCCACAGCGTCTGGTGCAGAGCATGCACTCAACGAATAGTACCTATTATTACCATTCTTAATAATGGTACATCTCTCTGATTTCAAAGTGAGCTTTATAGATGGACTCTACTTTTTTAGAAACATAAATCAGTCCTTCCATAATCTCAGGGCTGAATCTGAAGTCACATATTGAATTCCCTCATCCTCCAGAAATCCATGTTCATCTATTTATTAAAAAGCTGGCATGCAATGTACTTATTTCACGAAGCCCTTCCTTCAGCAGTAAAGTGACTGATTCCAACTACTTTACATTTAAACTGGTTGACACATTGATTTATAATTGCCCCTCTGCAATTTCTCTGTGTAAAATTGTTTTCAACAAATAAATGTTAACAAGTCTCCCTTAGAAAAATCACATCTGGATTTTCTTAAGTTTGCAAAGAGGAAGACTCTTCAAGTAGAGGCAGCTTTATTATATTATATATGTATAGTAGTGGGGTCGAAATGGTAAAGGAGAGAAACATGAGAATAACATACAGTCTATTCTTAAAAGGGCTTACTATCTATAATGAGGAAATAAAATAAATATAAGTGATATTACATTGAAATACACATGTCATAGGAGATCTGAAATGGAAAAATGTTTTGTCATCATGAAATCAACCACTCTGTGGCAGAAAGTGACTAGGATTTAAAGCCCTATGGATTTTGATTTAGACTCTGAGATAGATATTATTCATAATACAATCTTATCCTCTCTGAACCTGTAACTTTGTATCTGAAGGAGGAAAAGTGTGAATTTTTCCTCTAAGATTGATATGTTGATAAAATGGGATTATATTAGAAGATTGATTAGAAAAGTCCTCACTTATTACCTGGCACATCCAGCAATACTCAAAAAATCAATATTTTTACTTTCTTCTCTAATTATTATAAAAACAAACAAATAAACAAACCAGTAGTTGACCCAATAACTACTTGCAAAATATTGGACTTATTAAAAACTCATTTCTCTGGAGTTTCTGAACTTACTTCCAGACTTCAAAGCAATGCACAGATATTCCTTACCTGAACTGCAATTTGCTTTCTCATCCTTAGTACTTTTTAAGGCTCACTAAAAAAAAAAAAAAAAAAAAATTGTGATGATAGTTCATGGTATGGAAAATGTTTGTTTTCTCAACATCATTCAAAGAGTGAAAAAAGTATCTTCATAAATCTTGCTCAGTGTATTGATCTGTAGCAAACAATTTAACTAAAACACTATATTTCCCAGACAAATACAATTCCTAGGAAAAAGTTTCAGCACTGTGTAGGAGACATTTCAATATTAATACATCTGGTTTGGCATTTCAAGAGATATTCTCCAAAAGAAGACATAACAATGCAAACAGGTATATAAAAAAAATGCTGAAATCACCAATTATCATAGAAATGCAAATCAAAACTATAATAAGATAACATATCACTCCAGTTAGAATTTTTTTTTTTTTCAAAAAGACAAGCAATAAAAGATCATAGTAAGGATGTGAAGAAAGGGGAACCCTTGTACATTGTT
Organism: Propithecus coquereli; assembly: GCF_000956105.1. Lineage (NCBI taxonomy): Eukaryota > Metazoa > Chordata > Mammalia > Primates > Indriidae > Propithecus > Propithecus coquereli. Next base: position 743,845 of record NW_012150552.1, on the reverse strand, counting down.
GGTGGGATTATAAATTGGTACAGACACTATGGAGAACAATATGGAGGTTCCTCAAAAAACAAAAAATAGAACTACCGTACACCCAGGAATCCCACTGTTGGGTATATATCCAAAATAATGGAAATCCGTATATTGAAAAATATATCTGCACTCCATGTTTGTTGTAGCTCTATTCACAATAGCCAAGATATGGAATCAAACTAAGTGTTCATCAATAGATGAACAGATAAAGAAAATGTGGTACATACATGCAATGGAATATTATTCAGTCATAAAAAAAGAATGAAATCCTGCCATTTGCAACAATGTGGATGGAACTGTAGGACATTATGTTAAGTGAAATAAGCCAAGCACAGAAAGACAAATAGCGCATGTGCTCTCTCGTATGTGGGAGAAAAAAACAAAACCAGAACTCTTGGAGACAGAGAGTATAATGGTGGTTACCATGGGCTAAAAAGGGTAGAAGGGAGAGGGGAATAAAGAAGGAATGGTTGACGGGTACAAAAGTGCAGTTATATAGATGGAATAAGAGATTGTGTTCATAGCACAATAGGGTAACTATAGTTAACAATAATTTATTGTATATTTCAAATTAACTAAGAAAAGTAGGATTGGAATGTTCTTAACACACACAAATGATAAATGCTTGAGGTGATGGATACTCCAATTACCTTGATTTGATCATTACACATTGTGTGCTTGTATCAAAATATCACGTGTACCCCGCAAAATATACAACTATGATGACTCATAACATAATAAATAAAAATTAATTTAAAAAAATTAAAAAAGAGATATTCCCTAGTCTAACCCTTGCTTTTTAATCAGATTGTCACCCTGAATCTTATCCTACAAATGAAAAATTTCTAGAGCCCAAAGTGGATATAAACAGCATGTTTCTACTCTTCCCTTCAATATTAGGATGCTTACAGGATTTTTATAATTGTAGAAAAGGTTTTTTTTCTGATTTAAGTCAGAGTAAAATTGCACAGAATTGCATGAGTTTCTGTGCTCTCTCAAAACAATAATCAAGTTGGGCTTTAGTGGGAAAGTCTCAGACAGCTATTTTGCTTTTCTTTTTTCTTCTTCCTGTCCCTAGTGTAGCACGTTACAACTTTCAAATATTACTGCCATAAATAAAAGTAAGTATAATTTAAT